>NC_057405.1:51472203-51788478 GCF_019320065.1 Cervus canadensis | reverse complement strand
CAACCTTATTAAGCAGATACTTTTTCTATTTCCATTTTTATCTCAGATAAGGAAGAAAAATGTATAGAGATATGTCAAATATATTGGTGACATTTTCACAGACATCCCCAAGCCTGACTTGAACTTTGGACTGTCTAGCACAAGACCCCAAATTTTAACCAATGTGCATTGCTACATCTATAAAATCAATAATGTGCACAGTGCGTTTGGAGAAAAACAAGGTTCTGGGGCCTGAAATTGTGGTTAAGTAGTAATAGAGGATATGGAAGATATGTAAGTTTGCAAAGTCAGGCTTAGCTAGCTATAAAGTCAAGCTAATTGAGTTTTGAGTTTTAACTCAAACTCAATTTAGAACTACTAAAGTCTCCAGGGTTGAGATAAAGTAACATGCAAGCAGCAGTTTCAGGAAATTCAGTTAGAAAAAAGAAAAAGCGAGTGGAGAGATGGATTACCACGTATTTGTGTTACTACAGGAATTTGTCCACAGTAGCTGTTGGAAAAGAAAGAAATAAACAAATGTTAAGCAAAAGATGATACTCAAATGTTCAAGAGAATCAATGTAGGGATTTATTTTCGCCTAAAAATTAAAATTTTATTCATATCAAATTGCCTGATTCCTAAATTCATCACCTTCATCATCTTCCCCTATATTGATTTACATAATCCCCAGTGAGCAAGACTCAATGTGAGTAAATTTAAGAATGTAAAGGTAAATCCAATTAATTAAATATAAATACAGGGATATTAGAATACATAAGATTTATTTATGGTAATTAATGTTTTTCACTTTTATTAAACCAATAATGTAGGACAATCTCCTATGCTGATGAGAAGAAGACACAGCAAATTATGAGCTCATAGATACAGAAAAAAAGGAGGGGTATTCAACACCTTATGTACCTTTTGAATTTGGGGATGGTCAGTGGGATCATATTTTAAGCAAATCTATTAATTTAAGTGCCTTATTTAAAGCACTGAAAGGGTGCTGGTTTGAACACAATTATTCATTAACTAAATTATATTAATAAATGAAGGTATATGTGTGTATTTGGAATATATATGATAATTCCTGAAAGAAAATACACAGACAACACATTTAATAACATTTATCATGTCTTAATTTTAAAATCAGAAAGTTAATTTTGAAAAAAAATGCAACATTCTGAGATATTTATATCTCAAACATCAAACATGAAAATGAAAATCATCTTAAGTATTAATAGTCTCCCATATTTATTGAATTCTATGCATTTTTGGCAGCATAGCCTTTCAAGCAAGTGTGCCTCACCTACACTCCCACCAAATTCTCAGTGCTCCAGTGTGAGCTCCAGATTTTATATCATCTTGTTCCCTTGTCCCATTTGATTGTTCCAATGGTTTGCATCCGATTTAGTTTGGGGTAATGAGTCACATCCCAAGAATTTAAGTCCCTTGACAACAGCTATATCAATATCAAAACCCCAGGGAAAATAAATCTGACTTAGAGAAATTCCAACAAAGGACAGAGAGCTCCTGGTGATATTCAATCTTTATCATAATCCATTCTGGTCCCATTACATATTTGACCTTTACCTAGTTTAACTGTTGAAAACTTTGAGGATTTTGTCAGTCAACAGACAGACCATTTTCTGATGTTAATCATCTTTCTGCCACTTGAGACACAGAATTAATATAAAAATCTAATCTGTATAGGGTAGTATGCAAAGGGTTACTTGAACTGTAATCCTGACTTGGAAAGAAATAGCTTTAAAGATATAAAGGATAAAATGCATTTACCCTTTAAAAATATATTCTGAATGGGATGGTTAAAAATTTGACTTTCATCCTACTTCAAAACACCCCAGGTTATAAAATACTAATGTCACAAAGTAAGTGGAGCTCATCTCTAATGAGTAGATGTCAATAGATTAGCATATTAAGTATGGGATGACAGCATGATTGCAACAAACATCTGTAAAATTATTGCTTTTCATCTACATTAATTTGCTAAATGACTGCCATGCAAATAGCCCCAAACCATAAATAAAGAAGGCATTCAGGAATCATTAGTAAATTACACCTTGGTTACCTGATTTAAAAATCAAAAAAGAAATTAAGTGTGTTGATGCATAACCTACAATACTAGAATGTAATGAGGATGTTTAGGTTAGTAGAAACCAAGGTACTTTTGTGTCCAAAGAGAATTTCAGAGAATGACTGCATGCTGTTTTTAGTGATTATTGTTGGCTATTTAAAAAGAGATTGATGTGTATCACTGTGCTGTAAAAAAATGTTTCACATGCTGTGACACAGTAGTTACCTTCCAATTCTGCCTATGGATATGAATCTGTATATGGAGATTGTTTCACTGTACTGAGTTTACACAGACCTCATAGCTACTGCAACCATCTTGCTGAGAAGTTGATGTCAAAGGGGGAAAAATGAGTGAAAAACACAGGAGACCAGGAAAATAAATACCCATGTGACTCTATTTCCATGCATCATATGTGCTTGCCATTTTCTAAAAATAAAACATATATAAATTTTAAAAGTTTGTGAGACAAGCTTCACTTTAAAACAATGGTTTTGTTAAAATGTAGCTGAGTATACACACTCTATTAAAAAGAAATTCAATTCAGGCAAATGCTTTGTTATTTGGACTGGTATTTATTTACTGAATTGATGCTTTCAAACTGTAGTGCTAGAGGACTCTTTTAAGAGTTCCTTGAACAGCAAGGAGGTCAAATCAGTCAATCCTGAATATTCACTGGAAGAACTGATGCTGAATCTGAAGCTTCAAAACTTTGGCCACCTGATGCAAAGAGCCAACTCATTGGAAAAGACCCTGATGCTGGGAAAGATTGAGGGCAAGAAGAGAAGGGGACGACAGAAGATGAGATGGTTGGATGGCATCACCAACTCAATGGAGATGAGTCTGAGCAAACTCAGGGAGTTAGTGAAGAACAGGGAAGCCTGGCGTGCTGCAGCCCATGGGATCGCAGAGTCCGACACAACTGAGTGACTGAACAACTGAATTTAGAATTTGAAAAATTAGTGTCAATATGTGAACAGAATCCAAAATTAGATACATAAATTAAGGATTTCTTACTGTCTCAAATTGACTCCTATGATGAGCAGAATGCATAATATATAAAATTAATATTAACAACAACCACTAGTTACAGCCTGGATACTGTGCTAAACTCTTTGAAACTATTATGTTATTTAATCTTTCAAAAATCACATGAAGAAAACATCATGCTTCTTTCATTTTACAGAGCAGAAATTCTTTTGGAATATTTAAGTAAATTTCCTGACATGACAAAGTGCTGAAACTTTCCTTAGATGCAACTGCAGGGACCACAGTCTTAAAGAATTTCATTTAAAGCCAGACACCTATTTAATCATGTTCCTACTCCTCTCATTGTTATGTGCCATGTTCATGGCATGCCAAGTTTCCTAATTCCCTGACTCTGAATATAATGTAATAAATGTAATAATGCCCTATTTGGACTCTATCCCTCTATCCTCTATTTATCATTAAACACCCAACTGGGCTTCTCTGGTGGCCCGGTAGTAAAGAATCTGCCTGCAGTGCAGGAAATGCAAGAGATATGGGTCTGAACCCTGGAGGAAGAAATGGCACCCGACTCCAGTATTCTTGCCGGGAAAATCCCAGGGACAGAGGAGCCTGGCGGGCTGCAGTCCATGAGGTCACAAAAAAATCAGACACAATTGAGTGTAAGTGAGACCCGCCTAAAATAACACTTTCTTCTTTTGGCCTTCCTTGACTATTCAAAATGTCACTGACTATTCTTAATGCTATATTTTATGAAAGATCATTAAATTTTGCTCTCAATCACATGTTACTTTAAGTTACTAATTATGCCAGTCTTCACACTGCAACAGAACTAAACCACCAAACACTAATGTATCAACTGTTTTTAGTCAGGGAAATATAAATACTCCAATATTGTGGGGGAAAGCATTACAAAGAAGTGGCCTCACCCAAACATAGGAAGAGCTTAGGAAGTGAAGGTCTACAAGAGTTGGGGGGGGGGCGGTGGCGTGAGGGGAAGTAGGTACAGAGTTAGGGAATCAGAGGAGTCATCAACTAGAATTTAGGACAATAAATTGAATAGTATATCTCTGAGTCCGCCCTCCACCTAAAAGTATTAGACATTTGTATTCATTGTTAGTACCCTTACTGATTGCTCACATACTTCTTTGCATTATGAAATTTAAATAATCAATATTAAGGAAAACATATTATTGTGCAGTCTATAATATAAATATACAGAAAAAGACAGTCCTTAATGCTTACCATATATCAGGTTAAGCAATGCATATTTTATGTCAAATATTCATATAAAACATATAAGTATCTAACAGTCTCCATTTAGTAGGAACAATGTCTTCATTATTGCCCATTCTTTTAAAATTTGGTCTGGGCACTAAAATTGTCATTTAAAACTAAGGGAAATATCAATTGTGTTTCAGAACCCAAACTGTCCCAAACAAATTTTTTACATAGGAAATAATTCTGTCCTATTGAATCATCTCTCAGTATTGTGCTGTTCTCGAAAAGTGATGACAAGTATAAGCAATCAAACATGGTAAATTTGTTTTCATTAGAAACCTTTTCAATTGTAATTCTGTTTTGCTTCCTAATCTTCTTATATATAACCTCTAGGAACTGCTGGAAGATGAGAGACACACAGATTGCCTCTCCGCGTCTGATTTCCTCCTCTGAGACTCCTCTGCTGCTTCCAGCAGGCTTAAAATAATCTCTCCATAAACAAATCTATTCTTTTGTCTTTCTTAGCCTTATCTGTCAAGACCATTTCAAGAATGTAGGTATGAACAAAATAATGATATGAATTGAAAAATTCACTAAAACATACCAGACTTGAATATTAATGCAGTAAGTACTTGGCTTTGTGGAGGCAAATCATAGGAGAAGGTCATATTGATATTCCTTATATATAGGACTAGATCTTATATTGGTTTCAGCAAAATAAACACAGGATATAAAAAAGAACAGATTGTATGTAGCTATAACAAATTTACTCAGTATTATAAAGTGCCTAATGGCATTTTTCTATATCTATTATATTAAGAAGCTTACAAATATATATTTCATGCCCACAAATTATTCTGGGACACAAGTAAGCAAGACATTCAGAAATACCTTGACAGAAATATGAAAAATGTGAATAACTTGTTCCCTGTTTAATTATTCCCATGTTTTGCTTATAAAATCAGATTTTTATTTATGAACATGTTTCCTTCATAGTATACAGAAAATGAATCCATGTAAAAAAATTCAGAATATTTGGGTGATAGAAATAAGCATACTTTTAGTATTATATACATAAAAATGTGGCTTTTTTTTAATATTTAGAATGCAATCTGAGTTTCTCTATAGCTACTTTCTCTCCCCCTCTTTAAATAATGGATATATATTAATAGATACACATGTATATGTCTGTGTATACACACATAAACATACACACACGCACATATATATATCACATTTATACCCATTCATCTGTCAATGGATATTTAGGCTGTTTGCTGCAGTGGAATATTATTCAGCCTTTAAACATGAAAATTCTGCCATTTGTGACAACATGAATGAACCTGAAGTGAAACAAACAAACCAGACTCACAAAGATAAATACTACATGAACTCATATACAAGTGGATTCTAAAAAACAAAACAAAACAAAGAAACAACACTAAACTCATAGTAACAGAAATGGTGGTTACCAGGAGCCAGGCCAGGGGAAGATTAAAAAATGAAAGCAAAAATAAAAGTAAAATGATGGCTGCCAGGGCTTAGGGACAGAGTGTCTTGGGAAGTTATCATTCCATAGATAGATAGAGCCTCGGGTTTGCAAGATGAAGAGAGTTTGGCAGATGAATGGTAGTGATAAACATAAACATAAAGTTCTTTAATACCACTGATTTGTACACTTAAAAATGGTTAATACAGTAAGTATTGTTAGGCATATTTTACCACAATAAGAAAAGAATAGATGTTCTTCTGTCATCTATGAAATGTTGCCAAACTACAAGGCATTAATAGTCTTAAAAAATATTTACATCTTCATACTTGTCTCACCATCATTATGCATTTTAATTACATTTGCTTTTACAAGGCCAATTGAAAAGAATTGAAAAGATGTTGAATATTCTTTATACCTGCAGATATTTTTGTAGTATTTAAATTTGTGTTTAATAAAAAGAAATCCAAATTACAAAGACCAAATATAAGAAATAAAAATTTTGTGTTAATAATTCAGGTTTCCCAAAATGGACTAAATGGAGTCCATACTAAAATGCTTAATGGTAATTTGATATTTTAATTCAATATATTGAAAGATGTGAATTATATAATTAAGTCTTACATAGATAGTCATATCTCTATTTCTTTTCCAATTTAACTCTAGGAGGCTTTAGTGATTAAGAAAGAAAGAAACTACCTGGACTTTCTCAGTATAGGCAGAGGATTTCCTACAAGTAGTATCTTCAAAGGTGTGTCAGTGCACTGCAATTAGGGTTGCTGGATTTAGAAGATAAAAATATAGGGTATCCAGCTAAATGTTAATCTCATGTGAAGTATAAATATTTTTAGGATGTGCTTGTGTGTGCTAGTCACTCAGTTGTCTCCGACACTTTGATACTCTAGAGACTGTAGCCGACAAGGCTCCTCTGTCCATGGGATTCTCCAGACAAGAATAATAGAGTGGATAGCCATTACCTTCTCTATGGGATCTTCCCAATTCTGGGATCATATCCATTTTTTTAGTATAGTATGCCTCAAATACATGAATGGGACACACACACACACACACACATAATCACTGCTTAATTGAAAGTGACATGTAATTGGACATCATACATTTAACCTGGGAGTGCTAGCCTCAACCCTAACTTAAAAAATTCTATTTTAATAGCTATTATATTCATGATCTGTCATAATTATAAGTGGTTCTCTAATGCAGAAAACTACTTCAGGCTTCAAATAAGACTACTGGGCTGCTTTTGTTTACCATTTAAAATAGGCTGAGCAAAATGCCTTTATAGATGGTAATATATTACAAGAGCTCGAAAATCTTAACTATAATGCTTGAAATATGAACACAACCCTTTATTGCGTATTCTGATTTACTTGGCAGGTTTATTGATTACCAAATTATACATATATGCTGAAAGATAGGTTAAACAGAACATAACACAGAAATTAATTTGTCCCTTTGCATTCTGGAAAGAAGCAAATTGCACCCACTCCTGCTTTTTCTCCTCACACAAGTTAATTAAGTTCAATGCTTTTGTCTCCTAAAATGAAAAATGGGAATATCTTATGCATTTGCTATGCCCAGTTATTTGGAAGTGAAAATATGATGATAAATGCGGGAGCTAAATTTGAGGTTAAAAGTGTCATGCATACAAGAAAAAATCCAAATATGTCATCCATTTGGTCACTGAAATGAAATAATCTGAATATTAATTGTTTAAAGGAGAAATATGAGGAATCTCTTCTCATAGGTAAAGCATAGTGAGACATTCTATTTTTCAGGTTTTGCTAACACTATTTTTCTCGGAGGAACTTAAAATTTTTTACAAACATCATGATAAAATCACTATAACTGAGCTTGTCTTTCACATTAAACATTTAAAACAATATTATGGTAAGAGGTTTTTCCCCCTGCTATAAGAAGATACACAAATATTAATATGTATCAAGAATTATCTATTAATTCAATGTATGCTTTGTATAGATATAACTAACTCAGTTTTAAAATGACCCACATGACATTATGACAATAACTTTTGAAGCAATTTAAAATCCTATTTTGAGGACTTCCATTTCAAGATGGTGGAGTAGAAGGACATGCACTCATCTCCTCCTGCTAGAGCACCAAATCCCAGCTAGCTGTTGAACAACCATCGTTGAGAGGACACTAGGACCCACCAAAAAAAGATACCGTGCATCCAAACACAAAGAAGCCACAACAGGATGGTAGAAGGGGCACAATCACGATAAAATAAAATCACATGCTCACTGGGTGGGTGACCCACAAACTGGGTAACAATAATACCAAAGTAGTTCTTCCACTGTTGTGAAGGTTCTGAACCCCACATCAGGCTTCCCAGCCAAGGAATCCAACCTTGAATATCAGTGACATTCGATTATTGGACTTATACAGGACTGCGGGTCCTGTATCATTAAGCCCCTAGACCCTGAGGCTGGCTTCCCTTAGACCAGATTGTTATGCCCGATGTCCGAATCCCTGAGCGGGAAGAGAGAAGGCCTCCAAGACAATGCAACTCGCAGGAAGGGAAGTTTATTACTGACTCGAGCCAGGACTCTCTGCCGGCAACCAACGCAGTGGTGCGGGTCAGAGAGCCCCGAGCCCAAGCTCTTACACAAATTTATAGGGTGAGAAGTGGATTGGTTACACGTTTGCAAAGCAATTTCATTGGTCAAAACTTTCGGGCGCGCAGGACTTTCCTGGGGGTTTCCGCCCCGTTCCTAATTTCCTAATTGGCAAACAGCGGTCAGTATTAAGTGAAAGCTAATTGGTCCTAATTGGCTAATTGGTTGTATCCA
Source organism: Cervus canadensis (assembly GCF_019320065.1). Taxonomy (NCBI): domain Eukaryota; kingdom Metazoa; phylum Chordata; class Mammalia; order Artiodactyla; family Cervidae; genus Cervus; species Cervus canadensis. The sequence continues at coordinate 51,779,879 of NC_057405.1, read as the reverse complement.
GGTGGCCTGATAATCTTACCAAGTAGGGAGGCCTACTCCTAATCTAAGCTGTGTTACTTCTGCTCCCCTCACACAAATAACTAACAGGAAGGGCGTGCAACCCCACCCAACTGTAGATAATTGGATTAAAGCTTTACTGAGCAAGGCCCTGCCCAGGAGAGCAAGACCCAGTTTTCCCCACTCTGTCCTTTCCACCAGGAAGCTTACAGAAGCCTCCATAGCCTCATACACCAGAGGGCAGAAAGAGAAGAATCAAGATCTATAATCCCACAGCAACTAGAACAAAACAAAACAAAAATTACAGAAAGTTAATCAGCATGAAAAAGCAGAAAGTTATGTCCAAGATGAAGGGACAAGATAAAACTCCAGAAAAACTACTAAATGAAGTGGAGATAGGCAACCTTTCAGAAAAAGAATTCAGAATACTGATAGTGAAGATGATCCAGGATCTCAGAAACAGAACAGAGAGGATGCAAGAAAGGTTTAACAAAGACCTAGAAGAACTAAAGAACAAACAGAGATGAACAATACAATAGAAGGAATCAATAGCAAAATAAGAGGCAGAAAAATGAATAAGTGACATGGAGGACAGAACAGAGGAAATCACTGCCACAGAACACAATATAGAAAAAAGAATGAAAAAAATGAAGACAACCCAAGAGACCTCTGGGGCAACATTAAATGCAGCAACCATTGCATTATATGGTTACCAGAAGAAGAGAGAAATAAAGGACCTAAGAAAATATTTGAAGAGAGAATAGCTGAAAACTTCCCTAATATGAAAAAGGGAACAGTCAACTAAGACTAGGAAGTACAGAGTCCCAGGCAGGATAAACCCTACAAGGACATAGTAATCAAAGTGACAAAAATTAAAGACAAAGATAAAACATTAAAAGCAACAGGGGAAAATGAGAAATAACATACAAAGGAATTTCCATCATGTTATCAGTCCATTTCTCAATAGAAACTCTACAAGACAGAAGGGAATAGCACAATGTATTTAAAATGATAAAAGGGAAGAACCTAGAACCACAACCAAGGTAGAGTCTTACTCTACCCAGTAAGACTCTCATTCAGATTTGATTGAGAAATCAAAAGTTTTCCAAAGAAGCAAATGGTAAGAGAATTCGGCAACACTAAACCAGCTTCACAACAAATGGTAAAGGAACTTCTCTAGGCTGGAAACACAAGAGAAGGGAAAAACCTACAGGAAATAAACTCCCCAAAATCAAGAAAATGGTAATAGGATCATACATATCGATGACTACCTTAAATGTAAATGGATGAAATGCACTGACCAAAGCCACAGACTGGCTGTGCAGATGAAAACATGTGGCACTTACACTTACCACATCACTCTGCTTGACCCCCCCAATTGTATATAATTATTTTATATTGTTAGATTAATCATGCTCCTATGATGGCCTGCAATTGTAATTATCTTTTACTTTTTGTCTCAATATTGATTGTGAAAACTGATGAACATATTTTACTATTGTGATTATGTAATTATTATTCACTTAATACCACTGTATCATGAATGATCAACAGAAAAAGAATATAATTGTATATCAGCAAAACTACCATTTATAGAAAAAAACTGCAATCACTTTTTAAAATCCAGATGCATATAGAATTACCTTGGAAAATTTTCTGAAAAATACAAATGCCCACATATTGCTTTTTTTTCCTTCAAATCTCTAGACATATTTCTAATGAACAGCCATGTTTAAAACAACTGTATGATGATCGTTTACTTTCGTCTAGTTTGCTTCACTTTCTCTTTCATATTTAGTGCTCACACTTCATTTAGTTTATGTTTTCCAGTTTCTCCATTTCTTTTTCTGTTTTGATGTTCTTTCTCAAGCTTTTATCAAGCATAGTAGAAAAGCTTTTGCATATATATATACATATATATGTAAACATTATGCATAATATATATATTTTAGAAAACATGAATTTTTGCCTAACTAAAAAATTTGACATTTTGATTCTACTTGTTTGACTTCAGAAAAATAGAATGCTAAATTTCTAATTTAAGAAATAGATATGCAACAAGCAATAAAGGTGTACTGTATAGCACAGGGAACTATACTCAGTATCTTAGAATAACTTATAATAGAAAATAATCTGAAAAAAAATACTCGTGTATATGTATAACTGAATCACTTGGCTGTGCACCTAAAACACTGTAACTCAACTATACCTCAATTATACATATATATATATATATATATATATACACACACACGCACACATATATATACACACACAAAGAAAAAAATAAAATCCCATTTTGAGTTCACTAAAGTTATGGCATTCTCAATCATTCACTGTTAGTAACTATTGACAGTGTTTTACATTTACTTGATTTTATCTGCAGAGTAACTGAGATGTGTGTATAAGGCTGTGCCAAAGAGAAAAAGAGTGATTTTTTAAATGACTTAACAGAAATAAATAAAGCCAGAAGAAAATGACTATGGTAATGAACTTGAATTAGTAAAACTCTGAATCAAGATAATTTAGTGGCCTCTTAAGAAACAAAGATGAGAAAAACTGAAATTTAGCTGATACATTAAAACATTATAATTATACTAGATTACCTATCATAACCAGCATGTACAGATGCCAACTACATTCTGGAGTAAATAGGAGTAGCGCTGTCATGAGATGAAACTAGAATATATAAGGTCACAGAGAGAAAGCATCTTGAAAAATAAAATAAATGAAAAGGAAAAAGTGACAGCACCAGAGAAAGACAGTGTTACAATGTTCAGAATCTTTTTATTTTTCCAATCTTGGTTACAGCCTCTCACAAAGGGATGAGATCTGTAGAATTTTTTAAATGGCATATAACAGATAGTAGATAGAAAGACAGATAGGTAGATAGAAAGATATGTGTCTGTGAGTGTGCAGTGAAGTCAATAAATACAGATCACGAGTCAATGTTAATTACTACACAATAGAAAAATAACATTTAATCACAGCAAAAAAGTCATTTTTAATGTAAAAATCAAAACATACATCGTTTACCTAATCCTCTCTCCGTTGTTTAAGGTGAAAACTGATGTGTTCATTTTATTATATTTTTGACACTAAAACTTCTTATGTATGGATCATGCATATCATCCAAAGTTTTAAAAGATTTCTATATAATATAGCATCATTTCTCATGACAGAAGGAATTAGTAAGAATCTGTTACTTTCAAATAAAGTATTTTAAGTCTCATAAGTATCTTTTCTAAAAAAAATCTGAACAATCTGAAACTGTTAACACTTGAATTTTTAAGCAATACTTTGATGACTAAGAAAGGCAAATTTCTGTTCTTGAATTACTGCCAACTCCTAATTTATGGATTTAGCATAGAATTATTATAGATGTTTCTACCTCTTTGATTCTGGATGTTCTTAAAATATTATAAATTGACTTTTTAAGTGATTTATATATTTTACTCCCTTACTTTGGTTTTTATTTCTTCTTATCTGTCTCTTCCTGGGGGTAAATAAAAATATATGAAAAATGGTACCAAATTTGATATAATGACTGATTTTTTAACTTTCTGATGTCATCTTTTCATAGATATAGAGAACAATCTAATAATTTGAATTTAACAGAACATATATGTAACAGGTGGCTAGTTTTTTTTACATAAAGTGGTCTCTAAAGGGTAATGATGTACACTGTCAATTTTCTTCTCTTTAGAAGCTTGAGTATCATCATTTCCCCTGTGACTCCCACTTAAACATCCTCAGATGTATACAGAAGACTATTTTACAATTTACAATCTGTTCAAAGATTCCATTAAACATAAACAGCTTACAGCTCCCAGGGTCATGACCTTTATAAATCTCTTTGAAGCCAAAAAAAGGAAATAATGAAAGTTAACCTAAATACAACTTTAATTTTTTTGACTCACTTTTACCTCTGGACGTAGTAGAATAATTCTATCACACTAATACTTCAGGTAAGTACATCGACAGTTGCATAAAATACATAAACCAACTGCTTGAAGACTCTGAAAACAATCATGACATCAAGACTTTGATGTCCAGAGAAAAAGGTGGTACACTGAGGTGAAGCCCAAATAAATTTCTAATTTTCTACCAGTTTTCATGGGCTTCCCTGGTGGTTCAGAGGGTAAAGCGTCTGCCTGCAATGTGGGAGACCTGGGTTCAATCCCTAGGTTGGGAAGATCCTCTGGAGAAGGAAATGGCAACACACTCCAGTACTCTTGCCTGGAAAATTCCATGGATGGAGGAGCCTGGTGGGCTACAGTCCATGGGGTCGCAGAGAGTCAGACACAACTGAGCAACTTCACTCACTTGCTCACCAGTTTACATGAATAAAGGATTTCAAGATCTTTTTCTCTTTCTCGGTGGGAGATTGAGTTTGGGTTAAACTTCCATATTTTACTAAAAATTTGATAAAGATAGACTATCACCTGTGTTACTAGGCAAACTGCTTACGGTAAAAATGACTTCCTATTGGTAAGTTGTATCTTGACTTGGGATAGTAAAACCAATTATAAATAACTCCTGGAATTCACACATTTGAGTTTTCATAAGTCGAGTGTTACTTTTAACTAGGATTTCTCCTTTGCTGGGTTCATGGAACTATTACAAGACAGAACAGTCCCTAAAAGGATGCCTCATGCAGTACCCACTCAAGAGATCTCATTCTCTCAGACCTGAGTCTTCCTTTGAAATTCACCTTAAAAGGCATGTCTGATGTATCTCTTCTGGTATTCTGAAATTCTTGCTTTGTACATAAAATCGGTACCAGGAGTAGCCTATAACAGTGGTTTGAGTTTAACTCTCCTCTTTAGTATTAAGTGAGTGAGTGAAGTTGCTCAGTCATGTCCGACTCTTTGCGATCCCATGGACTGTAGCCTACTAGGCTCCTCCATCCATGGAATTTTCTAGGCAAGAGTACTGGAGTGGGTTGCCATTTCCTTCTCCAGAGGATCTTCCCAACCCAGGAATTGAACCCAGGTCTCCCACATTGCAGGCAGACGCTCTACCCTCTGAACCACCAGGGAAGCCACTCAAAGTAAGTGGCAACTGAAGGAATTTGCCAATACCCACGTCTGCAGATAGACACCAAGTATAAAGTAGCATCTTAGGGCATGTGAGTGTCCCAAGGTAGGGGAGACAGAGGCTAGATTTCAGAATTGGCAAAATAGGGTGAAACTGAAGAACAGGATTTCAGAAGGAATGAAACCTTAAAGAAGTGAGCCAAAATTTCTGTTTGCAATTTCCTGTCAATAATGTGTCAGGTCTTAAGCTGATAGAGAGACAGAGAAACTAAGCATAAAACAAATGGAGGGTTCTCATGGCATCTGAATTGCTAAATTGGAGAAGACAGAATCAAATGATCTTTTATATCTCCCTACCTGAAAAAAAAAATTAAAAAACCCTGCACTGGAGGAAAATACCATGTAGAGCTTTCACAAGTTTTTCATGTGCAATGTCTAGAATTTAGGAACAAAATCAGCAGATATGCCAACAATTGGGATTCCACTTAGGCAACTAATATCTATCAGTTTAAAAATATCCAAATTCAAGGACAAAAAGAAATCAAAAGAACTAAGGAAAAGCTAAAGGGAAATAATGTACATAATCTTTACATCCTGTTGTGATCTCAGCAGCAAAAGGCACAGAGGTGATATTTGAAGAAATACTGACTTAGATTTCTGTATCTGATGAGAGATCCCAGGTCACTGATTCAAGTTTGATGGATCCCAAGAACTACAAATAGTCACATTACAATAAAACTACTGAAACCTAAAAATGAAGTGAAAACTTAAAAGCAGGATTAAACACACACAAACACAAACTATCTCTAACAGAATAATCTTGTGATGGATGGCAGACTTTTTAACAGTGTTAGAAATATAAAAGTTGAATTAGGTCTGTGAGAGATATGACTGCTGACTTGGAATTCTATAGCCAATGAAAAATACCTTAAAAATAGGAGAGAAATACAGTATTTCAATCAAACAAAAATGATAGAATATAAATTATCACCAGAAAAACTATACCAAGAGGAACACTAATGGATGGTCTTCAGACAAACAGAAAGTCCATTTGCAAGGAAGGAAATGCAGGAATAAATTTAAACTGCTGCAAAAGATAGCTATGTGTGAAAACTTAAATGTATACTGTTTAAAATAATAAGAAGGTTAAATGTGCTCTTAAACTTAGATAGAATTAAAAGGTTTGAAAATAACAGCAGAAAGGGTGAAGGGGAAGAAAAAAATCTAATTAAAAATTTTGCAGGCCTCATAGTGTCCAGGAAGTGGTAAGAATACTAATTTAAAACAGACACTAATACATCAAGGAAGCATATAGTACTCTCTGACATAATCCTAAAGGGTTAATGAAGAATGAAAAACTATGGAAGGGAATAAGTAAAACAATGTATCTAATTAAATAATTAAGGAGAAAAAAAAGAAAGTGTCTCAATTTAGTTTATAAGGCCCTAATAATTTTTAAACCACTAGGGACATTATAAGAAGGACACTGTGCTGTGCTAAATCGCTTCAGCCGTGTCTGACTCTGTGCGACCCTATGAACTATAGCCAGCCAGGCTCCTCATTCCATGGCATTCTGCAGGCAGAAATACTGGAGTGGGTTGCCATGCCCTTCTCCATGGGATCTTCCCAGCCCAGGGATAGAACCACGTCTCTTATGTCTCCTGCATGGGCAGGCACGTTCTTTACCACTAGCTCCTTTGGGCAGCCCCATAAGAAGAAGGGTAGATCCAATTTCTCTCATGCATATAGATGCAACAATTCTAAACTAGACATTAGGAGATTAATCCCAACAATACATAAAAATGATAGACATAACCGATAAGTGAGCATTATTCCAGGAATACTCAAATATGCCATACAAAAACACAATATTCATATGTTCAACGTTAGTAGTAAACAATAAAAAATGCCATTTAAAATGAGATACTGACACACATCTATGAGAATAGCTTAAAATACAAAAGATAAAAAAATAATAATAATTGTCTTAGTGCTGGCAAGTGCTGAGGATAATGTAGACATCAGAAAGTCCCATATACTGTGAGTGAGAAGTTAAATAACCTTTGAAAAACTCAAAATCTTCCAAAACTTAACATATGCACTTACGTGCCTTATTCTGGGCTTCCTTGGTGGCTCAGACTGTAAAGAATCTGCCTGCAATGTGGGAGGCCTGGGTTTGATCCTTGGGTTTGGAAGATCTCCTGGAAGAGGGCATGGCAACCCTCTCCAGTATTCTTGCCTGGAGAATCCTCATGGACACAGGAGTCTGGTGGGCTACAGTTCACGGGATCACAAAGAGTCGGACATGACTGAGTGACTAAGGGCACACTTCATACTATCAATTCTTAGACATGCATTCAGCTATCCTGAGTACATATATGTACACAATAGCCAAACACTTGAAACAAATCAAAGGTTCACTAACAGTAGAAGGAATAACTAACTACAATGTGGAGTGTTCACACAGTAAATTAAATGAACCCCAAGTATATACAAAGATAATTATGAATTTGACAGATATGTTGAATGAAAGAAGCCAGAAACAAATTAATACTCTGTTGTCTCATTAACCCAAGTTAAAAAAAAAAAAAGGACAGATCTGATATATAATGATGTTACTGACTAGGAAAGGCCAAGGGAGGTTTCTGTGTTGCAGGTATCATTCCTTATCTCAAATTTAATTTTGAAAATTAATCTAGTTATACACTTAAATGTCTGAAGTTCAGTCTATACTTATCCTTCTAAACATGTAAAACTTGAGTTTTCAAAACATATTTTTAATATCAACTATTTTAAGTGTGCTACGTTCTCAGCAAGATGACATGAAAGTTCCTATTATAAATGAAGCTCGTATTTGGGAGGGGGTATTAGATTTAAAAAAATACACAGATGACAAACTATTAGTTCCACCTATACAGAAGCAAGAAGTTTCACTGATATAAAAATAACATGGGAACCCAGAGGAAACATCAATTAATTCCAAAGGGGTATCAAGAAAAGTTCCAAGGATTATCACTTAAACTTGTAAATGAAAGGACAGTTAGAATTTCATTAAGTAGAAGGTATTGGTGGGATTTGCTTAACAGAACATATTAAACTAACAAATCATGTTAAATTGTAAAACCATTGGCTGCTTAAGCCAAGCAAAGGATGCTCAATTCTGTATCAAATACCTCGGCATATAATAACATTTCATTCTATAGTGCCAACTCTGACATTTGTAAAAGTGGAATTTTTTGTTTTCCAACCAAAATATAACCAGTTCTTGGATAACCTTTCCAACCCACAGCAGAACTTGGGACAAAGAAAATAATCAGAGCAGTGCCAAAAGGAACATAGAGGGAAAAGTTATTTCTGGAATAATAGGGGCAGGCATTTTTGAAAATCATTAGAAAGATAGTGACTCTGTTTATGTGCTGCATAGGGGTTCAGTCTCTGCTAGCAAAAATAGTTTTATGTATAAAAATACCTTGAAAGAGAGATAGTGGAAGTGTGAATACTGAGTATTTGCAGCTACAGAAGCTGAGACGTCTTTGCAGTCATTACAGAATCTCTGATATACGGGAAGTGACAATTCTGCCACAGAGCAGAGTGTGATATTGCCAGCATAGGCATAAAGTCAGGTGGCAATGCAGAACCATGGCTTAGAGGACAGAGCCACTTTTCTTCAACAAGGCTGTAAAATGTCTAATTATGAGGATGGCATACTATTTGATTATGGCATTTAAGAAAGTCTGAACAAACCCTTTGTGTAGTAAAAATCACTGATTGTAAAAAAAGGAGAAAGATGCATGTGTGAGATGATAAAGCTGGAGAGAGACTTCAGTCAGTATGAAACCTCAAATTGGATCCCATCCACAGGAAGTCAGTCAGTCAGTCAGTTCAGTCGCTCAGTCGTGTCTGACTCTTTGAAACCCCATGAATCGCAGCACACCAGGCATCCCTGTTCATCACAAACTCCCGGAACTTACTTAAACTCATGCCCATCGAGTCGGTGATGCCATCCAGCCATCTCATCCTCTGTTGTCCCCTTCTCCTCCTGCCCCCCAATCCACAGGAAAGCCCTGTCCAAATGCTTACAACAAGCAACCAGCAGCAACAGTGTAGCCAAGAGACAACCAGATGCCTAAAGCACAGTATTTAATCGAGGGAGAACCGGTTACCAAAAGCACGTCGATCCTGTCTGTAGCTCCTATGTAGTTCGGATAAAACATACTAGAGTTATCACAGGACTACACCCACACACAGAATGACAGAACATTAGCCATCATGGAGAGATAAAAAGGACCCCACTCTTTAGGTGGTGCTGGGCAGAAAAAACAAAAAGGAGAAGCTGCATGTGCTTGAGTAACTGCTGCCTCTAGAGCAAGCCTTCTGCAGAGAGAAATTCATATGCAGGGATATTCGAGGTTATTGAATGTCTGAGAGCAAGAGGATTAAGGTAAGCCCATTTGGGTAATAGGATTAGAAGGCTTACATGGAGAGAGAGACCTGAGAACCAAGAATTGAGAGTCCAGGCTTGGACAAAGCTCCTGCATCTGAGGAATGGGATGGGACCAAGAAGTCAGGAACAAGATGGAATGAATTTTTTTTGAGGACTGACTCCATCAATTGCAGGTCTTGCAGGTGGTGTAATAATTAATGTACAGAATACAAAAAAAAAAAAAACACCAAAAGTCGATATATACACACATTTCAATAGAATAAATAACTCAACATTTACTTCCAGCCTATCCATACATTTTAAACAGTCTAATATATGCATACTTTCCCCTTTACTGTTGTATAGAACAGATAAAGCAAGCCTCTGTGGAACATTTTCCTCACAGATGAAAAGCACCTTTTCACTTCTTCACCTTCAGAAGAAATCACTGTCCCCTGCTTACAGTCTATCTAGCCAAAGAGTTCTACTTTTTTGTTGTTGTTGTCAATAATACCAGTTGTTCTCCAAATTGACTATATTAATTTACTCTGCCATCAGGGTATTACAGAAATTATTTCATCATATGCTTGCAATACTTGATACTATCAAATTTTAAATATTTTTCCAAATAGGAGAAATTCAAATAAAAATGTGATCCCAGTCATTTTATATGTGCATTGCTTTAGCGCTTCTGATAAAAATCAAATAACCATGTAAACACTGGTCTATTTATGGTATCTCTAGTCTGTCTTGTTGACTTATTTGTCATCCCTCATGCCAACACCACGTTGTCTTGTTGACTATAGCTCTATGGTAAATCTTGAAATCAGGCAGTACATGCATCCAACTTTCTTCCTGGTAAAACGCTGTTTATCTCTTCCATTTCCTTTGCATTCCACATAAAATTTAGGCTTAGTATATCAGTTCCTTATAAAAGTCCATCTGAAATTTTGATTCAGAATACAATGAATCTGTAAACCAATTTCAGGAACACTGACAGCTTAATAATATTGAGTCTTCTGATTTGTGATCATGATATATCTTTCCATTTATTTATTTAGATTTTTCCCAGCTCTTCTCAGCAATGTTTTGCAACTTTCAATGTAAAAACTGTGAATAACCTGTTAAATTCACTTCTATTTCTGGGTGAGGTAGTATTGTAATATAGTAACTTTACTTTCAATTGTTTATGAGAGTACATATAAATTTATAGTTTTAAATGTATCCCTCAACCTAAAATATAGCTAAATTTATATATTAATTCTAATAATTATATGTTAATTAAGATTTTTGATACATATCATGTCATCTCTAAAACTAATATAGTTTTTCTTCTTTGCTTTAAACCTTTAACAAAAGCCCCATTTCCTTACACAGAACACAACCTCCATTTATGAAATAACTTGTGACCAACAATAAGAAGATAGGAATGAATGAGGAGTGGGACACTTCATGATCTCCAAGCTGGAGAAAGATATCAAAACACAGGACAACACCATGGTCAGAGACAGCTGTGCCAACTAGCTGTGCAATGACAGTTGAACAGAAAAAAAAAAAAGAATATATATATATATATATTTATATATATGCCAAGAAATATTAAGACCCAACTATAAGAAAAAGATATTAAATTAAAAATTATGTCTTCCTTGAAAAGGAACCAGCACTAATTAATAAAAATTTCATGAAATAAAACACTTGAGCATCAAAAGTTTTGTTCATTTAAATAATATACTGAAAACTGCCACATATAGGTTGATAAGGGCATTGTATTTAAAACCTAGTAAACCAAATGAGGTTATCGTTAACTTTGACAGGGAGATTTTACACTAGAGGAAACATAAATAATGTCTATTTCTTATCACAAGTAAACTTTTTACACACTATAATGTGCTGAGTTGCTCAGTCATGTCTGACTCTTTGCGACCCCGTGGACTACACCATCAATGGAATTCTCCAGGCCAGAATACTGGAGTGGGTAGCCTTTCCCTTCTCCAGGGGATCTTCCCAGCCCCGGGACGAGCCCAGGTCCCCCACACTGCAGACGGATTCTTTACCAACTGAGCCACCAGGGAAGCCCAAACTTTTTATACAGTTTCCTCCTACCCAAAGTAAAGGACGTGTTCCTTTATTATAACATTGTACTGCAGGGCCGGATACTAGGAACCATGGCAGGAAGTGAAATGGTGTTCAGAGCTAAGGTCCAAAACAGCAGAAACAGATCTGCTGTGAAACTGAGGTTCATGATGACGATGTACTAACAAGTACCTGGTTTGAGAAAAGCAAGACTGAAGGAGTGTTGGAATCTGCGTATAATCCAACGTCTGTATAGGTGCCAGGTACCTTCAGCAGTACAAGGTTCAAGGATCTGTCAAGGAGGTTGGCCACAGGTTAACACTTGACATGGCTCTATATTTTTAAATATGAGACCAAATTGTTGATACATGACAGGAAAGTGGATACTCTTGTCTCCACAAAACGTATCTGTATTTATATGTAGCTTTCGTAGTTTCACTAGGATTAAGGCACAGCATTCAGTAAGTATCTACATATAATCAGCATCAAGCTCATCAATATCCCTCACCCTACTGGCAGAGCTGTAGCAGAACTAAGGCCTTTATCCGGTCGTGTTCTAGTTCTGCCTGACCTGCCATGGAGCCTCCACAGGCTATCTGAGTAGCTTTCACATTTACTAAGCTATAATTCAGGATGTCAAGGACCTGATATTCAATGTTCTTATCTGTCATGTTGAAACACTGGCAGATTTCAACCAATATCAAGCCAGTATCAAGTATCACCTGGAGAGCCAGAATCGCAATGCATTCCTCACAGCTGAAGTCAATGTATACGCAGATATTTTGAAGTACCAAGCGGGAATCCACATAAAAACTTTGATAATACATATCTGATAGTAAGTAGACCTAGGTTATTATACATCATATTCAGTTACATGTTTTCCCTGATAGCTCAGTTGGTAAAGAATCTACATGCAATGCAGGAGACCCCGGTTCGATTCCTGGGTTGGGAAGGATCCGCTGGAGAAGGGATTGGCTACCCACTCCAATATTCTTGGGCTTCCTTTGCAGCTCAGCTGGTAAAGAATCCACCTGCAATGTTGGAGACCTGGGTCAATCCCTGGGTTGGGAAGATCCCTTGGAGAAGCGAACGGCTACCCACTCCAGTATTCTGGCCTGGAGAATCCCATGGACTGTATAGTCCATGGGGTCACAAAGAGCAACTTTCACTTTCATTCAAAGATGCATTGCTGAACTCTGGAAACATACACAATTTTGTAGAAATACTTTATTACTTCAATTAGTTATAAGCTTCTATTAGTCAGGATCCAGTTATGAAAACATAAACCACTCAGAGAGTTTTTAACAGAGGGAATTTAATGCAGGAAATGGTTATACAAGTGATGGGAAGGACTAAGAAACCAATCAGGAATAGGTGGTTGGAAAGGAAACAAAACGGTATAAGTTTACACAAACCAGTTTAGAGTTAAAGAGAGCTATTATAGATCATATCCTTCCCAAGACCACTTACTAACGTGGACTTAGGGAAACCTAACAGCTTTGTTCCTCCTATGAATCTACTTAAACACAGTCATCCCTCACATCCATACACAAATTCATTCATTCAATCACATAATCAAACATATGTGTTAAGACCCAGGATAATAGCTGAAGACATAAAGATTCCATCTCTTTTTAGCTTTTCCTATGTAAACTTCAAGGCCTTGGAACTTGGTTGACTATTCCTTTCCCAGCCTGGGTCTCCCTGACCCCATTCAAAGTGGATAGCTCTTTCATTCGCTTCTTCAAACATAGAGGATTACACTTACTACACAGAATGCAACTGTTGGTTCATTTTTCTATTTCACTGATGGACTGTGCCCAGTGAAGAATCTGAGTCACATTGGATACTCAGTAAAACTCTCTTTAAGAGAAATGATTAAACAAAAGACTAAAATGTCTTATATCTTAGGGGGCATTTATAAGATATATAAAGAGCTTTCAGTAGGGATTTATTAGGAGGCTGAAAGTTTCAATGGAAGAAAGTTGAAGCATATTTCAAAGCATGTTTAAGAACTTTTGGATAGTCAAATAATAACAAAGGCATCCCTCCTTGGAGACATCTGAATATGCAAAAACATGAAATTTGTCATGCAGAAAAGTAATTGCTTGCCCTTTTTCCCGATCCAATAAAGGGGTTGTCTTAACATGTTTCTCAAGTTCTCACAGGCCTGGTCTTTATTCAAGAGCCTTGTGCAGAGACAAGCATCATTATTTTTACTAGTCCATAATATCTAATATCTACCAAATTTTTGTCAACATCTAGCTATATCTCTATAACTTAACTTGCTTCAACTTTTATTCCTCTCTCTTTTTTTTACTTTTTTTAAGTTTCAAAATTAAAAAAAAAATTAAATTTAAAAGTAAATTAAAAAATAACAATTATTTTAATTGGAGGCTAATTACTTTACAATATTGTGGTGGTCTTTGCCATACATTGACATGCATCGGTCACGGGTGTACATATGTCCCCCATCCTGAGCCCCCTCTCACCTCCCTCCCCATTCCATCCCTCTGGGTTGTCCCAGTGCACTGGCTTTAAGTGCCCTGTTTCATGCATCCAACTTGGACTGGTCATCTGTTTCACATATGGTAATATACACGTTTCAACGCTATTCCATTCCTCTCTTTTTAGCAGGAGAAGTTGTAAAGCTAAAACACTATATTTAAGGAGTCCTTTGTTGCTGGGATCCCCAGTATCATTTAGGCCATGTCAGATCATTTCACTCACATGAGATTTGATGAGCAGAAGAGCGGCAGAGGTGATTCTCCATGAGCTACTGGCTGATAACTGCAGTGAGCAAGGCTATAGTTTTGCTGCAACAGAATTCACTCGCCATTGTACAGCTTCATGACAGGAGCATATGTACTGTGACACAAAATACCAAACTGGGGCAAGTGTTCTAAGATTTAAGCAAAAAAGCCATGCAGAAAGGAGAGCACATGCAAGTGCTATGAAACAAGGGCAGACAGAGGCCAAAGTCGGTGTGCTTTGTCAACAGGGAAGAGGATGGAAGGCAGAGCCAGATCCATCCATGTACAGCCTTGCAGTCCATGTACCAAGAAAAATTACTTAATTTGTAAAGAAATTCCATTGACAAATTCGAAGAAAGAAATCATGTGTTTTGATGTACTTATTAAAAAATTGGCTGCTCATGAAAGGTGGCCTATAGGGGGCTGAGACAGGACACAACATAGACAGTAAAGTCATAGAAATGAACAAGGCTGATGATTCACATGAACACTGTAGTGAGGGAAATACCAAAATACCACTAAGTCAGAACACACTTGTATTTATATCTATACATTTTCTAAATTGGAGCATGACTGCTGTCTCCATCCCAGTTTCTTCAAACTTTGGTCATAAATATTTTTTAGGACTTCCTCATAGTTGCATCCATTTAACTAAGAGATAAATGATTTAAAGTACTTTGATTTCTAACACATTTCTCTAATGGAAATTCAAAATCCATTAACTGTGATCAACTCAGACACAGAAGGTGTAGATTTTAGGCACCTGTGTTTTCTTCTTCTACTATCAAAATTGTGAGGAAAAAGAAAAAACAAAACTTTAATCTGTTCTTTAAACTATGGGCTGTTGGATGTTGAAATTATGGGTAGAATTGGAGCAAGCAAAGCAAAACGGAACCACAACTCACCCACTGCAATATAACAATATGTGATATATGAAAAGGGTTTTTCCTAACACCATGACTTAAATGGAGACTGAAAATAATAAATATTATAACCTGACATTTGGCAATTACGGGCAGATATTTTTTGGACTCTGAGAATTATTAATTACATTGAAAATGTGCCATAACCTCCCTTCCTCTTTTAAAGAAGAAAGGAAGACACAACATAAAATCTTCAACAGGCTACACAGTATTAGGATGACATACTGTAACAAGAGAGAGAGCCTCTCATAAAAAAAAAAGTATCAACAGGAAATAGAAAACTAATTGTGAAGCAGTGTTCTGTGGCATTTTCTGTGCTGTGTCATATGAAAAATGCTTGAAAGATGAAGCAAAATGATGTAGTGTGGCAAAGCTAGCAGTTAAACATCCTCACTTTCTCTCTCTGGGAGTTGCCTGCCAGTCAAGTTATTGACTGCAAATGAGAATAATGTCTATGGCTAGCAAACCTGACAGAAACATCCTGGTACTTCAATAATGAATATCATAAACTTGTCAAAATAGGAAAATGTTTTCTTGAGTTCCATAGGTCTTAATGACCATAATCCATGCAGTGAGTTTCATACAATGTGGCTTTTAAAAACATAAATACACTAGTGATCTTTCTCTGTGTGGTATAAAGGATATCTGTTAAGTCAGTGTCAGTGTTGTAAAATCTTTAATAATATAATTATTCTTAGCATCAGGATGTATGCAGGAGGAAAGTTGTCATATAAATACATTTTTTTTAGTAAGAGATTTTTGTTGTTGTTGTTTCAAGCCAGCTTTTTTTTTTTTTAGGTATTTTTCAACAACTGATGATTCTCAGTATGTATATTTTCATACCTATGAATTAGGCATTCAAAGCTGCCAGAAGGCTCAGATGCATGAACAATGTATAAACTGATGGACCTTCAGGTCCACTGTGCAGCACAAGACCTGGCTACTTTTATGTGGAGCATCCGTTCCCGACTCCAGAGCATCTGTTCCCATCTCCAGAACCTGTATGTGTGGTCTTTCTCCTGAACTGCTTAGTTTCCTAAAAAGGATTGTAAGCTTGGCCAGGTATGCTTAGAGGATTTGAGGTGAAGATGAGAAGTTTTATGGTGTAAGACACCTTTTTTGTTTTTTCCCCCCAGCTTCATCAGTGTTCAATGGGCCCAGGACTGAATTTCTCTTATTCACTTTTCCAAAGAAGCAATTTTCTTTTTTTGACATAAGTGGAGGAAGGCAGTCCCTTAGCTAGCTAGTGACAGGGTTATCAGTTATCTTCATACATTTTCAAGCAGTTCTCCTTTCAGCATCTCTGCCTTGCACACATTCTTCCAGAAAGATGCACTGGTCCCAAGTCATTGAGAATTTGGAAGGAATTCTCTGGAAGGAACCTATGGGATTCTTGGACTATTCTCCACCTTCTCCTGGACACTCATTTAGGCACTTCAGACAGAGAGATACAGCAAACTCTATGTCATTTATTATTTGTACATTTATTTTCCTTGGCAAACTTGGTTAGCATTTCTCATCTGTGGTCATCTTTGTTTCCTATATCTATCTATGATGATTTAGTCAATCAAAAAATGGGCCAAAGAACTAAACAGACATTTCTCCAAAGAAGACATACAGTCCACGGGGTCGCAAAGAGTTGGACACAACTGAGCGACTTCACTTTCACTTTCACGTTAACACTGGTCTGTCCAACGGCTCTAACACTGGTCCGTCTGTCACTTCAAATTTTTGTTGCGACAAGACATAACCAAGGAAATTACACACTCCCCGAACAACACTAAAAATCTTCTAGACATTTTTCTTTTTAATAACTTATTATGTTAAATTATCAGCTAAACATTTACATTTTCATACATATTAGCACATTAAAAACTCATTCCTTTAAAATGTGTAAGACCAGAAACTATAAAACTGAAAAGAGACGCGTGTACCCCAATGTTCATCACAGAACTGTTTATAATAGCCAGGACATGGAAGCAACCTAGATGCCCATCAGCAGATGAACGGATAAGAAAGTTGTGGCACATACACACAATGGAATATTACTCAGCCGTTAAAAAGAAGTCATTTGTATCAGTTCTAATGAGATGGATGAAACTGGAGCCCATTATACAGAGTGAAGTAAGCCAGAATGATAAACACCAATACAGTATACTAATGCATATATATGGAATTTAAAAAGATGGTAACAATAATCCTATATGCAAAACAGAAAAAGAGACACAGATGTATAGAATAGACTTTTGGACTCTGTGGGAGAAGGCGAGGGTGGGATGTTCTGAGAGAATAGCATTGAAACAAGTATACTATCAAGGGTGAAACAGATCACCAGCCCAAGTTAGATGCATGAGACATGTGCTCAGGGCTGGTGTACTGGGAAGACCCAGAGGGATGGGATGGGGAGGGGGGTGGGAGGGGGGATCGGGATGGGGAACACATGTAAATCCATGGCTGATGCATGTCAATGTATGGCAAAAACCACTACAATATTGTAAAGTAATCAGCCTCCAACTAATAAAAATAAATTTTAAAAAACTATTAAAAATTAATAAATAAAATATGTATGTTCAGTTTCCTGAACTTTTGAAATATTTCTTCAGTGTGATATTTTGAAATTGAAGGCTCAAAATTCTAATATCTTTATTGAGATTTTATCTTATATCAACACAAATTGTTCAATGACTTCAAACTGATATTCACTTGAATTTTGTTACTTCATCCTGTCCAGCAATTATGTTATTGCCCCATACATATATACTTATTTTTTTAATTTGTATTTGTATGTATTAACATAGGACATCAATAAGGCATCGATATGTATCTCTAGTTTTCACTGATTCATTCCATAATGAAAGTGAAATTTGCCTTTGTGAAGCTTACAATAATCAGTTTGTTTGTTATGAGTATCAATGAGATTTTTAATAGTACAAATATCTCTTTCTGGAAATGGGGCTGCTAACAGAATCAGTTTTATTCAGGATTTTCATCCAAGGCTTTTATCCTGATAATCATTCTGTTTTCTTCAAATACCTTAAAAGCCCAACATATCCCTGACTACAGTTTATTCAAGTGACCTTTCCTACAAACAAGGAACAGTGCCTCTCCTGCTGCAACGCTGTATGTATCTTCCTTAATGATACCATTGACTCCATTGTATCCTAATGACATGCTAATATTTATTGTCTATTTCCTCAAAGGCAACTTGAGCCTCAGGAAACTTGACCCTTAGGAAATACAAATCTACATTAAGCCATGATTTTGCTTTCTTTGTGCACAAAATCTGACTGCCAGTATGGGAATAAAGCTTCACCAGGACATAAAATAAAGAGAAGCCACAAAGGAATAAATAGTGCATGTTGCAGAATGTAGTCAAATCCTAACAGCACAGTAGGATATGATTGTTGATTGGCTTGTTTTCAGTATGTTCCCTAGTGCTCTTGGATTCAGCGAGTGTAGTACAATCTGCAGTGTAGGTCTCCCAAATGCAGACCTTTCCATGGTCCTCTGGCCTTCTGAGAACAGACCATCAGCATACAACATCCTTCGTAGTTTACTGTTTTTCAGTATACTGACACTGCTTTGTTTTTGAAGCAAAGCATTTTGAAAACAAACTATGTTACAATGAAGTAAAATAGAGGGAAAAAACAATACTTACTATGACATATTAGAAATGTATTGAGGGACCAAGTAAATAGATTATTCAAAAGAATAAAAATAATAAATGTCAGTAAACTTTATTTTATTTTGCTCCACTTACGGGTAGATAAGCATGAGTTTCTTGATGCAGATAAAACAATCTGATATTAAAGATTCATGTACAGTGGGAGGTATCTAATTGCAACAACAGTTTATGGAATTTGCCTCTTTCTAAATTATCATTGAACTATAAAGAATTAACGTCTCAGATGCTGAACTTATTGAGAAGTACATTTATGTCATGAAATATTTCACGTGGGATCATTGTGAGCCATCCATCTTAGCAAAACTAAGAATTTTAGTTAAGATGGACAGTATTGTTGGCCTCTCTACAGTAGTCCCCCTTCTCCACGGGCTTGCTTTTTGTGCTTTAAGTTACCTGTGATCAACCAAGATCTGAAAATAGTACATGGAAAATTCCATAAATAAGCAATTTACAAGTTTTAAATCACAGGCCATTTTGAGTAGCATGATGAATCTCACACCATCCCACTCTGTTGCTCCCAGGATGTGAATCATCCCTCTGTCCAGTGTATCCATGCTGAACATGCTACCCACCCATTAGTCACTTATTTGCTGTCTCCGTCATCAGATCACCTTCAAAGTTCCACAGTCAGTGCTTATGTTCAAGTAACCCTTATTTTACTTAATTATTGCCTTGGAGCACATGAGTATTGATGTCGGAAACTCAGATGTTCTCTCACTGTGCTTCATTCATAAATTAAACTGCATCATAGGTATGTATGCATAAGAAAAAAACAGGACATGCAGCATCTGGTGCAGTCATCCATCTCAAGTATCCACCGGGGGTACTGGCATATACTCCCTGCAGACAAAGGGGGGTTATATATTTTATTTGAGTGCAGATTCCTCTTTCCAGCTAAATCTTTGACCTCATGAAGAGATAATTAGATGACACATAGGTAGGTAAATAATTAGAAGGTATTTGGAAGGGAGCAAATCATAAAAAGAAAAATGATAATAACACAAGAAGTATAATACTAAAATTACTTTTGTATACTTCCTGTGTTCAGGTATCCATGTATTTATTGATTTATATCCACTGTAGCTAAGATGCTATATGAAAAGCATGAAATTTGGACAGACTTCTGTTTACTTCCTTCCTTTATCTACTTTTTTTTTTTTTTTTTGACCAGGCCATTGAGCATGCAAGATCTTAGCAGTGGGATCTTAGTTCCCTGACCAGACTGACCAGAGATAGAACCCATGCCCCATGCAATGGGAGCTCAGAGCCTTAACCTTTGGACCACTAGTGAAGTCCCCCTAACATCTGTAACATAATTAATGTATATTGTAATCAACCTATTCCATGCCAAAAGTAGTCTTTCTTTGAGTATCTAATAGTCTTATGACTTTGCTTCTGAAGGTTCTCTTTTCACTCATGCAATCATTGGGGAATACTATAATAGACAAAGCATGAACAAAGTTTAAGAATATCCATTAATATAAATCTCTAAAATGAACCAATCCCTAAGTAGTGCTAGTCATATTCTCAACTACCTCTTACTAAATTAATGTGTAATGAAATATGGAAAGTCTCTACATATATTCCACATCAACTATAAATTACTTATGTTAGGAAAAATCTAGATACCTTAAAAGCAGGAAAGAGAGAAGGATCATCTTTTTTCATTTTTACACTGTACATCATACAGTGATTTGTATAAACATTTAATTGTAATTAAACGAAGAACCAATAAGAAACAAAACCACGTTTTTAGTTATTAGTAGTGCATTTTTTTCTATAAGGAATTCTTCTAATAGAATTTTAAACTTTCCTCCCAAGTTGTTTCAAATTAATAGTTCATTAAATCAGGGCCCTGTAAAAGAAAATTCATCTGACTTTACCCCATTGCTTATTACAAGATAGCCAACTTAAAAAAAAACAACATGGAGTAAATTCTGGATAAAGTTAAGTGTATATAGACTGAAAAAACAGTCTATACTAAAGAAATGCACTGTGTTACCATAATGTGTTAAACATTATTACTTATCATTTGTTGCAGCCACACAAAAGGCATAAAGAAGACAAGTCCTTGCCCTGGAGGCCTACACTCTTAGAAAGTAAGTTTAGCAAGTAAAGTAGCTGAGAAAAAGAATCACTCCATATGAAACTTTTATCCCCATTCTCCTTTTATCTTATCCATCTGTTAAAACAGCAATCTGAAATGTAGCCCTGCTTCAGAAGAATAATCAGTTAGCCTGAGACGTTGATGCTGTAAGTATTGGAAGTTTGTATTTTGTGAAAAGGGTACCCTTGGGTACAAAGAAGCACTGGTGAGCCATTCTTTCAGAAGGCAAGATTTTATGTTATTAAATTATTTTCTGTAACTTTGAATGACTTGGAAACACACAATTGATCACTGTGGCTGTTATACTTGAGTTTCAGTGGAGATACTTGCTCCACATGTGAAAACTGAATATAACTGCATATATTGCACCTAAAAAAATAATACTGGAAATTGCTAGTGAGACCAGCAGTCAGTAAGAAATAAAAAACAAAGCAAAACAAAAAGCTTTCAAGGAGAAAGTGACACTTGAAGAAAAGAAACTGGGATATAAATGACCATAGCATGTTTGTAGAAAAAATGAATGGACTGACCTCCGTCTTGAAAGGATAATTTTGAGGAGAAATGGGAAATAAATTTGGAATGCCAAACAGAATAATAGTTTGGGGGATCTAGAACCAGGACAGTGAGATTATGGGCAACTCCTGTCACTCTTCTCATTCTCAGGAAAAAGGATAAGTAATATATTTAAGGTGGTAATTTTTAGAGCTAGTCTCATTAAAATAAATGGATTTTACTTGAGTTTTACATCTCTTTTGTTTACTATCATTGGATATTCTTTTAGGTGAATTTGAACTGAGTTAGATGAATTGTATTTTAGCACAATTTTAATGATAAGAAAGGAAAATAGTCTATGGCTAAAACAGAGCAGTATAAGTCAAGCTCAAATAGAGATATGTAATGTATTCAGCCCACTCAAAAACACACAGAAGCATGCAAGTTATATAACTAGAGATAAACTGAGTTAATACGTGAAAGTATAATATATATATACAAATAAAATACATTATTGAAATAGATTAGGATATGCACAGCCTGTTCCTATAACTGTCTGTGTACTATATTAGTAAGACTTTTCTGAGACAGGTAAGACTAATTGCAAAACTCAGTCATTTACTACCCTTATGTACTTATTTTTGTAATTACTTAACATGGGAATTGCACTAGATAATATTCAGTAAGGCCCATTCTAGTGTCAACATATTCATGTATATACATATCTTGCATTATTTCTTATATTGTAAATTTTGCCTTTCAGCTTGATTTTTTAGGTTTTTAATATTCATGGACTATAACTTCTGGTTACCTTTCTTTGCCTATAATATAGAGGTACATGACTTTCACACGTCTTCCCCCATGGTTAATTACAGACATCAATATTATCATCAGTTAATTAAAAAGTACCTACAAGTCTCTCCTAGTTATCTGACACTATAACAGGTTCTGGAGTTCTGAAAAAGTTGCAAAGCCTATACTCTTGAGGAACATGTTTTCTACAAGGAGAAACAGACAAAAAACAAACACAAGTACACATTTTTACACAAGCCTGATGTAAAGCTAATTTAGAAATCAAACTGTGGTGTATGGTTTATAGGAAATAACACAAGATTTTGTTAAAAATTAAGAGTGGTGGAGTGCAAGGGGAGTCTACATATATAGGACAGTTATCGAAGGTCTCTCTGAGGTGTAAAAACTAAAAGGTGAGGAGGATCAATCATACATAGAAATAGAGAAAGAACTCTGGTGTTATAAAGAAACTGAGGAGCTACAGATTTGAGAGTTGGGGAGAATTGTATATGATGACTTTGGAAAGAGCATGATGAAGATGTCTCAATGTCCTCCAAAGCTTTCATTTCTGCATTTTTTCCAAAGATATCTTCATTTTCTACTTTCAAATGCACCCCTCCTCAAACTTCCCATGAAAGTTAAAACGATTACCCCACCTTGACCTCTGAGGTAGGCCAAGAACATCTTCAACCAAACATTAAATTGAATTAGCTTGTTCATATTGACTTTGACAGGAAGTTTACAACTTGATTCAGGCCAATGACAAAGTATCATAGAAAATGTAAGAGACTCTCTTTTCCTTACATGATGCTTGCTGTTTGTGACAAATAATACAATTGTATCAGATGAAGAAAGAGTGGGAACAAACTTATTTTGAAAAACTATACTACCTTGGACAAAATAAATAAATAAATATAGCTTGGTGTATTTAAAAGTCCAATTAATACTGATTAACTTTAAAACTTTTTATATTGACCATTTGAGAATAAGCAGCATAACAGTACAATCATTCTGGTAAACATTCATGTGTGCATGCTAAGTCACTTCAGTCATATCTTCTCTTTGTGACCCCATGGACTGCAGCCTGCCATGCTCCTCTGTCCATGGGATTCTCCAGGCAAGAATACTGGAGTGGGTTGCCATGCCCTCCTCCAGGGGCTCTACCCAGCCCGGGGATGATCCTGTGTCTCTTATGTCTCCTGCATTGGCAAGTAGGTTCTTTACCACTAGCACCAGCTGGGAAGTCTGGTAAACATTCATATATTTAGTCAATTGCTTGCTGCTGCTGCTGCTAAGTCACTTCAGTTGTGTCCGACTCTGTGCGACCCCACAGACGGCAGCCCACCAGGCTCCGCTGTGCCTGGGATTCTCCAGGCAAGAACACCAGAGTGGATTGCCATTTCCTTCTCCAATACATGAAAGTGAAAAGTGAAGTCACTCAATCGTAACCTGCCTTTACTACCAAGTCTGATATTTTTTTGGAGGATGGTGCAATTTTCAACCTGAAATCATGTTTGTCATATATACAATGGAATATTACTTAGCCATAAAAAGGAACAAACTAGCTCACCTGTAGAAGTGTGGGTGGAAATAGAATCTGTCATACAGTGTGGAATAAATCAGAAAGAGAAAAACAAATATCATACATTAATAAATATATGTGGAATCTAGAAAAATCTAGCTCCAGGGCAGGGTTAGAGACACACACACTGACAATGGACGTGAGGACACAGTGAGGGAAAGGAAATTGCGATGAATTGTGGGATGAATTGTGAGTTTAGGTTTGACATAAATAGGCTACCATATGTAAATCAGGGTGACCTGAGATAAAGCACTGAAGAGCTCAGCCCAGTGCTCCCTGACCTAGACGGGGGGGATGGAGACAGTACAAGGAGGTCAAAGAGAGGGTGGATATATGTATACACATAGCTGATTCACTTCACTGGACAGCAGAAACTTAAAAAAAAAAGTCTTTTGTTATCTCATTCTAGTTTTTTTTTTTTTCTTTCTTTCTTTTTTTCTGTGAAAAATCCCATCAGAATTTACAAGGAGATTCCATCAACTTTGTAGATTACTTTGACAGTATGGGCATTTAACAACATTAATTCTTCTGGAATCAAGGTTGCCGGGAGATATATCAATAACCTCAGATTTGCAGATGATACCACTCTAATGGCAGAAAGAGAAGAGGATAAAAGAAGACAGCAAATAAGATGGCTTAAAACCCAGCATTCAAAAAAGTAAGATCATGGCATCTAGTCCCATCACTTCATGGCAAATGCATGGGAAAAAAGTGAAAGCAGTGACAGATTTTATTTTCTTGGGCTCCAAAATCACTGTGGACAGTGACTTCAGCCATGAAATTAAAAGACTCTTGTTCCTTGGAAGAAAAGCTATGACAAACTTAGTGTATTAAAAAGCAGAAACATCATTTTGCCTACAAAGGTCCATCTAGTCAAAGCTATGGTTTTTCAGTAGTCGTATATGGATGTGAAAGCTGGACCATAAAGGAAGTTGAGCACCGAAGAACTGATGCTTTTGGTTTTTTTTTTGTTGTTTTTTTTGTTTGTTTGTTTTTTAGAACTGATGCTTTTGAACTGTGGTGCTGGAGAAGACTCTTGAGAGTCCCTTGGGCTGCAAGCGGATCAAAACAGTCAATCCTAAAGGAAATCAACCCTGAATATGCACTGGAAGGACTGAAGCTGAAGCTGAAGCTCCAATACTTTGGTCACCTGATGGGAAGAGCTGACTCACTGGAAAAGACCCTGATGCTGGGAAAGACATAGGGGAGGAGGAGTAGGGGGCAACAGAGGATGAAATGGTTGGATGGCATCACCAACTCAGTGGACATGAGTTTGAGAAAATTCCAGGAGATAGTGAAGGACTGGGAAGCCTGGTGTGCTGCAGTCCACGGGGTCACAAATAGTTGGACATGATTTAGTGACTGAACAAATTCTTCCTATGGGCTCAAAATATCTTTTCTTTTTACTTCAATTATTTTCATCAATGTCTTACAATTTTCATTGTACAGATCTTTCATTTTGTTAGTTAACTTATTCCTAAGTATCTACTTTATCTTATTTTACTTTTGACGCTATTGTATTATAATGGGAATGTTTTCTTAATATCTTTTCCCCACAGTTGTTGTTAGTATGTAGAAATACAATTAATCTTGTATCCTATAATAAATAAATTTGTGTACTAGCTCTAATATCTTTTGGTGGAGAACTTAGGGTTTTCTATAAATAAGATCATGCCATCTGAAATCAGATACAATTTGTCTTCTTCCTTTAAGATATGGGGTCTTTCATTTATTTTTCATGCCTAATTGCTCTGGCTAGGACACTTAAGTATTGTGCTGAATAGAAGTGGTGAGACTGGGTAAACCTGAGTTGTTTCAGAACTTAAAAAGAAAGTTTTCAGCTTTTCATCTTTGAGTAAGATATTAAAAGGTATACTTGACACATACAGCCTTTATTATGAGAAAGTATATTCCTTCTACACTTAATTTGTTGAGTTTGTCATGAAAAGATGCTATTTTTTTTCAAATATAGCTTTTTTTTTTCTTTTTCTACTCAGATGATCATGAAGGACATATTTTTTGTCCTTCATTCTATTAATGTGGTGTTCACAAATACTGATTTGTATATGTTGAACTATCCTTGCACCCTAGGGATTAATCTCATTAGATATTTCTGCATTATCCTTTAAATGTGCTGTTGAATTCAGCTTGCTATATTTTGCTGGGAATTTTTGCATATATGTTTACCAGGGATAGTATTTTCTTGTAGTGCCTCACAGGGCTTTGATACCAGGGTATTCTGGCCTTGTAAAGTAAGTTTCAGTCTGTTGGCTGTGACACAGGCAAACATGACCCCTCCAAGGTGACTCTATGAGCGGAACTAGAGCCACAGTCAAGGCCAAACATGGATGTAGATGAGTCTACAAGAGAATGGGGCTGTTTCTGGGTCTGCAGCCAGGACCATAGTAAGTCTGCCACCAGGGCATGGTGTGTCTTCTCAAAGTATTTCTCTTCAGTTTTGGGCTTCATGAGGGTTTCAGAACCTCCTACTTGGATCCCAATGCTCATACAAAAGCATTTTTACCCACAGATAGCTGGAGAGACACAAGTGAGATACCTCCTGTTATGTCATCTTACTGACCAAACCCCTCCTTTACTAAAATTTTTCAATAAATCCATTTCTAGTAAGGACTATGTTACTACAGTAACATATTACAATAATATGTCTATGTGCCGATCTTGGTGGATATCATTTTATACATGATTTGAAAACCTAGTATGCAGCATATACTATAAACACAAAACACAATTTCAGGTAAAAAAATGCTTAACCCTATTAAAAACTATTTGTGTGTGCACACTCAGCTGCTTCAGTTGTGTCCAACTCCAACCCAACAGACTGTATCCCACTGGGTTCCTCTGTCCGTGGGATTCTCCAGGCAAGAATACTGGAGTGGGTTGCCATGCCCTCCTCTTGGGGATCTTCCTGACCCAGGGATCAAACCCACATCTGCCTGCGTCTCCTGCATTGTGGGTGGAATCTTTACCCATGGAGCCACCTGGGAAGACCAAAACCTACCTACTTGAAGTTTATAGCATATACGATACTCAAAATTGAAGAAGTACATGCATTCAAATTAAAAACAAGGTTAGAGTTTATCATTACTATGATTTAAGACTGAAGCACAGATTCTGGGGCAATAAGACAAAAAAGGTATAACAGTAAATATGTTTTTAAAAATGAATATCAAAAGCCATAAAAGGGAGAAACGAATGAAAAGCAACTCAACTAGTACTAATACTAAACAATCTATTGAATACAACTGTAAAAATAATGTATAATAGATAGCATCAGTTCAGTTGTTCAGTCGTGTCCGACTCTTTGCAACAATGGACTGCAGCACACCAGGCCTCCCTGTCCATTACCGATTCCTGGAGTTTACTCAAACTCATCTCCATTGAGTCGGTGATGCCATCCAACCATGTCAGCCTGTCGTCCCCTTCTCCTCCCGCCGTCAATCTTTCCCAGCATCAGATTCTTTTCAAATGAATCAGTTCTTTGTATTAGGTGGCCAAAGTATTGGAGTTTCAGCTTCAGCATCAGTCCTTCCATTGAACACCCAGGACTGATCTCCTTTAGGATGGACTGGTTGGATCTCCTTGCAGTCCAAGGGACTCTCAAGAGTCTTCTCCAACACCACAGTTCAAAAGCATCAATTCTTTGGCGCTCAGCTTTCTTCACAGTCCAACTCTCACATCCATACATGACCACTGGAAAAACCATAGCCTTGACCAGACGGACCTTTGTTGGCAAAGTAATGTCTCTGCTTTTTAATATGCTGTCTAGGTTGGTCATAACTCTCCTTCCAAGGAGTAAACGTCTTTTAATTTCATGGCTGCAGTCACCATCTGCAGTGATTTTGGAGCCCAAAAAAATAAAGTCAGCCACTGTTTCCATTGTTTCCCCATCTATTTCCCATGAAGTGATGGGACCAGATGCCATGATCTTAGTTTTCTGAATATTAAGCTTTAAGCCAACTTTTTCACTCTCCTCTTTCACTTTCATCAAGGGGCTTTTTAGTTCCTCTTCACTTTCTGCCATAAGGGTGGTGTCATCTGCATATCTGAGGTTATTGATATTTCTCCCAGCAATCTTGATTCCAGCTTGTGCTTCATCCAGCCCAGCATTTCTCATGATGTACTCTGTATAGAAGTTATGCATAATAGATAGCATATGATACAACAAATCTAAACAGTGCTTTGAAAGGGTATGTCATATCCAAAGATTACCCTACCAAACTTCAAATTTGACTGGACTACTTTTTCTGCAATGGGACAACTTGTTGTCCATTTGCCACTTCAGAGACTTCTCTATCTTCCAATTATCTATTCTAGGCCTAGGTTGCTGACTTCTATTGATCTCATGACCTTTGTTCTGTGCACTCTGGGTTCCCTTTGTGTCCAGCTAAGGGAAGAGGTTGACAAGAGAATCAAGTGTACTTATTTCTTGATTCTTTTCTGTAGGACTGAAATTTTAGCAGGAGCCATCCTTTTTCCAAGGGCTGAAACTCCTGGTAAAGGATCTATTTTGTAGACTTGAATTTTTCCCAGGTTCCCATAATACAGTTCTTTTTACCTTCACCTATGGGTGGTAAAGAAGTTCCTTGGTTTTTAGTCCCCAGGGGCCCCACTAATCTTGGTTTGTTCCTTTCATTCTAACCACAAATCTATGTATTGAATTTCTGTTTATTTTCAATGATCTTACAAAATTATTAATATATGTATTACTCTACTTATTCTTCAGGGGTTTCTATTTATATTTTTCACTAGATTAAGTTCTTTTAACTCTAATTAAGATTAATAATATAAAAATGCTTTAATTGCTTAATTATTTAAAATCTCACTGTCTACATTTATCTGTTTTCCTTTTTGAAATAATTACTTTTTTCACCCTCAGTTCCTTTAAAAGTCTATGTAGTTTAATTTATATAGGTTTTATGATAAAATATTTTGCTTTTACTGATGAGTTATACTCTGTGATTTTGCTTCATACCAATATATGCTCATATTTCTTCCATTTTAAAGTTTATTTTGTCATGTTTTCTAACTTATTGAGTTAATGTCTTTGCTAAGTTATTTTCAGCTTTTCGTATTTTTCAATAAAGATGTTTAAGTCTGTAAATTTCCACACAAGCTCTGCAATAAAGTTTGATTTATCTCAAAAATTCAACATCTAGTTTGATTTCATTTTTGTATCTAATACATGTTTTGCTTTTGCCTGTTTCTTGTACGAAATATCTGAGCAGGAAAATTTGGTTGTTTGGCTATCCCTCTTTTGTTAATTCCAATACCAGTGAATTGTAATCAGAAATGTGTAGTCACAAGATTTTTCATGCTTGCAGCTTAAAGGTTTATCTTCATGATCAAATGTGTGGTTTTTGTTTGGATTTCTTGTACTTTTGCAAGTTCAAGCTTTGCATTTGTCTTCTATTAAAAAGTCTTATTTATTTTAGGTTTGCTTGAAGTTTTTCTAAAGATGTATAATTATCAACTTTTAAATCTATATTTGACCTTCCTACATTTTGTTCAAGCAATCAAATATTCATTAACATTTTCTTCTTCATATATTTCATATGAATTTTTTATTCATTGAGTGGAAATTTTCACATTGCACTTCAAAATCTTTTCATGATTTGATAAGAGTAGGAAAATGGCCTAAATTAAACATTGCAGTGCTTTCAAAACAGTACTACTAAATAAGAACTTACAAGAAGATAAAAATTGCAACTAAGAAAACTTAAGAAAATTGAAAAACTAGTTTGCAATACAGGAAACTGTTAAATGAAAAATCAATTCTAGTGTAGTCACGGTATGTGCAATCCTTTATAAATGGCCAATGATGTTATTCTGTCATTATTCATTAACTATGAACTTTGAGTCTGTTTCCTAGGAGTTAAGATGAATTTGTTTTGACATGAACACAAGGGCCTATTCAAGTTCTGCAACGCATAGCTCTCATTTTAGGGTTAGACAAGATTTTGTCATCTATGGCCATGCCTTGATTTGCCATGGCACTGAAGACCGGTACTTTTGTTCAAATATATTTTTGCATGATTCACACTAGTACATGAAAAGATTATAGAATGTCATAACAGAAGTGGAGGGATATTTAAAACACAATACTTTAGATGACATGAAATGACAATATAAAAGACACAGTTATATAAGAAACACTTCAGTATTAAAGAAATAATGTTCCTAACCCAAAGCCATATAGAAATAGAAATTTCTCTCACATATGCATGTATCTATGTGTGTGTGTATATATATGTATATGAAATGTATTTTTTTAATCAGAAAGAAATGTATCCAGAGCACTAGATGTTACCTAATATCATCAGAAGAAACAATTGTGGATAAACTAAAAGAACTAGCATTTTTACTCAGCTTTGTATCTGTTTCAAACTTACAAATCTGAGAAACTGCTGGTCCAAATGGAGAGTATAGATGAGAAGAAGAGTGCCCTCTGTGAGAGAGTACAATGATTCACATAATTTTCTAGGAGTCTTGAGTAAAGGCATAGGAGTATGGAGCCTCCATATGAATTTCATTTATCCATCATTTCACCCAAGCCATGACCTATTTCACTTTCAGGGAGAATTCAAAATGGCCTTCTCTGAAAAGAACTACACCATGTCTACTTGGAATGATAATTTTGTCTCAAAGTCAACTTGGTTTGATTTTACAGGAAAAATATACTTGGTAGATTTTAATAAAAGTGTCAATAAAGGGCTCATCTTCTTCTAGTAATAGATTATCACACATTTTGTGATGTAGAAAGGAATCTTGATAAAGAAGTGTAGAAACACTTTATGTCAACTCCACTCTGTAATTTCTTCTGGTCTTAATCATAGACTGAGCTAATAATAAATGTCTAGTTACATAGTGCAGTGAACTAATTTGCAATGCAAAAGTCTGATTTGCTACTTTCTATTGATCATGTATTACTTTATGCAAAGTCAGGACACATACAATAATGTCTGAAGCGCCTAGGAAGCCTTCACTATAACATCAACTCCTCTACTTCTACCAAAAAAAAAAAAAAAAACCCTACATTTTGAGAATCTCATTGACTTTTTGTTAGCTTGGAAATAAAGAATTTTCACCACTGAGATCTCAGTTTTTAGGCAATGAACAAGTAAACTGTATTTCTCTAGAATTGTGACATTACCTATGGCACTATCAGAAAATTAATTTTTACATGAACTCTCCCCACATATAACTGGCATTCAATGAATTCTTCTTGAATAAATAATTAAGTTAA
The DNA here is from genome assembly GCF_019320065.1 of Cervus canadensis. Taxonomy (NCBI): domain Eukaryota; kingdom Metazoa; phylum Chordata; class Mammalia; order Artiodactyla; family Cervidae; genus Cervus; species Cervus canadensis. The sequence goes on along the minus strand of NC_057405.1, from coordinate 51,748,746 downwards.
AAATATGTAGTACTGTATGTTTACAAAATGTTTTTGAAGGATATGAGTAATAGGGGAGGATTTCTAGAAGGAGGTGGCAGGAGAAAAAAATAGTGCAGTCAATGTAGCAGGAAATGAAAATGTCTGCAAAGTTTAGTTTAATATGGTCATAATAAATCAGTTAGCATTTTATGTTGCGTGACATATTGTTTCTTGTTATATAGTTGCTTCTTCATGGCAGAGGAATACCTGTGTCTGGATTCTATCGCCCTGCCCCCAGCCCAGTCCAGGGATAGGAAGTATGGATGCACAGAGGTCCCAGGAATCTCTTCCCGGAAAGGATGGGCTAAGATTAAGGGATGGGTGGGGACGCAAAGCGCCCTATCCTTGTCCTTACCGTGATGATGCGGTGGCCATCCGTCACCCTGATGTCCTCCAGACGTCCTCCTGAGGGGTAAGAGTCCTCGGCCCCAGCAGCAGGAAATTGCGGTCGTCTGCACAAAGCTGCCGCATGCGGAGGGCGAACTCGCGGACTGGGGCCCTTAGAGGCACCGGTAGCCCATGGCGGCCAACCGCTAGGTCTCCTGGGAGGAGAAACAGGCACGCGGCGTCAGCTCAGAGGCGCCAGCAGCTCCCGGGCCGGTGCTCCGAGCACTCCTACTGGTGTGTGATGCCGACGCTCTGCTACTTCCGAACGAAGGAGGCAGGACCAGGCGCCGCCGGGTGTGCGCACACCCAGGGATAAAGGGGCAAGGTTCGGCCTCGTGGGATCCTTTATTGTCCACTTGGGTGGGACAGCCAGTCGCTTTTTGTGAGGGAACATAAGTGTTGGTGGGTGTTAACTCCCCCCTTCCATGGTGGACTCTGCCAAAAAAAATCTGGAAGACCTGGAGGAGCGGGAGACGGGATCACGGAGCAACTGGCTTCCACAGGCCCCGCACTGCTCTCTCAGACAGGGAGCTGCCCTGGGGCCTCTGGAACTTTCCACAGACAGACTTGGACTGGAGAAATGATGCTGGGGTCCTGGGCTCTTCAAGCCCCCCAGGTGCAAGGCATCGTCCTGGAGGTGGGAGGCGCAGCGTCATGGATGGAAACTGATGGTGTTCTCCCAGTCCCTCCCGGCCAGCCTGAGACTGAGGGCGGGATCGCTGGTCGTGGCGTTGGGCGCTGAGACATGCTGAGCTCTTTGCACCGTCAGTGAAGTGTAGGATTCCTTCCTGCTGGAGGCAGTCAGATGCCCAGGTGCGTAGTGTGTGTTCACTGACCTCAGGGCTTCACTTCCTTCTCCATTACTGGCCCCGCAGCACGTGGGACTCGCGCACTCAGCAGGGACAGCGCCGCGGTATTCGCGACCCTCTTGTCACCATTTCCTAGGCTCTCATAGCCCCCCTCTCTGCACCTTTTAGGAGTACTCACTGAAATGGCGACACAGCCCGAGCCTTCTGGGTCTTCTCACCTCCCCTTCCGCGTCTGCACGCCTGGCCGCAAGTCAAAGTTGATTGAAATTAGCATACATTGTGTTCATCAAATTAATAAAGTAACCGTGTCTCAATTCAGCGTTTTATCCTAGTGGTAGAGAGGACTTAAAACTTTTTTTTTTAATTTGTTTATTTATTTTTTAATTGAAGGATAATTGCTTTACAGAATTTTGTTTTTTTTTTTGTCAAACCTCAACATGAATCAGCCATAGGTATACATATCCCCTCGCTTTTGACCCTCCCTCCCATCCCCCTCCCCACCCCACCCCTCTAGGTTGATACATTGCCCCTGAGTTTCCTGAGCCATACAGCCAATTCCTGTGGGTTATCTATTTTATATTTGATAAGGTAAGTTTCCATGTTACTCTTTTCATACATCTCACCCTCTCCACCCTTCTTCCCACGTCCATAAGTCTGTTCTCTATGTCTGTTTCCCTATTGCTGCCCTATAAATAAATTCTTCAGTACCATTTTTCTAGATTCCCTATATGCGGGACAGAATACAATAGTTACCTTTCTCTTTCTGACTTACTTCACTCTGTATAATAGGTTCTAGGTTCATCCACCTCATTAAAACTGACTCAAGTGTGTTCCTTTTTATGACTGAGTAATATTCCGTTGTGTATATATACCACAACTTCTTTATCCATTCATCTGTGATGGACATCTAGGTTGCTTCCAGGTTCTAGCTAGTGTGGATAGTGCAATGAACAATGGGATACATGTGTTTTTTTTTCAACCCTGGTTTGCTCAGGGTATATGCCTAGGAGTGGAATTGCTGGGTCATATGATGGTTTTATTCCTAGTTTTTTAAGGACTCCCCATAGCATCTTCCATAGTGGTTGTATCAATTTACATTCTCACCAATGGTGCAAGAGCATTCAATTTTCTCCACACCCTCTCCAGCATTTATTGTTTGTAGACTTTTTGATGATGGCCATTCTAATGAGTGCAGTTTTTACATACAAAAGACAGTTGCATGTGGGAAGTTTGCAAAGTTAAGAACTTCACATTTTAGGAGTTCTGTACCATTTTGTCTTTAATTTTATTTTTGGTATGCAGATTTAATCTATTTATGGCCATAATAAAACTAACACACTGAGGCATACAAAAAATTTTTGGTAACAAGTTTAAAGGATATTGTTACATATTTACTATAATAGACTTTAAGTGTTAGTAATATGTAAAAGAGTTTAAAAAACTGATGAATTAATATGTTGTTTCTATAACTGAACTACCATATGTCTCAAATTCATTGACAGAAATTTGATTTTATAAATTTTTATTTTACTGAAAGTATAATATGCATAATATCCTCTTCCACTGAAGTCCCCCAACAACCAAGTCTAGAAAACTGAGAAAGGATGAGGCACTATTTAAATAAAATAACTCAGATAATTCAAAATTATGTCAAAATATTGTAGTTCCTAAGTTGTTTTTTTCTAACATTAATAGAAATACATTCATCTCATAAAAATTTTAATTATAACATTTCCAGTTATTTTTTCCCCTGCTATATAGTTGACTCAAATTTTTAATGAAAATTATAAAACTTAAATATTCTTCATCTTTAAATAAGGCCATTACAGAGTATAGACAATGATGCTTAAAATATAATTGTAAAAACAAAATTAAAATTATAATAAAAGATGTTAAGCAGTACATATTTATGCAACATAGGTTAGTGTTTTGATAGCTATGTATGAAAGTAGTACATTATCATATATATTAGTGAGTCATTTCATACTAATTCCAAAACATTTCTGTGGCTTTATTGACCTCATTCATCAGGAATTTATAATATAATATACTGTTTTTGAATATTTCTTTTTTTATGCTCTGATTTTATAAATCAATGAAATTTTTCCCATCATGTTATAGATATCTATACCTGTATAATATCTTATTTAAATGAAGAAAATAGCTGTCATTTTAATGTTGATTAATTACTTCAACTACTTTAATTTCACAGAAATACATAATTTCAAAACATTTTTCCTAGTCTTCATTTTTGCTTTAGTAATCTCAGTATAATTTAAATAGTAAATGTATGCTTTAATATTATACATTTATGTGATAAAACATTTTTGGACAGAAAACTTTTTCTACTTTATGAATATGTTAATAGAAAATAAAAATATATCTGAACAGATGCTTATAAAGAAAATTCTTAAGACAGTCTATCTATAAAATATAAAGTCAGAGTATTTTCAATCCTAATGTTGTATTGGTACCTTCAATAATTTCTCTTAGTGACACAGAAAAACATAATTTCAAAGTATTTTTTTCATACACCGTATTGGAAACTAGAAATCAAAAACTATATGGAAATTCTCACAGGCATTTGGTTTTTGCATCTAAACTCTCCCAATGTGTTATTATGGGCTTCCCTTGTGGCTCTGATGGTAAGGAGTCTGCCTGCAATGAGGGAGACCCCGGTTCAATTCCTGGGTTGGGAAGATCTCTGGAGTAGGAAATGACAACCCACTTCAGTTTCTTGCCTGGAAAATTCCATAGATGGAGGAGCCTGGTGGGCTACAATCCATGGGGTTGCAAAGTTAGATTCTACTGAGCAACTAATACTGAGCACTGAAATTTGTTAATTATAATACAAACATTCCTATTTCATCTAAATGTTTCACCTGTTTGATTACTAACCATTTTAAATTGGTTATACTTAATTTCTTTATTTTCTTTTTATGTTACCTACTAAAAGAGCAAATAAGTACATGCAAGAGTTCAAAGATAATATATAATTTTGGAAAATTTCCCAAAGAAACCTGTTCTAAGGATCAGATCACTGAATACTCAACATTGTCTGAGCATAATGCAAATGGCTAAATATAATGCAGTTTTTCAGATTTGGAATTCTTCAGTACATGTAAAAGGTGTGCATGTGAAGGAGGGACCAAAAAATGAAAAGGCAAAATTTTATAACTATCCAGAGAATTCAGATTTCTATAGTCAGTTATTATTGTTGTTATTCAGTCACCAAATTGTCGGACTCTTTGCAACTCTATGGATGGCAGCACGCCAGGCTTCCCAGTCCTTCACTATCTTCCAGACTTTGCTCAAATTCATATCCATTGAGTCAGTGATGCTATCTAACCACCTCATCCTCTGTTGCCTTTTTCTCCTTTTACTTCAGTCTTTCCCAGCATCAGGATATTTTCCAGTGAGTCGACTGCTTGCATCAGGTGGCCAAAATTGGAGCTTCAGTTTCAACATCAGTCTTCCCAATGAATATGCAGGATTGGTTTTTAGGATTGATTGATCTCCTTTCAGTACAAGAGACTCTCAAGAGTCTTCTCTAGCACAACGATGGTGTGATCACTGACCTAGAGCCAGACATCCTGGCATGTGAAGTCAAGTGAGCCTTAGGAAGCATCACTATGAACAAAGCTAGTGGAAGTAATGGAATTCCAGTTGAGCTATTTCAAATCCTGAAAGATGATGCTGTGAAAGGACTACACTCAATATGCCAGCAAATCTGGAAAACTCAGCAGGCTGAGTTTCCTCATGGCTGCAGGACTGGAAAATGTCAGCTTTCGTTCCAACCCAAAGAAAGGCAATGCCAAAGCATGTTCAAACTACCGCACAGTTGCACTCTTCTCACACACTAGCAAAGTAATGCTCAGAATTCTTCTAGCCAGACTTCAATAGAATGTGAACTGTGAACTTCCAGATGTTGAAGCTGAATTTTGAAAAGGCAGAGGGACCAGATTTCAAATTGCCAACATCCGCTGGATCATCAAAAAAGCGAAAGAGTTCCAGAAAAACATCTACTTTTGCTTTATTGACTATGCCAAAGCCTTTGACTGTGTGAGTCATGATAAACTGTGGAAAATTCTTAAAAAGTTGGGAATACTGGACCACCTGACTTGCCTCCTGAGAAATCTGTATGCAGGTCAAGAAGCAATAGAACTGGACATGGAACAATGGTCTGGTTACAATTCTGGAAAGGACTACATCAAGGCTGTATATTGTCACCCTACTTATTTAACTTATATGAAGAGTACATAATGTGAAATGCCAGGCTGGATGAAGTACAAGCTGGAATCAAGATTGCCGGGAGATTGAGCAACTGGAGTGTACTAACACTACAGTTCAAAAGCATCAATTCTTTGGCACTCAGCCTTCTTTATGGACCACCCCTCACATTCGTACATAACTTTTTTAGTTGCTAAGTCAGTTCAGTTCAGTCATTCAGTTGTGTCTGACTCTTTGCAACCCCATGGACTTCAGGACGCCAGGCCTGTCTGTCCATCACCAGCTCCCAGAGTTTACTCAAACTCATGCCCATTGAGTCGGTGATGCCATCCAACCATTTCATCCTCTGTTGTCCCCTTCTCTTCCTGCCTTCAATCTTTCCCAGCATCAGGCTCTTTCCAAATGAGTCTGTTCTTCACATCAGGTGGCCAAAGTATTGGAGTTTCAGCTTCAACATCAGTACTTCCAATGAATATTCAGGATTGATTTCCTTTAGGATGGATTGGTTGGATCTCTTTGCAGTCCAAAGGACTCTCAAGAGTTTTCTCCAACACCATAGTTCAAAAGCATCAATACTTTTGTGCTCAGCTTTCTTTATAGTCCAACTCTCACATCCAACATGACTACTGGAAAAACCATAGCCTTGACTAGACAGAGCTTGTTGGCAAAGTCATGTCTCTGCTTTTTAATATGCCGTCTAGGTTGGTCATAGCTCTTCTTCCAAGGAGCAAGTGTCTTTTAATTTCATGGCTGCAGTCACCATCTGCAGTGATTTTGGAGCCCAAAAAAATAATGTCTGTCACTGTTTCCATTGTTTCCCATCTATTTGCCATGAAGTGATGGGACCAGATGCCATGATCTTAGTTCTTTGAATGTTGAGCTTTAAGCCAACTTTTTCACCCTCCTCTTTCACTTTCATCAAGAGACCCTTTAGTTCTTCTTTGCTTTCTGCCATGAATGTGGTATCATCTGCATATCTGAGGTTATTGATATTTCTCCCAGCAATCTTGATTCCAGTTTGTGCTTCCTCCAGCCCAGCGTTTCTCATGATGTACTCTGCATATAAGTTAAATAAGCAGGGTGACAATATACAGCCTTGACATGCTCCTTTCCCTATTTGGAACCAGTCTGTTGTTCCATGTCTAGTTCTAACGGTTGCTTCCTGACCTGCATACAGATTTCTCAGGAGGCAGGTCAGATGGTCTGGTATTCCCATCTCTTTAAGAATTTTCCACAGTTTGTTGTGATCCACACAGTCAAAGGCGTTGGTTTAATCAATAGAACAGAAGTAGATATTTTTCTGGAACTCTCTTGCTTTTTCTATGATCCAGCATATGTTGGCAATTTGGTCTCTGGTTCCTCTACCTTTTCTAAATCCAGCTTGAACATCTGGAAGTTCTCAGTTCACATACTGTTTAAGCCTCACTTGGAGAATTTTGAGTATTACTTTACTAGTGTGATGAGTACAATTATGTGGTAGTTTTAGCATTCTTTGGCATTGCCTTTCTCAGGGATTGGAATGAAAACTGACCTTTTCCAGTCTTGAAGCCACTGCTGAGTTGTCCAGATTTGCTGGTACACTGAGTGTAGCACTTGCACAGAATCATCTTTTACGATTTGAAATAGCTCAACTGGAATTCTATCACTACCTTTGTTTGTACTGGTGCTTCCTAAGGGCCACAAAGTCAAGTGGGGCTTAGGAAGACTTGCTAAGTCATGTCTGACTCTATTGCGACCCCGTGGACTGTAGCACTCCAGGCTCCTCTGTCTGTGGGATTTCCCAGGAAAGAATACTGGAATGTGTTGACATTTCCTTCTCCAGGGGATCTTCCAGACCCAAGGATCAAACCTGGGTCTCCAGCATTGCAGGCAGATTCTTTACTACTGTGTCATTGGGGAGCCCTGTGCCACATCTAGATCTATCAAAATCTCTCTTGCATACTTAAGACTGTTTTAAAACTAACTTGTTATCCATCTCACATCTGTTAAAATGTTTCTGCAGAGAAGCTCTAAGGTTTGGGAAGTCATATTGACATAAGTGTATGATAGAGTTGATTTTCAGCTGTTCTAGGAAAACTCTATCCTTCTCTTGTGGGTACAGGAGGTCAGCTTTAACCAAAATAAGGGCTGTGATATTTATAAGGTATAGTTAAAAGTGAAAATCTCGTATTTACGCCTAGGTCTTGATTTACTGGTGGTTTTCACCTGGTGTATCTTGTTAGCTACATTAGCTTAACTGCATAGCCAAACGTGTATAATCCCTCTCCCTTACTTTTGCCTAAGTGCTCACAAGACCCACATTTCATTCCAGTTGATCTTGATAGCTCAGTTAATGTTAATGCCTGACCAATGTACATTATGGATTCTGTGGATATTGTCACTGAGTATCTTTCAGTCCTCCAGAATTTGTCTGTACTCTTTCTATTGCTATCTTTTATTTTCACCTTTTAATTAAAAAGCAGCATGTGTATATGCATTGGGAAATTAGATGTGTCCTTTGAGATATCCAAACTTGGGAAATCTGTGTAGTATTTAATTCAGCTTTTCTTGGTCTAGACTAAGATGAGGTAAGCCAAGAGCCTAGGGCACAAAATGCATGGAGGCACTCACTTTCAAGAATCTAAGAGTACCTCCTTTAATTCTGTACCTTATTTCCCATCCTAGTCCAAGACTCGCTATCTTGGCAGTTTCAAGTGTCTTTCTAATTATCAACTTGTCTTTATTGTCTTTCTTGTCTTTGTGTTATTACCAACAAGGTAATCTTTATGAATTTTTATTTACTTCTTCATTTAAATCTATCATACCTATTAATCCTCTCAACACCTCTGCCTTTAAAATGATTTTAAATACTGTTGAAATAAATAATGCTGTAATTTTACTGAAAAAAATAAAAACTGATTGGAAGCTGCCTCAATGATTTTGTTAATTCCAGAATCCTTCTAGATGAAGAACATTTTGTTTGTTGTTTTGGATCTAGAATTTTGATGCCTCTAATGACAATGTCTTGCAAAGTCAAAGGATTAGGGACACTTGGGCAAACTGCTCATATAGAATTCTGTACATCAGAGAGTAAAGCCCTGAACTACAAATAATCCTCTTGAAAGCAAGACCATTAACTTCTGGTCTAGAGCACTTTTAAAAATATGCACAGAATATTTATTTGATTATTTTTTGTGTATTAAAATAGAAAATATGGTAAGCCATAAGCGTTTGTAAAAATGTCACATATTCAGGGTATTACAGATAATTTCAAGTTTGAAATAACTCTTTGTAACCTGTGTTGATATCCTTCTTGTGTTAGTCTCTGCAAGGATTCATAAACCTGAAAGATTCCTTTTAATTGTGATGGCATTTTCCCATGAGCTAGTCCTTTAAAATCACGTTGAGTGAGACTGCAGGTAGAGCACTCAGCTGCTGGTTAATCCTCAAGCCAAGATAAACTCATTTAACTCCACGTGTCCTGCTCTGGTTTAAAGTAACCGTCTCAGACACTAGGCAATGAAACTGCGAAGCTGTTGAGTGTTTTTCTTGGAGGTTTGGCTTGATACCTAGCACAGTAATATATTTTCAATTTAGAAGAACAGAACAAAAAATGTAGGAAAATATTTCCTTTTTCTTTAGTAATAAATCTATTTAATTTAGCAATAAATCTATTTAATCTGTTTACTTCAACCTTCTTTTTTTCCCTAGTTGGAAGGCAAAGATTTTTAAAATTATATCTTTTTTCCTTAAATAATAATTTCCTCTATAGCCCATCAGTGACAAAGTAGTTTACATTGATAGAGATTCATTTAAATATGGCATGCTTCTGTAAAGCAATTATCCTCCAGTTAAAAATTAAATAAATTTAAAAAAATAAGCATGCTTGATACCAATATTCATGATACATAGAATGAAGGTCAAAGTGTTAGTTGCTCGGTTATGTCCAACTCTCTGCAACCCCATGGACTGTAACCCACCTGGCTCCTCAGTCCATGGAATTCTCCAGGTAAATAATACTGAAGTGGGTAGCCATTCTCTTCTACAGGGGATCTTTGCAACACAGGGATGGAACCCAGGGCTCCCGCATTGCAGATAGGTTCTGTACTGTCTAAGCCATATAATAGTATTATGATATTTAGATTAGATAAATCTTACCCTTTAATAGGTTTATATCCCCAGATCACTCACAACACAGATATAAAGTCTAACTGTTAATTAGTTGTATATTAATCAGTTTTATAAACATATTATTATACATTCAGTATTATTTTTTATTATAATGTTTAAATGCACTATTACATAAAACACAGAGTAAGTATGGAACAATGACAAGGATTTTGGAAGCACTAGTTTATTTTCAAACTTTAATGTATATTTTCTTGGTATAATTTATCAAAACTTTTCCTCTTTGAAAATTTCTTCATCTAAAATGGGAATACTCCAACCATATAGAAATGTTTTAAACTTGGTGGTAGTTTAGTCGCTAATCCAGCCTAACTCTTGGGACCCCATGGTCTATAGCCCACCAGACTACTCTGTCCATGGGATTTCCCAGCAGGAATGAAGTGGGTTGCCATTTCTTTCTCCAGGAGATCTTCCCAACCCAGAGATAGAACATGCATCTTCAGCATCACAGGTAGTCCCCTGCACTGAAGGCAGTCTCCTGAAGTGCAGGCAGTTTCTTTGTCTTTGAGCCACTAGGGATTCCCATTTTAAGATTGGGTCTGGTATTTTTCAAACCATAAGATATTACAACAATATAAGTGAAACTCATGCAATGAATTACATACAGAATTAAACAAAAGGGAAAAAATCACCCTAATATAATAAGATAAAGTTTATTGAATCTAGTTATACATGGCTGATGAGCTACATCAGTGTTTCAGTCTTTATACAGAAAGTAATTAAAATGTATATATATATTTCCCATTTTCCTCCATGATTTTAGAGTTCTAGAGAAAGCGTTAGTAGCATTCCTTGAAAAAGAAAAGAAGAGAACATACAAAAAAGAATAAAACAGACAGATAGATGTATAGATATAGATGCTAATCAGCTATTAAAAAGGAAATCCTACCATTTGCACCAACATGGATGAATCTTCAGGACATTATGCTGAGTGGAACAAATCTGAGAAAGACAAGTACTGCATGTTCTCACTTACTATGTGGAATCTGAAAAAAAAATTTTGTAAAAGCAGAGATCAAGATGATAGTTAGCAAAGGTTTGGGTGGGGGTAAGATAATGGGGAAAGTGGTCAAAAGGTACAATGTCCGAATATAAGATAAATGACTTCTAGGGAAGTAATGTCGCTGTACAGTCCCTCAGTCGTGTCCTGTTCTTTATGACCCCATGGACTGCAGCAGGCCAGGCTTCCCTGTCCTTCACCATCTCTCGGAGCTTGCTCAAACTCATTTCTTTTGAGTCAGTGATGCCATCCAACCATCTTGTCCACTGTCATCCTCTTTTCCTCCTGCCTTCAATCTTTCCCACCATCAAAGTCTTTTCTAATGAGTCAGCTGTTCACATTGGGTGGACAAATTATTGGAGCTTCAGCTTCAGCAACTGTCCTTCCAATGAAGATTCAGGACTGATTTCCTTTAAGATTGACTGGTTGAACCTCCTTGCAGTCCAAGGGATTCTCAAGAGTCTTCTCTGACACTATAGTTCAAAAGCATCAATTCTTCGTTGCTCAGCCTTCTTTATGATCCAATTCTCACATCCATACATGACTACTGGAAAAATCATAACTTTGACTAGATGGACCGTTGTCAGTTAACTAATGTCTCTGCTTTTTAATATGCTGTCTAGGTTTGTCATACCTTTTCCTCCAAGAAGCAAGGGCTTTTAATATCAGGGCTGCAGTCACCATCTGCAGTGATTTTGGAGTCCAAGAAAATAAAGTCTGTCACTGTTTCCACTGTTTCCCCATCTATTTGCCATGAATTGATGGGACCGGATGCCATGATCTTAGTTTTTTGAATGTTGAATTTTAAGCCATCTTTTTCACTCTCGTCTTTCACCTTCATCAAGAGGCTCTTTAGTTCCTCTTCGCTTTCTGCCATAAGGGTGGCTGTCATCTGCATATCTGAGGTTAGTGATACTTCTCCTGGTAATCTTGATTCTAGCTTGTGCTTATCCAGGCCAGCGTTTCTCATGATGTACTCTGAATATAAGTTATATAAGCAGGGTGCCAACATACAACCTTGACATGCTCCTTTCCCAGTTAGAACCAGTACATTGTTCCATGTTTGGTTCTAACTGTAATGTACAGCCTGATGACAATACATAATAATGTGCTATGTGCTTAGTCACTCAGTCGTGTCTGACCCTTTGAGACCCCATGGACTGCAGCCCACCAGGCTCCTCTGTCCAGGGGATTCTCCAGGCAAGAGTACTGGCATGGGTTGCCATGCCTTCCTCCAGGGGATCTTCCCCACCCAGGGACTGAACCCAGTTCTCCCACATTGCAGGCAGATTCTTTACCTTCTGAGCCACCAGGGAAGCCTGATGGCATTGTAATATTATAGTATTACAGATAACAATACTGTACTGTATATTTGTAAATTGCTAAGAGACTAGATCTTAAAAGTACTCATCACAGGAAAAATCAGTTGTAAATATGTGAAGTGTGTTAATTAACCTCATTGTGGTGATCATTTCACAACATATGCCTATATCTAGTCATCTTGTTATAACCATTAAACTCATACAATGTTGTAAGTTGATTCAGTTTAGTTCAGTCGCTCAGTCATGTCCAACTCTTTGCGACCACATGAATCGCAGCACACCAGGCCTCCCTGTCCATCACCAACTCCCAGAGTCCACTCAAACTCATGTCCATCGAGTCGGTGATGCCATCCAGCCATCTCATCCTCTTTCATCCCCTTCTCCTACTGCCCCCAATCCCTCCCAGCATCAGGGTCTTTTCAAATGAGTCAACTTTTCGCATGAGATGGCCAAAGTATTGAAGTTTCAGCTTCAGCATCAGCCCTTACAATGAACACCCAGGACTGATCTCCTTTAGGATGGACTGGTTGGATCTCCTGGCAGTCCAAGGGACTCTCAGGAATCTTCACCAACACCACAGTTCAAAAGCATCAATTTTTCGGTGCTCAGCTTTCTTCACAGTCCAACTCTCACATCCATACATGACCACTGGAAAAACCATAGCCTTGACTAGCTGGACCTTTGTTGGCAAAGTAATGTCTCTGCTTTTTAATATGCTGTCCAGGTTGGTCATAACTTTCCTTCCAAGGAGTGTCTTTTCATTTCATGGCTGCAATCACCATCTACAGTGATTTTAGAACCCAAAAAATAAAGTCTGCCCCATCTATTTCCCATGAAGTGATGGGACCAGATGCCATGATCTTAGTTTTCTGAATGTTGAGCTTTAAGCCAACTTTTTCACTCGCCTCTTTAACTTTCAAGAGGCTTTTTAGTTCCTCTTTACTTTCTGCCATAAGAGTGGTGTCATCTGCATATCTGAGGTTATTTATATTTCTCCTGGCAATCTTGATTCCAGCTTGTGCTTCTTCCAGCCCAGCATTTCTCATGATGTACTCTCCATATAAGTTAAATAAGCAGGGTGACAGTATACAGTTTTGATGTACTGCTTTTCCTGTTTGAAACCAGTCTGTTATTCCATGACCAGTTCTAACTGTTGCTTCCTGACCTGCATACAGATTTCTCAGGAGGCAGGTCAGATGGTCTGGTATTTCCATCTCTTTCAGAATTTTCCACAGTTTATTGTGATTCACATAGTCAAAGGCTTTGGCATAGTCAAAAATAAAGCAGAAATAGATGTTTTTCTGGAACTCTCTCACTTTTTCGATGATCCAGAGGATGTTAGCAATTTGATCTCTGTTTCCTCTGCCTTTTCTAAAAGCAGCTTGAACATCTGGAATTCACGGTTCATGTATTTCTGAAGACTGCCTTGGAGAGTTTTGAGCATTACTTTATTAGCACGTGAGATGAGTGCAATTGTGCGGTAGTCTGAGCATTCTTTAGGATTGCCTTTCTTTGGGATTGGAATAAAAACTGACCTTTACCCTTCCTGTGGCCACTGCTGAGTTTTCCAAATTTGCTGGCGTATTGAGTGCGGCACTGTTACAGCATCATCTTTCAGCGTTTGAAATTCCTCAACTGGAATTCCATCACCTCCACCTCTTTGTCCGTAAGTCTGTCGATTATACCTCATTAAAACTGGATAAAGAAAATTCCAAGTGCAAATAAATTTTTAAGTAACCTTGTTAAGTGGAGAAGAGAACGCTGTTGATGGATTTAAAAATTCAGTATTGCTAATTTACTAGTCTTCCCCACTTGAAGTATAGAGCTGATGGAATTCCAATGAAATTCCCACTATATTTTTGCGTATGTTCGCACACACTGATTCTAATATTATGTGGAAAGTCAAAGGATTTTAAATAGTCATAACAACTTTTTAAAAAGAAAAATAAGATGGAAATACTCAGTATCCACTTTCAAATATTGTTGTGAAGCTACAGTAATCAATACTATATGCAGAAAGAACTAAGGGTTGTTTTTTTTTTTTTTTAATTTTCACAGTGAGAAGCTGGCAGGGATCCTGGAGGTAAACTACATGAAACTTTGGTGGCCTCTCTAACACTGGGATCCCCAAAGTGCATAACTTTCATGATACTCCACACTTAACTGCCAGTTGTTCAGTTACAGTTCATGTCTGCCTACTTGTACCGGTACCAGCAGTGGCTTCTGCACCAAGTAAGTTGTGATTTTCTGTGAATCTCCAAATCTGAGTCTCTGTTCAGGTCTTCAGGCCACACCTTACTCTTTGACCTCAATTCTCTGAGTTGTTTTCCAGCTTATTAGCATTTTTTTAATTGAAAGAATAATACTGCATGCCAGAGCAGAAATATAAACATTTATTTTTAGAAACAAGAGTCAAGGAGACTTAAAATTTTCAAATGTTATTCTATGCAAAATACTTTTCAGTGTATCTCACAAAAGTCTACTAATGGAATGAACACTTCTAGTTGATGTTGTATTGTATGCATTAACCATATTTATACCTGAGAAAGCTGTACAGTGTGGAAAGTGCTGCTTTAGCTTGTTGACTGTCTGGAAAATGGAATCTGTCTAATTTGATGATTCATTTTAAATTTGCTTGAATAATCTGTTCTGTGCAAGTTCAAAGGGGTTATTGGCATTGCACTCGATTTTTCATATGTATATATACATAATCCCCAACCTTAGAATCACCTTCAAATACTTTATGTTTTATCTCTGACATCTTCTGTTTACCCTTAAGGGATTTTACATTAGTTTTTAATGTTCAAAGATGGTGTTAAAATGAAATTCCTAGATAGGAATGAAGTAGAATGTTCAGTTCTTGATTGGTAACATATCTACATCAAAACCAAATCAGAGAAGAGAAAACAATTCTGAAATCTTTATAGATACTGAGGGGATTGGCAGTTTTCCACTAAGGCAGGGACACTCATGCTGGTCTGGATAGCAGAACTACCAACAGCCATAACAAGACTGATTGCAGTTTTTGAGCCATAGAATGTATTTGAAAAGTTGACCATTTTGAGCTTCAGGCAAAATGCCATAAAGTCAGTGATGGTTACATTTTAAATTTTATACACAGCTTGTCACACACACACATACACACACACATACATATTTGTTTAGGAAGATTGAAACAGAGTATTTTGCCTTCTTAAATAGTATTTCAATTATCAGCTTATCTTATCAGCTTAATTTTCTTTTATTAATATCCACACTGATAATAATTATGTCATTGTCACATAGAACTTGTTTTACATACTATGGTTTCTTGATATTCCAAATTGGACCATTCAGTGCCAGACCTTTCCAAAATCCACAAATGATCAAACCCATTCCTAAAAATACCAAAGTAAAATTCAAAATTCTTGGTCAGTCATTCTCTCTGTTAATGATCAGATTTCTGGTAACCTTCAGTTCAGTTCAGTTCAGTAGCTCAGTCATCTCCGACTCTTTGCGACCCTATCAACTGCAGCATGCCAGGCCTCCCTGTCCATCACCAACTCCCGGAGTCCACCCAAACCCATGTCCATTGAGTCGGTGATGCCATCCCACCATCTCATCCTCTGTCGCCCCCTTCTCCTCCTGCCCTCAATCTTTCCCAGCATCAGGGTCTCTTCAAATGAGTCAGCTCTTTGCATCGGCATCAGGTAACCTTAAGTTTTATTATATAGTGAATGTACAATTCATACACACCATAGTATACTGGTTCAGAGATACAAGTTCATCCTCTTACCTAACTCAAATGTATTAGACGTTTTTTGTAATAATAAAATTGTGTTATTTTCTTCATATCAGTCTCAAGCAATGTTCTTTACTGTTATTTCTAGGTATTTTATTGGTGTTGCTACTGAAATGTGAAAGTTTTTTTCCATTAAATTTTCTGAATAATGCCTAAAGATATTTACATATATTTATCTACTCTCTGGACACTTTAATAACATTATTATTTTGGAAGGTATAGACTTTTTTTCCGGCATCATGGCATTTGCAAAGTCATGTGACTCAATTGACAGAACTACTTAGTACTGTAATTTGAAATGGATACAGGTTCCTCTCTTGCTATTGGCTCAGTCAGAACCTCAAAATTGATTCAGTTTTTGTCAATATGGAAGACATGCATGATGCTCTGTACATTGACCACAGAGTCTAGCCTTCTTCATTCTTTGCTCTGGCAGAGAAAGAATGTTAATATAACTCTAAAGCTAGTAAATGTGTCCTGTTGTCTGTCCTAAAGGAATGTAAATGACTACTGATTCCCATCCTGGACTGAGGTAATAAGACCACATCAGTAACCATTTGCCAGTGTTCAGGGTTGTGTGATATGTTTCAGTAAGATACTACGTATGTTAGAGAAGCTATGATAGAGGCTATCACATGATTAAAGTTAGACTAGACCACTGTCATCTTCTATGATATATTTGCTTCTGCAGGGGCCAGAATATTGAATTAAGTGAGTTATGACAGGGATTCATTTTAATATTAGCACACACACACTTACAATCCTATTAAAAATGAGCAATCTGAATAGAAAATTTTCTGAAGAAAATGTGCAGACGGTGAACAGGTACATGAAATGATGCTCAACATTATTAATGCTGTGGGAATGAAACTCAAAATCATAATGAAATATCACCTCATGTTATAATGACTAATGAAAAATACAAGAAATAAGAAGTGTTGGCAAGAATGTGGAGAAAAGAGCCCTTATGAACTGTTGGGAATATAATTGATGCAGCCACTATGGAAAACCGTATGGAAGTTTCTCATAAAATTAAAAATCAGTTCAACTCAGTTGCTCAGTGTGTCTGACTCTTTGTGACCCCATGGACTGCAGCACACCAGGCTTCCCTGTCCATCACCAACTCCCAGAGTTTACTCAAACTCATGTCCATTGAGTCGGTGATGCCATCCAACAATGTCATCCTCTGTCGTCCCCTTCTCCTCCTGCCCTCAGTCTTTCCCAGCATCAGGCTCTTTTCAAGTGAGTCAGCTCTTCACATCAGGTGGCCAAAGTACTGGAGTTTCAGCTTCAGCATCAGTCCCTCCACTGAACACTCAGGACTGATCTCCTTTAGGATGGACTGGTTGGATCTCCTTGCAGGCCAAGGGGCTCTCAAGAGTCTTCTCCAATACCACAGTTCAAAAGCATCAATTCTTTGGTGCTTAGCTTTCTTTATAGTCCAAATCTCACATCCATACATGATTACTGGAAAAACCATAGCCTTGACTAGATGGACCTTTGGTGGCAAAGTAATGTCTCTGCTTTTCAACATGCTGTCTAGGTTGGTCATAACTTCCCTTCCAAGGAGTAAGCGTCTTAATTTCATGGCTGCAGTCACCATCTGCAGTGATTTTGGAGCCCCCCAAAATTAAAGTCAGGCACTGTTTCCATTGTTTCCCCCATCTATTTGCCATGAAGTGATGGGACCAGATGCCGTGATCTTAGTTTTCTGAATGTTGAGCTTTAAGACAACTTTTCCACATTCCTCTTTCACTTTCATCAAGAGGTTAGAGCTACTCTATGATCCAGCAGTCCCATTTCTGAATGTATATCAGAAGAAAATGAAAACACTAACTTGAAAAGAAATATGCACCCCTTTGACCAATGCAGTTTTGTTTACAAGAGCCAAGATATGGAAACAACCTAAGTGTCCACAGAAGGATGAATGCATAAAGAAATTGTGATTTATTTTCATGCTTCTGCCTCTATTTCAAGACTAATTTATAAAGAGCAGGGAGAATGAGGAGCAGTAAGCATTGTTAGTAGGCAGTGGTAGTGCTTATATAAAGTATGTGATGCAAGCTCACTAGATGCTATAAAGAATCAAGAAGACAAGGAGAAAAGAATTAAGTTCCTATAAAGGAAAAGCATATATGAGATTATTTAAGGAACTTACTTTCTCTGATAAAATAATGTTTTTCTTCAATATATCTTACTAAATGAACTATACACATTATTTTGTTGATTCTAATATATGTAGCACTTGAACTAAGATGTGATCAATAATATTTTCCCATCTATTCCAAAAAATTCAGTTGTGTCCTTCTTTAGTAAAGATAATACTTGCTCCTGTGAAATCAGGTATTAATTTGAACATTTTGCTTTGAAATTATACAACTGAAAGGGGTTGTGCCCTTCTGTAGCTTACCTAGGGACCTCATTGATTTTTCCCTGAAACCTGAAACCTATGTGTGCTATTCTGTTACAGTTCTTCTGCCTATCTTAATTCACAGGGATGTATGCTTTCTTTTTACATGAAATATTGTCTCAAACATTCCTGTTACTAAAACAAGGTGAGTTCAATATCATATTTAATAAAACTAGCATGTGTTCTATATTTAAATTGTTGCCAATTTCTCCATTTGGTGCTCACCCTAAAATCTGATTAATAGGGTAGACATTATTTAATAGTAGAGTGTGTAAGACATAAACATCTACATAATTTTTTTTTCAAGAGGAGACAGAAAATAAAGTGGGTCTGAAGAATGAAAAGGAGCTAACTGAAGCAAAAGAAGTGACCTTGTGGTTAGCTGATGTATGTAAAGCCACAGATATTATTAGAAGAAGAAACAATGTACTAGTGACATTAGACAGAAGAAGCCACAACTTCTGATGGCTGTTTGATGTACAACTAAAGAAATGGAAAGGGCAAAGTTAGCTCTATCTCTTTTGAAGTTCCTACTGTTGGCTTCCTTTCCTTAGTCTGTCCCTAAAGATTGGATTGGAGGCCTACAGAAATGTTTTTCTGCCCTATTTCTCTTCTTTTTTAGAATTCTACTAGTAGGCGATTCTGTGCATCTTTTTGTTCTTCTACACCTATCTTCCCATGCCCCAAATTTGTATTTCTAGCTCAGACATCGTATCAAATGCTAATCAGTTTAACTCAACCAAACAGTGGTCTACTATACTTGGATTTTTTATTGAGACCTCAAGTTTAACAACTTAAGATGTTTCCTACTTATCCTCCAGATCTAGTTTTCCTTCAATATGCTTTACCAGCATATATCAATAGCATTCTTTCAGGATGAGGGAGGATTATGGTCATTATTGATAAAGAGCTTTTCATTTTTTTATGTTTGCATTTTTTACACAAGTTTTGAAGCTATTATAAATCAACCAGAAAAACTATCCCCTACATAGAAAAATAAGAAACATAAATATTAAAATAATGTTGCAGTGATGATTTGAAATAGTTGACAGACAACATATAATTAATTCATGTAATTCTGTAGATATACGATCACTTATAATGGTTTTCAAGGAAATGTACTTGATTTTTTCAGAATGAAAAATTTTAAGTGAAATTACTGAAATGAAATCACTCATTTAAATTGTTACAGTTATTCTTATTAACCATAACTCTAATCTTGGTTCAGATATTTATGGCTGCCAATATTCTGATATTTTACTTGATGTTAGACATTTTATTAAAAAATAAAAGTATCACAATATTTAAAAGCTTTTCCTGGTCACTTTCTTTTCAATTGCAGCTTAACACATATTAGGTCATTATCTTTGAGGATTAAGATGTCATAATGTGATCTCACTACAAAGAGAGAGAAAAGTGTTTGTTATATTGACAATTAATGGCCTTAGGACTGAAGTGTTTTGGAGATATTTAAAACAAGAAGGGACACAAGCATGAGGAAAACTGTTTTTTAAAGGCAATCACAGAAAAGTCTTTACTATAATTCAAATGTTCCAACAGGTAATCTTTTATAGGGTTGTGAAGTCAAATGTTTCTGTTCGCTGTATCATCACTGCTCATGATATAATGTTGTCTATTCTAACTTCTACAAATTGCAAGCTGTGTAGTCATTATACATTGTTCTCTAATTGGTTCATAAGACATGATAAGTTCAGCAGTGGATTTGATTTCTTTTAAGACACATCCCAAGTTGTGTTTCATTAAAAATTATGTTAATAATGCAGGGGAAAAGATAATTCATAAAATGAAGATTCTGAATCTGTGATTATATAAATAAGACAGTTTTTAAAAAGTCAATGAAAACTTCATATCTTCTTTAGAAGATTCTCAGCAAGCTCAAAGTTTGAGATACAATTTATGCTATCAAAGCATATAAAATATATCATTTCCCTAATAATAAAATAAGGGAAAAGATCAGTTGTATCCCATTAATTGAATTCCATATACAATTGAGTGTAATTACATGCCCTATTTTGTTTTAAAATAATATCCCTGTAAGTACTTCTGCCTGAAAGTCAGCTTTTTTTTGTTTTTTTTTGCTTTATTTACTGATTATCATATTTCAAGCTTTAAAATTTTATATTGGAGTATAGCCCATCAACAGTTTTGAGATAGTTTCAGATGGACAGCAGAGGGTCTCAGCCACAGCTTACAGGTGTATACTCCCATCCAGGCTGCTAAATAACATTGAGCAGAGTTCCCTGTGCTATACAGGAGAAAGTTTGTTATCCATTTTAAATACAGCAATGTATACATGTCTGTCCCAAACTCTTTAACTCTTCCTTCCCCTCATTTTCCCTTCTGGCAGCCATAAGTTTGTTCTCTGTGAGTTTGTTTCTGTTTCCTAAATAAGTTTATCTGTAACATTTATTTTTAGATTCTGGTTATAAGTGAATAACCCCTTTAATTGATCAAATCTCATTATCAAATTGAATGCTTTATTGACATTTAGAATAAATTTTAATTTTTAACTATTAGAGATATATATGAAATTATTTTAAATCTATCTTTTGCTTATGGAAATCTAGCCTGCTATGTGGTTACAGTCCTACAAACCTATGGACTAAATTCATTGTGAACAAAAAAGCAGACAAAAACCCAAATTGG
Organism: Cervus canadensis; assembly: GCF_019320065.1. Taxonomy (NCBI): domain Eukaryota; kingdom Metazoa; phylum Chordata; class Mammalia; order Artiodactyla; family Cervidae; genus Cervus; species Cervus canadensis. Next base: position 51,727,952 of record NC_057405.1, on the reverse strand, counting down.
CTACAGCACATATTCATAATTTTACTGTGGGTTCTACTGAAACCTGGACATTTATCTATCTTTCCACAATTTGGTTCTTATCAACTTGGTACATGATTAATGGTTTTATATGAAAGTAACTATAACACGGTGATAATGGAATCGGCCTTTCTGGTTTTGGTCTAATGTTCACCATCTTTCTCACCAAGAGTGAAAAGCTTTCTTTTATACTATGCCTTCCTGTGCCATCTTTCATACTTGGTGCAACTTATACTTCAATCGGTTTATCTTCTCCCTTCACTTTCACAGTTCAGATAAAAATTACTGAGAGGTCATTTTAACATTAGGAAGCTTCACAGGCGGCGCAAGTTGTAAAGAACCCACCCGTGAATGCATGAGACATAAACACGGGCTTGATCCCTGGGTCAGGAAGACCCGCTGGACGAGCACATGGCAGCCCACTCCAGGGTGCTTGCCTGGAGGCTCCCATGGACAGAGGAGCCTGGCAGACTACAGTCCACAGAGTCACAAAGAGTCGGACACAACTAAAGCGACTTAGTGTACATGTTATCAAAATGCTACCTTTCACATATGTCTGTTCTTAAAGGCCTATTCTAAAATTCTGCAATGATTTGGTCATCACTTCTATGGCAGTACCAGTGTTTCAGCCTTCAATTTAAACCATGTCCCCTCTGTGAAAGATAATTCTAATTTCTCCTATTGGAGACTGGCTTCGCAGATTCTTCAAGATTGTTCACCCCATCTCTTAACCTGCACACTTAAAATATCAAATGTGTACTGGCCCGAATGAAGCATCTATTTGAGAAATTCCATTCTCATAATGAGTTTTATCCCATGCTATTTTCGTTAGGCAACATCTTAGGACTGCTGGCTTCTCCTTTAGAGGGCTTGGATGGTTCACGTTATCAGGGACTGTGAGGAGGTCACTCACTCTCTGTTTATGAGTCTAACTATGAACATCTTTGTGTGGCATTCTCCAGGCTCTGCTTTCAAGCTACCATGACATCATACAAAGTTGATAGAGCAATAAAGCTAGAAATAGTTTGCTAATTATCTATACTGACAATGAAAAAATAATTTAATAATGCAAATGTCATATTAATTAAAATCCTTTTTAAAATAATACCTCTGAACAATGATATCAATCTTTGTTAATAATTGGAAAATATAAAGAGAGGTTTCTTGCTATAAAGAAATAAAATCATCAGATATATCTTAAATCTGGACATAATTGTTTTGAATTTTAATTATTCCTTGATTACCGTTTTATTTAATGTAAATTTTGCCTTTAGTGTGGTCATAGTTTCTATTATATGAACTCCCACAACTTGTACATAAAGACTTTTGTTTGTAAAGGTTCTATCTACTATTGCTTTCACATTGGACCAATACTGAACTAGAGCTAAGAGAAATATTTCAGCTACTCGTAATTGATACTTTTAAATCATGGTGTGGGAGTAGACTCTTGAGAGTCCCTTGCACCGCAAGGAGATCAAACCAGTCAATTCTAAAGGAAATCAACCCTGAGTATTCATTAGAAGGACAGATGCTGAAGCTGAAGCTCCAATATTTTACCACCTGAGGTGAACAGCCAACTCATTGGAAAAGACCTTGATACTGGGAAAGATTGAAGGCAAGAGGAGAAGTGGACAACAGAGGATGAGATGGTTGGATGGCATCACCGACTCCATGGACAATGGTTTGAGCAAGCTCTGGGAGATGGTGAAGGACAGGGAAGCCTAGTGTGCTGTAGTTCATGGGGTCACAAAGAGTCAGACACAACTTAGCAACTGAACAACAACAACAAATGAATATTTAGATGCTTTCTTTCTAAAATATTTAAAAAATAATTGTACTTTATGGCTATGCTTAAAACATCTAAAGAAATGTAAAAATATGTTGTTAGAGTTTTATTTTACAGTTATTCACATTAAGAAGATATATATTATTTCCTTTAGAAAGAGATGGACATATATTTTAAGTTGTGACACTCAAAGGATTGTATTTTGAAGTTCACAGTGCAGATAAATACCCACATATAATTAAAGTTGGATTTTTTAACTGTATAAACATACATGCACATGCACACACACATATAAAGAATATAAAGAATATGTGTGTGAATATATATATGAACTAATCAGTGGCAACCCATGTCAACAACAGTTTAAATCAACTGTAGCCCATATATAAAGGAAGACTAATTATTTACTTCCAGAGTTACAAATGTGTTCATACTTAAAAAATAAAGCATATTTTTCATGTTGTTACCCTTTAAACTTTTACTGTAATAAATTCAGTTTTTTACTCATATTTTCTTTCATGAAAGTTTATCATATTTACTATTCATACAGGAACAAAGATGACTTCTAATGAGACTTATAAGTAATTCTAGAATGATGCAATGGCATTTCACTGCAGGTTGTATTAGGGTTGTAAATCTTTTCTATTCTAGGAAGGATCATACCCAAAAGGAGATTTCTCAGAAATGGAAGCAAAGCCTCCCATGACAGATTGGATATCGCATGTTCGACAGAATCTCTTTGTCTTGATACCTAGCTTTAGAAAAGCCAAGTGTGTCTAAAATGTTAAAAGAGAAATGTCTAAGAGGGAATTTTAAAGATCCTTCAAGGCTTTTGAAGGTCTAACACTTAAAATGTTAATCACAAAATTTTGTCAGACTCCTTCTGACTTTTTCATTTTTCTTTTCATTTTTCTCACACAATTTAAGAAAGTATTGATGAACCAGATATAGGTATAGATTACAGATGCAGGTATACATATTTAATATGAAACAGAAGGTGTAATAAAATTAAAAAGTAAAGCAAGTCCAAACACAGCAAGGCTTACTTTTAAAATGAACATTTTCCAAACACTATAATATTCTCAGATTCCAAAAACTATTCCTATCTAAAAGAAACCTTAATACTAGTCATAAATATTATGGATTTGTCTTAATTCAGATCTAGAGTAAAGGAAGATTCCCTAAAACTTCCATGATAATCTCTTTTGACTTTTAATAAAATGCCTTCTTCTGGATTTTATGGTAACAGAGTCTTTTCCCTTCTACTTACGTATCTGACCATTTTCCTCAGTGTTCATCACTGTTTCCCAGCCCATAGAAAACTGACCGTTTCTTCTGCCATTTCTTCCTGAACCTCCTAATCTTTATCTCTCTGACCTACAAGAATATTCACCTCCACTGCCAGATCTCCAGTTGCCATTTGTAGAATGTATAGATGAATAACGCGGAAGTTTCAGAACTTCAGTATTTAGAAATCTGGCAATTACCCTCATGTTATATCACTCCATTTGTTCAGTTGATTCTCAGGAAATATATCAATAGTAACAATAATGGAAGTGGTGAATTAAAGATTGCCAGAAAAATTTCTTTGCACACTTCCCATAATGAGTGTGAGACAGTGATTCTTCCTCTTGCATCTGGATAGGCTTGGAAACTTCTTTGACCAACCTATATGGAAAAAGTGATAATATGCCCATTTCCAGGCCCTGAGCTTAATGGCAGTGTCCACTTCATGTCTATTAGAACACTCTGTCTGATGAAATCCAACTTCCAGGGAAGAAGTCTAGTTACTATGTTATGAGGAAGCTAAGACAGCATGTATAGAGGACTTACATAGAGAAAGAGAAAGAGATGCCTTAAAAAATCCCAGTTAGCTCAGTCATCACAGCCCTTGTGTCAGATATAATCATAAAGAAACATCCAGATCATTCCAGTCATGATTGCCATCTGTCTGTCACTAACATCTTAAGTGTGAACTGCTCAGCTGACCCCAGTCTAACTCAAGAACCCTGAGAGGTCATCATAAATTTTTGTTTTATATCACTATATTTTGAGGAAATGTGTTCTCCAGCAAGGAATCTGAAACATGATTTTTAACACAGTTTATGCAAGATATAATGTGCTTTTTCCTCCACACTCTTTCAGGCATCCATTCTAGATTGTCCCTCCATAGATGTTTAGTTCTTCAGCCTGGCTTGCTATTGTCAGTCCCTCAGAATAGACTATTGTTATTCTAATTATATACAGTAAGTTCTGGATTGTTCTTGTTCAAAACCATTCTCTGTCTTAGACCTGGAGTGACTTCTCAAAAACATGTACAAATAATGTGTGTAACTTGTCACTGTCTCATATGGCCTCAGGATAAAGTTGAAAAAGTTTTAAGGGACATAGAAAAGACACTTTGTATCCAGCTTCTGTCTGCATTTTAACCTCATTTTCACTACTCTTGTTTGTTTCAGCTTCTGTTTTCCCAGAATTTTTATTTTGTTTGTTAATTTTCTTCTGTCACATAAGGTTTATTTTTTTGAAATACAGTTTTCTCTCTTGCTTGAGATTTGTGTTACTAAGAGTTACTTCTAATAGGACCTTAAAGTCTCCATGAGGCTGAAGTGCTGGTATAGGTGTCAGAACATCTTGTGAATAGAGCTGTCCCAGCCTTCACCTTCCTACATCAGAAGTGTGTTAATCTGTTTATCTTCCCTACTATGCTGTGAGCTTCCCGAGTTCCCTTAGGGTAAGTTCTGAGTACTTCTTACCATGATGTGCTCAGCATCCACCTAATTCTTATCATACATTTCATATGCTGCAAAAATAGGTGGGGAAGAAATAAGTAAATAAATGGTGAGCCTGAAAAAAGGCACAGTGTAAATAGACACTAAAGTGTAATTTTATAAATTAATACACTAAAAGAGTTGTATTTAACAAATCATTTATATTAAATTTTATAAAGTGCATTTTAATTTATATTTTGTTCAGCATTAACGCTTAACATGTACTGTGTGCTTACTGCTGCTTAACCTGGCCCCTGTGCTAACTAATTGAATCCTCACAATTCTCTTATGCGATCTTTCTGTCTCCATTTCATAGTTGAGAAACCTGAAGTTCAGGCAATTTAAACAGGTGCCTGTGGTCACATAGCTTCTCACTGACAGCCTCCTTTGTTTTAAATACAAAAATTTATAGATTTATTTTATATAAGGTGAGAGATATCCATAGTAAAAAATTTTATTCTTTCTGACTTGTAGGAATATAGTTATCTCAATTCATGCTCTTTATTATACAGAAGTATAATTTTAAGAATATGAGAACATAAAATGTTTTATCCCTTATAATGAAGTGATATTGTAACTGAATAACAAATATTCAGAGTTCTCTGCACATACTATCAATGATTTTTATTTTATTAGTATTAAGTGTTAGGGCTAAGATATATTTTAATATCCGGCATGCTCTATTTAAGTAGTAGTGAATAATTTTCTTGGATTCCTAAGAGATACTATTTTGAGGTCATTGGGAAAATTTGTGTGCAATCTGCTGGATCAGGTTTAAAGTCAACGACTCTGTTCCTGGCTGTATTCAACCAGTGTTGCTAGTCTTTCTCAGCTTGTTTCAGACAGTTTTTCCGAAATAAGGTTCTAAACAAATAGAAAATTTCAGGATCACTTATTCCAGGTTTTCATCAAATCGTGTGTAGACCAGCTCTGGGCCGGGCGGCAGTAGGTAATCATTTGAGTCTATGGAGAGCCATGCTGTCTCCTGGTCCTTGCTTCTCCATTATACCTGAGACACTTTGATAGGTTCTACAAGAGGTATCTGAGGCCATACCTGAGATCAACTAATTGAGATTTATAGTGTCATATCTCCAGTGGAGGAAAAGAAAAAGAAATTATGCTGAGTGGCTACCAAGTATTAGAATCTTTTCTCCCACAGCTCTACAACTTGAAATTGTAAAAATAATTATATTTTTCTTATGAGTTTCCTCATGCATAATCATATTTGATCTTCACATAAATCTTGAAAAAATTTTAAAGTAATGAGTTAAGTTTTATATTAGAAATCTGAGACTGAAAGTAGAATGGAATGGCTTAACTAATATTGTATTATATCTAAGAGTGGAACCCAGAACACCTGCCTATTAATGTAGAATCACAAAAGATGAAATAAGTGCTCAGCACCTACCTGGTACTTTGATTACCACAGTGACTGAAACCATAGTTTTCTTATAGCCATCCATGGATGGCGCTGACTTTGAATATATACCTGGCAATTTTCTAAAGTCCATCAGGAAATAACAGAGATCCTCAAAAACAAAAAATGCAAAACTACTAAATTTTCCATTTATTTTACAATTTTACATTTGTTGGCCAGTATATTTTGAGTTAAAAATATGTGTCTTGTTTTGTTATGATTTATAATCCAGAATGCTAGAGTGCCTTGTTTACACACTTAAACAACAATCCTGAAAAATGAAGCTGTATTCTTCAATTGACAGTACCACATAAATACACAGGTGGACTAAACTCCTATTATAATAAACATGATTACTTAGATATTACTGTATACACCGTATTTTACTGATTACATTTTAAAATCAATCAATGTCGACTGGTACAGAAAAGCATTGAATCTCTGAGCATATTGAAGAATTAATAATTTCCTGTCAAAGAGTTGAAGTTCCTTTTGCATAATTTTGGAGGAAAAATGCATTAGTCTGACATACAAATTTGACTTGTTAAAACAACATCTAAACCACTTGTGCTTAGACATTAGCAGTTTTTTTCTTTCCATAGGTGAGATTATATATATGAAAGGTTAGTTGTCATTGGAATAGATTCCTAGGTTCTTAAATGAGTCATAGAGAAATCAAATATTTGGATTCATCAAAAGCTGAAGTTTTGCTAAACAAATGCAACCAAAAGTTTAGAGAAGTGAGGGAGTTTAGGACATGTTACTGAAATGATAGATCGTAGGATATCAAATTAAATAAGAAGGGAAGTGAAGAAAATAGAGGAGGAATGGATTTAGAAAAAGTTAAAAGGTCAGTACTTTTGTGATTGTGACCTAAATTTTAGCTATGGGCATGGGTTACTCAAGTGGAGAAAAGGAGGTCACTTGAAATGAGATTGTGAAGAGGTTGACAGGGAAGGTTTTAGGATTTGTAATACAGTTAATTATTGGAGTCCCTTAAAATAATGGCAGGGCTTGAGGTGGGGATGGAAACTGAGCCTGTGTTCAATGGATGTGGTGAACAGGAGTGCATGAAAAGGAATAAGGGAAAAGTGGCAATGTACACTGGAACTCACCATCTAAAGAAATTGCAGGGAAGTAGTTTCCTCATTTGACACAGAGGATCTGCTGGTTTGGAAGAGCAGTTCCGGAAAGCACAATGAATAATTTGTAGATGTGGAAGGATATTAAAAGTGCTGTGAACCAACCAGATAAATTAGATATGTTAGAAAGATTACTGCTATGGTCAGTGGATGTGGAGGAAGTAGAGGGTTGCTAGCTGAGATGAGGGATTTAGTACTTTATTCTCTGCCTATACTTTGATTTATGAATATTCTAAATAAAAGCTTTAGGATAAAATTAAACTTTTAATTGCCAAACAGTTTTTATGGTTCAAAAAATCCAAGATAAAGTCTAAAACTTTTGAATGTATGAATTTCTTTTGGCTTGAATGATGCTCTGAACAGAATTTTAGGTAATCTTGTTTAATAGGAATTTTAGCTGAATTTTTGCTGTAAGAATCATTGGCCACTGCTTTATTTCTTTAAGGTATTTCCTTGAAAAGAGAGAGAAAAGACAGTGTTGGCAAAAGCAGGGGATTTTCTTTGTCTTGAATATGTAAACAGATGTCAGGCTATAAATAAACATGGGTGTTAACAACATGATAACAGAGAAGAGATTTCTTAAGAAAAGTTTTCAATATTTTCAACTTCAGAGATAAACTCATTTATTCTTACATGGCATCTATACTTAAACACGCAGCCTCTTCTTTCTCTGTCACATTCATCTTTTTCCCCTTGTCAGTCTTGCTTTGATTTTGCAGCTGCAAAGCATGCCTATTCTTTCCAACTGCTATTATCTTCTTGCTATCTATGGTCCCTTAAGAGGCAATTTACAAAAGTACTGAGGCTTTCAGTCATCCAGTTTTCATCTTGATCTCTTACAACCCACTTTCAGCCCTGTATCCTCACTTAAGATTTCTTTAGCTACTGCCTTTATGAAATAAACTGGTCTGTGTTTCCTATACATTCCTAAATTCTCAATCTCCTTATAAATACCTACTCATGATCTAATTGTCACTACTTTGTTATCCTTATCATATCTTTATATTCTTCTTACTACTCCACTTCAAAAATGTCTCAGTCAGATATCTGTTCAGAATAAAATAATTCTCTTTCCTGTTATACCAGCAACTTTACCAGTGATTTCTCAGTTTTATTCACTGTACAGAATATATTTACCATTTATTACCCTCTCATGTTCTCTCCTATTCTCTTTCCACTGGTCTTCATCTTTTCTCATGTCTTCAATTACTATCTGATCAATTCCAATTCCATGGGTCTTTCTGCCCATGACATGTTCTGCTTTATTCAATTCACTATCTATACCTTTACTTGTGACATCTTCCTGTATGTTCCATTGCCATCTAAAACTTAATGTGACAAGGTCAGACTCTTGAAATTTCCTGCTAAGCACCCTTCCACTCTTCCCAGCTCCATTACTCTCTCAATTTTATCAGTGGGAAACTTGAGCATTAACCTTAATACTTTTTTAATCTCTCCCTCAAGGCCTTATTAACTGTTTTGCCCTGTATAATCTCTATAAAGATACTTCTTTCTTTATCCCTTGATTAAAATCCTACAAATGTCCTCATTTTTATGCTGGAGTATTGTGTATTCATTTCCCCTGATGTTCTGATTTCTCTTTTATTATAGTATTTTCTCATAGCACACTTACATATTTTATTGTTGAATTTAATGTTGCTTTTCCATAAAAGACACATCCCTGTTATATTTTTTAAAAATAGTCTCCTGAAGGAAAAAAAATCAAGAGAAAAGATGTACCTTTCCATCTTTACTTATGCACCTATTCATGTATATTCCTATGTATTTTCTAATAATACTAATATTTTCTAACAAGATATTCTTCAGTATCTCATGGCCCTTTTATATATATATATATATATACATATATGTATATATATATATATGAGATACATATATATTGGGTATTTTTTTTCTCTTAGTGATATCTCATTTAAGTAAGAATAATCCATGGGATTTGTTTATCCTTAATAACCATGAATTCTATAAATGAAGTTATTCTACTGTAAGACTCCAAATGTTTCTAAGATGTGAGACTATACGATAATGTGTCCAACTCCTATAAATGACTCAAAATATTGAAGTTGACTTACTTGAGGTTTTTTGGAATGTGTGTTTCTTTGGATAAAATATACCAGTCCTTTTGTAATTTTTCTTTATTAATCTTCTAATTCTTTCTATGTTTTTTACAAATTATCTTGAGGCCCATTCCCATATTTTATTGCTTTCCTGCCAGAAGTATTCCATATAATCACAGCCTTAAGATTAATCAAATAATATAGCTTAAATAATGACTCTCAAAGAAAATCTCTCAGCGGTGTTATACTACTTTTTAAACTGTAGGTATGGGCTGTTTCAAGAGAACAGCATTGAAACATGTATATTATCTAGGGTGAAACAGATCACCAGCCCAGGCTGGATGCATAAGACAAGTGCTCGGGCCTGGTGCACTGGGAAGACCCAGAGGAATCAGGTGGAGAGGGAGGTGGGAGGGGGGATCAGGATGGGGAATATATGTAAATCCATGGCTGATTCATGTCAATGTATGACAAAAACCACTACAATATTGTAAAGTAATTAGCCTCCAACTAATAAAAATAAATGAAAAAAATTTAAAAAAATTTTAAAAAAGTAAACTGTAGGTAGTAAGTTGAATTCCTCTGTAGAAAAAGTTTGAGTTTTATTTTTCTGGATTGTCTTGAAATATCTAAGCAATATTTATCCTAATATATCATACATAGATTAAATGTTATATAAAATAGAAAGTACTTATGACTGAAATAGAAAATGGGAAGTTTATGTAAAAGTCACTCCTAGGGCTTATATTAATAAAGTTTAATTCCAATTACCATAAGAACCTTCATAGACTTTAAAATTAGATATGGTTTCAGAACACCATATATGTAATAAGAATATATATCAGTATACTTAATATTTGTTTTATGTAGAGGTATGGAATGGCAACCCACTCCACTATTCTTACCTGGAAAATCCCCATGGACAGAGGAGCCTGGCAGGCTACAGTCCATGGGGTCTCAAGAGTCAGACATGACTTAGAGACTAAACCACACCATGGATATGTGTGTGTGCATGTACAATTATTTATACATAGTTGCCAGTTCTGTAGTATTGTTATATTACTATAGTAGGGATATAAAGCCTTTTTCTATGTAGTAATCTGAAAAAAAACCGATTTACTAAATTATTTCTGTGTCCAGTGTGCTGCCATACTTAAAGAGAGAAAGTGAAAGTGAAGTCATATCTGACTCTTTGCTATCCCATGGACTGTAGCCTACCTTGCTCCTCCATCCATGGGATTTTCCAGGTAAGAGTACTGGAGTAGGTTGCCATTTTCTTCTCCAGGGGATCTTCCTGACGCAGGGATCGAACCCGGGTCTCCTGGATTGTAAGCAGATGATTTACTGTCTGAGCCACCAGGGGAGTAGCTGCTATACTTAAATAATTGCAAATACCCAGTAACCTTTTAGGCCTGCGTTTGTTATATTCCCATTGGAATTAATTAACCTGATCTCAAATATTATCAAGATTAATGCCTACTTTGTATGTTATAATTGAGAAACCAGTGCTTGACATTCTAATCAAGTAAATGAATTTTCTTCCTTCTTTGGCTTCTCTTGTGGCTCAGCTGGTAAAGAATCCGCCTGCAATGTTGGAGACCTGGGTTCAATCCCTGGGTTGGGAAGATCTCCTGGAGAAGGGAAAGGCTACCCACTCCAGTATTCTTGGGCTTCCCCTATGGCTCAGCTGGTAAAGAATCTGCCTGCAGTGTGGGAGACCTGGGTTCAGTCCCTGGGTTGGGAAGATCCCCTGGAGAAGGGAAAGGCTACCCACTCCAGTATTCTGGCCTGGAGAATTCCATTGACTGCATAGTCCATGGGGTTGCATAGAGTCATACACGACTGAGAGACTTTCACTTTCACTTATCTAATTTGCACCAGAGGACTACAATATTTAGTAACATATTTATTCCTTCAGAGTTCCCACTCATGAAAGTTGAGCTTTTAATGAAATATAGTGCTAGAGAAGGAAAAAAAGAGAGTCAGATTTCAGAAATTTCACTAGGTAGACAAGTATCTGTCATATAGTAACATTTATAGACATTTCTTTCATGAATTAAAGAAATGAGACCCTCTGCGTATTTCTGGAAATCTAGATATATGTACTCTAACTCCTTGCATAAAAGCTTTCAAATGAGCTCTGGATAAGTATTATAACGGCTGTATTTTAAGTTGGCAGAAAAATAAACTCAGTCATTTCACAGTGTTAATTTACTTGCATAATGTAAACATGAATTTTGGTAAACTATTTTCATTTTATTATACAAACTGCCAAGTCAACAGAGATGTGTGAATCTTAGTTATAGGAGCTATTTTCTTTAAAAGATTTTGTGTTATAATTCCACACTCAAATGATTATATTCTTTATTCTCTTTCTTTGCTAAAACAAATTGAACATGTTTTTCAACCTGGTTTGCAGGATGAAATCTAAACATAGAAAAAACTAGACAGGACCTGGCCATCACATTCTGTCTTGTCTAATTATAGCCTAGCAAACTTAACCTTCTTCATGCTTTTGTACACTAGTTGAGGAATTTTAATTGTATATATTTTTCAAGCTTTATTAAACATTATTTAAAGACTAGAGACCTTGATTCAAGAGGTATTAAGATATGAAATAAAGTACTGCACTCTGGAAATAGTATTTGCTTAGACTTTCTAAAGGATATTCGTCATACCCCTATTTGGTTTATAATTATATGTTAATGTAAAGTTCAATTCTGCAATCACTGTGTACATTTTAAGGGTAATGTGAATTTTGCTGTACCATATTTTATTCCTATTCACTCTTTTAACTCATCCTGAATATCATATTATAAGGGATATCATTTCTAATAGTAAAGCTGGGTCCAGACCCTCATCCCCTTTTAAGCTGCGCAGCACTGCCTACTTCCCCAGTTGTAATTGACCAACCTTGAAATTCTTCTCAAACATGAGACTCATATCGCTCTTACTCCCTTGTTGTCTATGATCAGAGATTAAGTTAAGATTTATAGGAATAGTCATGAATATGTGGAACAATGCTGTAATCTATCAACTTGGCAATATCCTTCAAAATAAACATTTTAATCATTTTGACTCAGAAAATCATGAATTACTCATAAAATCATGATAAAGACAAGTACAAAAATGTTTGTTTTATTACTGCTCCAAAAAAAGTCTAAATATACACCCCTAAGTTATGTGTGATGTTTATGTATGTACATATATATGTATATGTTTGTATGTATTTTTAGTGAAGTATAATTAACTTATAATATTGGGTTAGTTTTAGTGTATCATATAATGATCCAATGATCTTACATTGGATGTAAGATGATTTTACATTGGATCATTACAAAATGATCACTATGATAAGTGTAGTTACCGTTTCATCAGTCACCATACAAAGTTATTAAAATATTATTGACATATACCTTATGTGTGCACTGCATTCTTATAATACATCTGTACCTCTTAATTCTTTTCTCCTGATTCTTCTATCTCCCTATCACCCTCCCACTGACAACCAATATATTACTCTCTGTATGTATGTGTGTTACGGTTTTATATTTTGATTTTTTTCATTATTTTGTAATGAAATACAAAATACGTGTGTGTGTGTGTATGTGTGTGTGCGTATCACATATTCTTTAACCATTCATCTATGGATGGTGGACATTAGACTGCATCAATATCTTAGCAATTGTAAATAATGCTACAGAGAACACAGTGGGTGCATTTATCTTCTTGAATTAGTGTTTTTGTTTTCTTCAGATAAATACCCTGGAGTGGAATTTCTGAGTGGTATGGTATCTCTATTTTTAAATTTTTTGAGGAACCTGCATACTGTTTTCCATAGTGACTGCAACAATTTAATTTCTCACCATTCACATGAGGGTTCTGCTTTCTCCACATCCTGCCACACACTTGTTATTTGCTGTCTTTTTGACAATGTTAATAGCTTTCCTGACAGGTGTGATGTGATATGTCATTGTGGTTTTGATTTGCACTCTTTGGTAATTAGTGGTATCAAGCATTTTTCCATGTGTTTGTTGACCATGTGTAAATCTTCTTTGGGAAAATGTCTATTGCTGTCCTCTGCTGATTTTAATTAGGTTATTTTGATGCTAAGTTGTATAAATTATTTACATATTTTGGATAATAGCCCTTTATTGCATATATAATTTGAAAATATCTTTTCCAATTAGTGGGTTGCCCTTTTATTTTGTTGATGATTTTCTTCACCTTGCAAAGACATTTTACTTTAATACAATGCCATTTGTTTATTTTTGCTTTTGTTGCCCTTGCATGAGGAAACATATCCAAAAAAATAATACTAAGAGAGTTGTCAAAGAGTTTATTGCTTATATTTTTTCTAGGAGTTTTATGGTTTCACATATTACATTTGCATCTTTAATCAAATTTGACTTGATTTTTGTACATGGTGTAAGAAGGTGACCTAGTTTCATCTTCTCTGTATAGCTGTCCAGTTTTCCCAGCATAATTTATTGAAGATCCTGTCTATTTCCCAATGTATAGTCTTGCTTCCATTGTCATAGATTAATTGGCCATATAAGCATGGGCTTGTTTCTATGCTCTTGGTTCTTTTCATTGATCTATGTTTCTGATTTTGTGCCAGTACCATGCTGTTTTGATTGTTATAGCTTTGTAGTATTTTTTGAAATCAGGAGGTATGATGCCTTCATTTTTGTTCTTCTTTCTCAAGCTGTTTAACTATTTGGAGTCTCTTCTGGTTCTATACATATTTCAGAATTTTCTAGTTCTAGTTCTGTGAAAATGTAATGGGTATTTTGATAAGGATTGCATTAAATCATTTGAATTATATGGGTGATATGGACATTTTAACAATAATAGTAATTTCAGTCTTTAAGCATGGGGCATCCTTTCATTAATTTATATCATATTTAATATTTAATCATGTATTACAGTCTTCAAAATACAGGTCTTTCAACTTCTTGGTTAAATTTGCTCCTAGGTATTTTATTCTTGATATATTTTAAATGAAATTGTTTTCTTCATTTCTTTTTATGATCATTTATAATTAGCATTTTAAAACACAGAGAATTTTTTTCAGTTACTTTTTTTCAGATATTTTTCAATTGTATGTTATTGTGAGATATTGAATATAGTTCCCTGTGTTACATATTGAATTCTTGTTGCTTATCTATTTTATGTATAGTAGTTTATATCTGTTAATCCCATAGTTCTAATTTATCCTTCCCCTACTTCTCTTTGGTAACTGTAAGATTATATTTTATGTCCACGAGTCAATTTCTGTTTTGTATACAGATTGAGTTGTATTATTTTCTAGATTCCATGTATATGTGATATATCTGTCTTTCTCTGTCTGACTTATTTCCCTTAGCATGGATGTTCTCTCAATCCATTCATGTTGTTGCAAATGGCAATATTTCACTTAAATGCAGTGTATTTCTTTATATTTTCTATCCTGCAACTTTACCAAACTCACTTGTTAGTTCTTATGTTTCTTGGGTGGCATATTTAGGGTTTTCTATATATAGCACAATACTCTCTGTAAACAATGAGAATTTTACTTCTTCTTTTACAATTTGGAAGAATGATATTTCTTTTGTTACCTGATTGTTGTATCTTGGGCTTTCAGTATTATGTTGAATAAAAGTGGTAAGACTAGGCATTTTTGTCTCTTTATTGATCTTAGAAGAACATATAGTCAACATTGAGTATAATATTAACTATGAGTTTGCCACATATGCTCTTTATTATTTTGGTATGTTTCCTCTGTATCCACTTTGTTGAGAGTTTTTATCATGAATGAATGTTGAATTTTGTCAGAGGCTTTTTCTGTATCTATTGAGATGATAATGTGATTCTTATCCTTGTTTTGTTAGTGTGGTAAACCGTGTTGATTGATTTCTGGATTTTAACAGTCCTTGCATCACTGGAATAAATCCAACTTGATCATGGTGCATGATATTTTGAATGTAGGGGGCTTCCTAGGTGGCACTAGTGGTAACCACCTGCCAATTCAGGAGACGTAAGAGTCACAGGTTTGATCCCTGGGTCAGAAATATCCCCTGGAGGAGGGTGGGGCAACCCACTCCAGTTTTCTTGCCTGGAGAATCCTATGGACAGAGGAGCCTGATGGGCTACAGTCCATGGGGTGCAAAGAGTCGAACACAAACTGAAGTGACTTAGCACACACATGGCATATTGTTGAAATACGTTTGCTAATATATAGTTGAGGACTTCTATATCTATATACTTGAGGGATATTGGTCTATAAATTTTGTAATATCTTTGTTTTTAGTATCAGTATAATTATGGTTTCATAAAATGTATTTGGAAGTATGTATTTCTGGTCAGTTTTGTTTTTTTTGTTTTTTGTTTTTTTTTGATAATTTGCAGAGGATAGGTATTGACTGTAAATGTTTGGTATAACTCACCTATGAAGCTATCTGAATATGGACTTTTGTTTGTGGTGAGTTTTTTGATTGCAGATTCAATTTCATTATTAGTAAATAAATGATCTGTTAAGATTTTCTCTTTATTCCTAATTCAGTTTTGGATGAGTATATGTTTCTAAGAATTTCTTCACTTCTAGATTGTCCAATTTGTTGATGTGTAATTGTTCATAATACTTTCTTTTGATTTTTTTGTATTTCTGTAGTATTGGTTGAAACTCTCTTTTATTCCTCTTCTTATTTACTTGGTGAGTGTGACTAAAGGTTTATCATTTTTATCTTTTCAAAGATAAAGTTCTTAGTTTCATTAATCTTTTCTATTTTTTTCAGTCTATATTTCATTTTCCCATTCCCATTTATTATTTTCTTTATTCTAGTAACTTCAGGCTTTATTTTTTCTTGTTTTTTTCTAGTTCCATTTGCAGTAAGGTTTTTAGATTATTTGAAGCTTTACTGGTTTTTTGAAGCAGGCCTTTACAGCAAAGGGTATATTTTGGACTCAATAAACAAAAAGAGGAATATATACTTAGATCCTTTTCCTACTCAAATTTAGGTTTTGAATATCTATTGAAGAAATATAAATTTACTTGTATTTCATGGTTTTAAAGAAAAACTAAGTGATTAAATTGTACATCAAAATCTTATACTTTTAGTCTAGACTTCAGCCTTCACAAATGAAGAAAATTACTCAACTACCTTGAAATAAATGCTCTATATTTAAAGTGAGTTGCACATGCAAAGTATGGTTATCATTAAATTCCTGGTATTCTGTGGATCAACAATCACATTCCTTGATGTTATCTTTGTAAAAGTTCCCCAAGAAGGATTGACTACCTTCTTGAAGTTAGATGATGTTGTTCGGTCACTCAGTCATGTCCAACTCTTTTGTGACCCCATGGATTGTACCCCACCAGGCTCCTCTGTCCATGGGATTTTCCAGGTGAGACTACTGGAGTGGATTGCCATTTCCTGTTTCAGGGTATCTTCCTGACCCAGGGATGGAACCCATGTCTCCAGCTTTGCATGTGGATTCTTTACTGCTGAACTACCGGGGAAGCCAGATACTACAATGGACAAGCACAAACATTCACTAACAGCAAGACAAGAAAGAGAATGATAAGTAAAATGTATTTTGAAAGACAATCAAAATAGAGTAATGCTTACTTAGTTTAGTTTTGTTACTTTCCAGATATATGCACACAGGCAGAAGTGAGAAAAATTTTACTCAGAAAGAAGGACAGAATTTGCATAATTTATACCAGTGGGGCTGGATTTTAGATATACCTGTTTTCCCTCTAACCACTAATCTTAGTGTAGAGTCCTCTTTTGCATACTAAGTATAAATCAATAGTAGCTAATAAAAAACCAAAGAACTGAGAACTTCTGGATTCTACCTCAAGATGTAGAACTAAGTAATAAGATACATTCTCTCTCTCTCTTTTTTTTTTTTTGATGACACATTTCTCTCATGAGTGAAAAACTCATTGTAGCTGGAAGACTAGAACAGGTGGGTGACGGGGATGCAGAAGGAGGGATGCTTAACTCTACACAGATTCAATAGGTCAAACTAGAGAGATATGATGCAGGTAAGTGCCTGTTAGGAACTGGAGGAGGAAAGGGGCTGACAGCAAAGGAGCGTCGTATGGTAAAGTCAGGGTAAAGGAGATTGACTGCTTTGCACTGGGGTGGTGGATACATGATTCCGTGCGTTTGTAGAACCCATGGAACTGTAGCATTGCAAAGAGTGACTTGATTAAATACTGTGATAGGTTGCAAGATGTACTACCCTAAAATACAGTACCTGAGCACATTGAGTATTTTAAACTAAAGGAATGTGAGAAAATCACAGAGGCAGAAATGCCTTCTGACTTCCTTCCTGCACCTCACCCTGCTTCTCTGGAGCTGGTCTTAAAACCCTCATGTGAGAGATACTCTTCTTATATCTGGAGAAAAGGGGCATCCTTATCTCATAAGACAAAGGGATGCCTAGAAAAATCTTAACTAACAGGATTTGCTAATTTTTTCCCCAGGTTACTATATTGAGCTTATACCCTTTTGTCCTGTCACATTATTTCCATGTCTTTCTACTCTCCATCAAACCTAGTATAAACATAGTCAGTTTTAACTGTTTTTTATTTATTTATTTTTATTTTTGCCCATGCTATGGGCCATAACACATCTTAGTTCCCTGACCAAGGATCAAACTTGTGCCCCCTGTATTGGGAACATGGAGTCTTAACCACTGGACTGCCAGGAAAGTCCCTTAATGTTTATCTTCTTTTTCTTATGAAAGCTCCTGTGTCTTGTAAAAGTGATATTAAATACATTTGTGCTTTTCTCTTGTTAATCTGTATTTTGTTACAAAGCCCCACCCAAGAGCTAAAAAGAGGAGGAAGAAAAGCTTTTTCCTCCTCCTCTATAATGTAGAAAAATGAGGGAAATTAAAAAAAAAAAAAGCACTGTAAGAACACCATAGTATAATTAAAACAGGCAAGATTCATTGATTAATGACAGAATTAGTGAACAAACGTAAGAGAAACCAGCTATTTGATTACCCCAAAGTAATTTCCCCACAAGTTTTTAATTAGTTTGATAGTTTTAAAAAATTATCATGAATTTTCAGTTACTTCCCTATCAAGGAGATGAGAGTTCAGTTACTTTCCTTTCCATTGTGAGCAAGAATTATTAACTAGATCCTAACAGTAGATTATGAAAATGAAAAAGTAGTTGGTTAGAGGAGACTGAGTAGATATGACAACAAAATGCATTTTGAGATCCAGAATTGGATCTTGGAACTGAAAAAGTACTTTAGTAAATAAAGTCTGTGACTCTTGGTATTGATAATTACAAGAGAATTAACATTAGGAAAAGATGAGTGAAAGTTATGTGAGAACTGTCTGTACCATTTTTTAAACAACTTTGAGATATAATTTGCAAATCATAAATTCACCCATGTACAATTCAATAGCATTTAGTATATTAACTAGAATTATGCAGCTATTATAAAAATCTAGTTTTGGACGTTTTTGTCACTCCGAAAAATAAGCCCCATATCTATTAGCCATCAGTCCTCATTTCTTTCCACCATCACTGCTTCCCAATCTAGACCACTAATCTACTTTCAGTCTCCAAGTTTGCTTTTGGTAGAGATTTCAAATAAATGAATTCATTCAGTTCATCTTTTATGGCTTCTTTCACATAGCCTAATGTCTCCAAGTTTCTTTCATGTTGTGGCATGTATCAGCACCTCATTAATTTTTATCCCATCGTATAACTATTTTGTTGTATACATGGATAACAAACAATTGTGTATTCGTTCATCAGTTGGAAATTTGTAACATTTCTACTTTTAGGCTATCATGAGTAATGCTATATGAATTTAGTGTACAAGCTTTTGTGTGGATATGTATTTTGGATTCTCTTGGGATTATCCAGGTCTAGAATTGCTAAGTCCTATGGTAAATCCTGTACTTAACATTTTGAGAACATGCCAAACTGTTTGGGGAAGTTGTCTTACAAGGAAGGGGTCTCTGCATTACTTTAAATAATAAGGGAAATGTTAGCTTTTAGTAGGGAAGCCTGGGCAACTTCTGCAGGTTCAGGGCTTATAGTTATATCTAAGGTTTCAACATTTGGGAGCACCTGTCAAGTTAGGGTCCAGTATTTCCCCCAACATTGGCCCTAAATTTGCCTTGGCAAACCTGATTTGGTTTTAACCTTATCTGGACCTTAGCCATTCAGACTATTAAATTCTTGGCCTGGCCTCTGCTTTATCTGTTGCCCAACTGCAGGAGAAGAGTTACTTTACAGGGTGCCAAAGTAACACTTTGGCTTTCACACTAGCTTTAATTACCTATTAATCCCCTGAAGCTTTTCATTATTTTTTTCAAGGTTTCAATGGTACTTAACGGTCGCTATTCTATCCCATTATCTCTCTATTTGCTATGTCCCTTGTGTCTCTCTAATGTGTGATAAATGGCTCCAGTTTGTGCATTCCCTTTCTTTGTTACACCATGCCAGTTCACTGCTGTTAGATTTTGAACAAGTGGATCACTACCTTGAGTCAGGGGCTCTCTGTATCCCACTTACTGCCAGTGAAGCACTGCTTTTGATGGCAGAGTCTGGCAAGAGATTTGGTTACAAATATTATTGCATTTGTTCTTGCACCACCTCTGGGAATTACTGTCACTAGCTTGTTTTTGAGGAAAGAGAAGCTGAGAAAGAGTTTATCATGTGAAGTATTAATTAAGGATCAACGCCTGTGGAAGGCTGACGGGGGAAGCAGCACTGAGACGCAGAGGGATCAAAGTGATGGAGACCGGACATAGTTGACCAGCCTCACGAGGACGTTTAGGGCTTCCCTGGCGGGTCGGTGATAAAGAAGAGTCCACCTGCAGTGCTGGGGATGTGTGTGTGTTGTTGGGTCGGGAAGATCCCCTGGAGAAGGAAATAGCAACCCACTCCAGTATTCCTACCTGGAAAATCCCATGGACAGAGGACCCTGGTGGGCTACCATCTGTGGTTTTGCCAAGTCAGAGATGACTTCGCAACTAAACAACAACGACAAGGAGACATTTGGAATCAGTCTGTCTTGTCAGCATTGTCCAACATTAGGACTGACCTTGTGGATTCATCTTTGGATATGAGCCACACAGGAAAAGCATGGTCTTGAGTGAAGTGCAACTGCATTAAACCCTGATTCAGATTCCAAGAGGAGTGAGGAGTCCTTCTTCAAAGAAGGATCTGGGTGGTGCTTCACACCTATACCTGTATATCTAATATGAGATAAAGTTAAAAACTCAGTTGCTGAGTCCTGTCTGTCGCTTTGAGTTCCCATGGACTATCCCCCACCAGGCGGCTACTCCTACACATGGAATTTTCCAAGCAATATATATACTGGAGTGGGTTGTCATTTCCTACTCCAGGAGATATTCCCAAACCAGGGGTTGAGCCTGCATCTCTTATGTCTCCTGCATTGGTAGGTGGATTCTTTACCACTAGTGCCACCTGGGAAACCCCCTAAAATTAGAATATTCATTGCTAACTCTCAGTCTAACTGTGATTCACCATGGTGTTCCAGGTAGAGAAACAGAGCAATATTTGCCTGCAATTGAGAACTAGTTAAAATATGGTTATTATTTTTTCTGTGACTTTTTTCTTAAACTGATACTATTCTCAGTAATACCTTTCCTCTGCAAGTGTTTTTTTTTTTTTGTAAAAAAGGTTTCCTATTGCTCAATTTGCAATGTGCACATGTGTGTTTTTCTTTTCCACTTGTGTGTGTTTCATATTCCTAATGTGTAACTGTTTACATACAGATTTACTATTATAGTATCTATACAAATCATCCATACTAAACTATAAAGTAACCCAGGCAGAGGAAAAACTTTAAAGCAGGATTATATTTTTTCCCTCTGTGGTACATAAGATATACTCATTCTAAATAATTTGAGAAATAACTTTCAAATATATTTAAAGAATAAATATGCTCCTTAGAAATACTTTCTTTTTTATAGGTACCACTGGCTTTTCTGTTTATGTGCTTGTCTCTTTCCTTAGGTTCGTGTCTATTTTTCCTTATGTGTCAAACTGAATTTTGGATTTGGAGAAGTTGGCATTGCAATTTTATGGTTAAGAAATAGGACAATTTGCAGAGCATTTGTTTCCAGTCAGTAATATATGTAGAGACTAAGGAGTGAAAAATAAAAGACCTCTATCAAAAATGCAGAACAGTGTTGTAAAAAAAATAACATGCAATTCTGATTTTCTTGCAATTTCCAATGTCTATATCATGAAATACCAAAATAAAACTAAAATATATGGGATGTATACAAATTTAGATTAAAACTGGTGACAAATGTTTTTTTTTAACATGGATAGATTTATCATTATAAATGTCCTTAAATAAATGCAATCCATTTGATAGTCATTTATTATTTATTGTTTTACAGCCTTTATAATGTCAATTTGATGCATGTAGTAAATTTTTCTCCAGATTAAATAATATCTCCATGTATATGTAGCAGATGCTTTTCTACAGCAAGTAATTTTTAGTATTTCCACATGAAACAAATAGTCATTTTGGAATTGCATGCGTGCCATTGGGACTTAGCAGGTGGTACAGGGGTAAAGAATCTACCTGCAATGCAAGAGGTGCAAGAGACATGGGCTTGATACCTTGGTAGGAAAGATACCCTGAGTAGGAAATGGCAGTTCACTCCAGTATTCTTGCCTGGGAAATCCCATGGACAGAGGAGCCTGGAGGGCTCCAGCCCATAGGGTCACAAAAAGTCAGACACTACTAAATGACTGGGCATGCACTCAAATGAGAATTACATGAATGTAAATTTGCATTTAAAATGACTAAATTTTCTTTCCATTTCCTTTTTTTTTTTTTCTCAACAACAAGATTTTTCTTTATCTTAGAAGAATGTATTGATTCTAAGTGCAGGATTTTATGACATTAAAACCAATACAATTGTTTACATCCAAGTAATAGGACAAAAATATTTTTTTTATAATTACTTGGCATTTAAAATAAAACTGTTTTAGGATACAGGGCATAGAGTTCCATAAGCCAAAATTTTCTTTTCTTTTTTTTTTTTTCCATTTATTCTTATTAGTTGGAGACTAATTAGTTTACAATATTGTGGTGGATTTTGCCATACATTGACATGAATCAGCCATGGATTTACATGTATTCCCCATCCCGAATCCTCTCCTACCTCCCTCCCCATCCCATCCCTCTGGGTCTTCCCAGTGCACCAGCCCCGAGCACTTGTCTCATGCATCCAGCCTGGGCTGGTGATCTGTTTCACCCTTGATAATATACATGTTTCGATGCTGTTCTCTCAAAACATCCCACCCTCATCTTCTCCCACAGAGTCCAAAAGTCTGTTCTGTACATCTGTGTCTCTTTTTCTGTTTTGCATATAGGGTTATCATTACCATCTTTCTAAATTCCATATATATGCGTTAGTATACTGTATTGGTCTTTATCTTTCTGGCTTACTTCTCTCTGTATAATGGGCTCCAGTTTCATCCATCTCAATAGAACTGATTCAAATGAATTATTTTTAATGGCTGAGTAATATTCCATGCAGTATATGTACCACAGTGTCCTTATCCATTCGTCTGCTGATGGACATGTAGGTTGCTTCCATGTCCTGACTATTATAAACAGTGCTGCCCAAAATTTTATTTTCAATTTTTCCATAGCAAAATGAAAACTATCATATCTAAACCACAGGTATTTTATAAATTCAATGTATTTTTAACAAAAAAGATGTTACCTTACAATATCAGGAAAGGTAGAAAGCTCAAGAACTCATGAAAATTGCCAACAGATATATGCCTAATGTTAGGAATTAATTAAAATTATGGTCTTATTTTCAGTTACAGGAATTCCCAATTAAATGCTTAATCTAGATTAAGAAGTAGCTCGTATAAAATTACTTAACATCCTTTGATGTTCTAAGAGTTTTATTTTTGTGATTTTTAAAAATAAATAATGAAAATTATCCCAAGGACATGATCTGAAGTTATAGAATTCTTAAAATTTTTGCCACTGTTTATTCTTGTCTGCAAATCCTGTGGGCAGGGAAGCCTGGAAGGCTATGGGGTCCATGGGGTCAAAAAAGTGTCAGACATGACTTAGCGGCTAACAACAACAATAGCAATGTTATAAATAATTTGAAATTCAATATGACAGTTAAAGCAAATATATAGTTATGGACATGAATTCACATATAAAATATTAATATCGTGATTTCTAGAGTTATACTTTTAGAAACAGTGAAAAGACCTCTGAGGCAAAAGTGGAGTAGGAACCTAGGATGTGTGTGTTTGTTGCTCTGTCATAGAATTCTCCACGCAAGAATTCTAAAGTGGGTTGCTGTTTCCTACTCCAGGGTATCTTTCCTTCCAGGTAATGAATCCAGGTCTCCCACACTGCAGGCAGATTCTTTACCATCTGAGCCACCAGGGAAGCCCCAAGAACCTAGAAAGCTTAACAATTAGAATCAGTCAAAACCAGAACATGAACCTTAATGCAGAGCTGTTAATTTAACACAGGGGTCAAACTAAAGATGGTTCATAAACATAAAACATGTGCTATCTCTATACAATGGAATATTACCCAGCCATTAAAAATAATGAAATTATGTCAATTACAGCAACATGGATAGACCTCGAGATTGTCACACTGAGTGACTTAAGTCAGCTGAAGAAAGAGAAATAACACATGGCTTTCCTTATATGTGAAATCTATAAATAAATGGCACAAATGAATTATGAAACAGAAAGTCACAGACTTCAAGAACAAACTTATGGTTCCTGGTGGGGAAGGGACAGTTAGACAGCTTCAGATGGACATGCACACAATACTATATATAAAATGGATAACCAACAAGGACCTAACATGTAACACATGCAGCTCTGCTCAATGTTATTGGAAGCCTGGATGGGAGGGCAGATTGGGGGTGAATGGATACATGTATGTGAATGGCTGAGTTCTTTGCTGGTCACCTGAAATTATCACAAAATTGCTAATCAGCTATTGTTGTTGAGTTGTTCAGTCACGAAGTCATATATGACTCTTTGCGACCCCGTGGACTGTAGCATGCCGGGCTTCCCTGTCCTTCACTATCTCCAGGAGTTTGTTCACATTCATGTGCACTGAGTTGGTGATTCTATCTAACCATCTCATCCTCTGCCTCCTTAGTCTCCTTTTGCCTTCCATCTATCCCAGTATCAGGGACTTTTCCAATGAGTTGGCTCTTCACAGCAGGTAGACAAAGTATTGAAGCTTAAGCTTCAGCATCAGTCCTTCCAATGAATAGTCAGGGTTGATTTTCTTTAGGACTCAGTGGTTTGATCTGCTTGCAGTCCACAGGGCTCTCAGAATCTATTCCAGCACCACAGTTTGAGAGCATCAGTTCTTCAGTGCACAGCATTCTTTATGATCCAACTCTCACATCTGTACATGACTACTGGAAAAACCATACCTTTGAATACTTGGACCTTTGTCAGCCAAGTGATGTCTCTGCTTTTTAATGTACTATCTAAGTTTGTCATAGCCTTCCTTCCAAGGAACAAGTGTTTTAAGTTTCATGGGTGCAGTTACTGTCTGCAGTTTTTGGAGTTCCCCAAAATAAAATCTATCATTGCTTCTACTTTTTCTCCATCTATTTTCCAAGAAATGATGGGACCTGATGGCATGATCTTAGTGTTTTGAATGTTGAATTTTAAACCATCTTTTTCACTCTCCTCTTTCACCTTCATCAAGAGGCTCTTTAGTTCCTCATCACTTTCTGCCTTTAGAGTGTTATAATCTTCATATCTTAGCATGTTGATATTTCTCCATGCTGTCTTGATTCCATGTGATTCATCCAGTCCAGCATTTCTCATGATGTACTCTGCATAGAAGTTAAATAAGCAGGTTGATAATATATAGCTTTGATGTACTCCTTTCCCAATTTTGAACCAGTCTGTTGTTCCATGTCTGATTCTAACTGTTGCTTCATGCCCTTCATACATATTTCTTAAGAGACAGGTAAGGTGGTTTGATATTCCCATCTCTTTAAGAATTTTCCACAGTTTGTTGTGATCCACACAGTCAAAGGCTTTAGTGTAGTCAATGAAGCAGATGTTTTTCTTTAATTCCCTTGTTTTCACTATGATCCAGCAAATGTTGGCAATTTAATTTCTGGTTCCTCTGCCATTTCTAAATACAGTTTGTACATCTCTTAAGTTCTTGATTTACATACTATTGAAGCCTAGCCTTCTATTTTCTGGTAGTTTGCACATTCTTTGGTACTACTCTTCTTTGAGATTGGAATGAAAACTAATTATTTTTCCAGTCCTGTGGCCACTGCTGAGTTTTTCAAATTTGCTCTCATATTGAGTGCAGCACTTTAATACAATCATCTTTTAGGATTTTTAGCAGTTCAGCTGGAATGCCATCACCTCTACTAACTTTGTTATCAGTAATGATTCCTAAGCCCCACTTTACTTCACACTCCAGGAGGTCTGGCTCTAAGTGAGTGACCACACCATTGTGGTTATCCAGGTCATTAAGACCTTTTTTTTTTTTTTTTGGCATAGTTCTGTGTATTCTTGTTACTTCTTCTTAATATCTTCTGCTTCTGCTTTCTTTTACTATTAATCAGCTATATCCATATACAAAATTAAAAGTTAAAAAAATAAGTAAAGCATGAAAAATTTGCATTCCTTAGGTCCCTAGCATGATCCCTGAGTTTAACTTGACATTTCATATTTTTTGAATATGGTTTTCCAATTGTTCCAATGCTGTTTATTGAAAAGATTATTATTTTTCCACTAAGTTGACTTTGTACTTTCTCAAAAATGAGTTGTCCCTATAAGTGTAGGTTTATCTCTGGGCTCTATATTGTGTTACACTGATGTTAAATGTTTATCTTAATTTTAGTACCACACTACTTTTATTGCTATAGCTTTATACAAAGTTTTGAAATCAGGTAGAGTTAACCCAGCTTGACTTTCCTGACTTGTTTCATATGTTCTGGATTTTTTTTTTTAAATTTATTTGTGAATTTTTAGTACCACAACAACTGAAAAATCTTCCTAACAACCTGATGAGGATACCTGGAAGTAAAACCTCCCCCGTCTAGTCTTGTAATTACTGCAGTCCTCTTACCTGATATCTTGATTGCCGTCTGTAGAAGACCTATAGAAACTGTTAGGTCGGAATTTCCAGTTTATCGTCTGGTCTATAAGAAGCTTGAAGTCACCACTTTGTTCTGACAATAAGTAATAAGCTAAACATGCTGAAAAATTAACATTTCTTCTTGGATCTCTTAACTAGAGGAAGTAACAGGGCAAACCTTTGCCCTAAAAATTTGAGAGTCAGATAAGGGGATACAGGGAGTCACAGCATATCAGAACAGAGGCTCTGGAGCAAAAATCACCCTAAGAACTTCGGTAGTAACCGATGAGTTGCAGAGGATCTGTGTGGACAAAACTGAGAGTTACAGTTTCCAGACTGATTCAGTTTTCAGGAGACCCTCACGATATAGTGAATTTTACTGTCACGTTTCTTACTAGGTTCTGACAGTAAGTGTGAAAGAAGAATCCTCTGTGGCTTCTGGTTGGTGGAAGGAAAACGGAACTATTTTGAAATACATTAGAGAGCTCTATTCTTAACAAGGCTTTCCCTTAGAATAAAATAGTTAACCAAGTGCCTAACTTGCTGAATGTTATCAGAGGCTAACTGACTTGGATGAAAGGAAATGCCAAATTCCAGGTCTCTCTAGACATTTTATTCTATCAAAAGAAGGAGAAAAGACTGAGAAACTCTTAAGAATGTCACAGTCTAGAGGCATATACTCATCAAAAGATTGAGAACTAATCATTGGACCATGGAATGCTTCCTCTCTCCACAGACCTCACCACCACATGGCCAAAAGCTAATTTACAGCCATTTCTTTTACCTAGTACACTATGTCTAACTATCAAGGAAAAAAAAAAATCACAAGACATAGCAATGGCATAAAACACAATTTGAATAGACAAAGCCAGTATCAGAACCAGACATGGTAGGAGTGTTGGAACTATCAGACCAGGAATTTAAACAACTGTGATGAATATGCTAAGGGCCCTGATGGATAAAGTAGACAGCATGTAAAAGCAGGAGGAGAATGGACCAACAGTGAAATGATTGGATGACATCAATGACTCAATAGACATGAGTTTGAGCAAACTCGGGATGCTGGTGAAGGACAGAGAAGCCTGGCATGCTTCAGTCCATGGGCTCACAAAGAGTCGGACATGATGAGCACATAAACAGACACACACAGAAAACATAAGCAGAGAGCTGGAATTTCTAAGAAAAAAGCATAAGAAAAGAAAAATCGAGATTAAAAAGCACTGCAAAATACTTTTGATTGGCTTAACAATAAACTGGACAGAGTTGATGAAAGGATCTCTGATGGAGTGTATAAAAATAGGATCCACAAAAACTAAAAGACAAAAGAAAATAAAGACATTAAACAACAGAACAGAATATTCAAGGACTATGAACATCTACCAAAGGTGTAAATTATGCATAGTGAAGAAACCAGAAGAAGAAAAAGAGAATAAAGGAGAAGAAATATTTGAAACTATAGTGATCAAATATTTCCCAATATTAATATCAGGCATTTAACAGTAGATTCAAGAAGCTCAGAAACACCAAGCAGAATACATGTAAAAAACAAGTAATTTTGAAATTACATAAAATCAGTGAAAAACTTTTGATTTATTGACTATGTCAAAGTCCTTGACTGTGTGGACCACAACAAACTGTGGAAAATCCTTAAAGAGATGGGAATGCCAGACCACCTGATCTTCCTCAAGAGAAATCTGTATGCAGGTCAAGAAGCAACAGTTAGAACTGGACATGGGAAAACAAACTGGTTCCAAATCGGGAAAGGAGTACGTTAAGGCTGTATATTGTCACCCTGCTTGTTTAACTTATATACAGAGTACATTATGCAAAATGCCAGGCCTGGATGAAACACAAACTAGAATCAAGGTTGCCAAGAGAAATATCAATAACCTCAGATATGTAGATGACACCACACTAATGGCAGAAAGTGAAGAAGAATTAAAGAGCCTTGTGATGAAAGTGAAAGAAGAGAGTGAAAAAGTTGGCTTAAAATACAACATTCAGAAAACTAAGATCATGACATCTGGTCCCATTACTTCACGGCAAATAGATGAGGAAACAGGGGAAACAGTGACAGACTTTATTTTGGGGGGCTCCAAAATCACTGCAGATGGTGACTGTGGTCATGAAATTAAAAGACACATGCTCCTTGGAAGAAAACCTGTGACCAACCTAGACATCATATTAAAAAGCAGAGATATTACTTTGCCAACAAAGGTCCGTCTAGTCGAAGCTATGGTTTTTCCTGTAGTCATGTATGGATGTGAGAGTTGGACTATAAAGAAAGCTGAGCACTGAAGAATTGATGCTTTGAACTGTGGTGTTGGAGAAGACTCTTGAGAGTCCCTTGGACTGCAAGGAGATCCAACCAGTCCATCCTGAAGGAAATCAGTCCTTAATAGTCATTGGAAGGACTGATGTTGAAGCGGAAACTCCAATACTTTGGCCACCTGATACAAAGAACTGACTCATTGGTAAAGACCCTAATACTGGGAAGGATTGATGGTGGGAGGAGAAGGGGACAACAAAGGATGAGATGGTTGGATGGCATCACCGACTCAATGGGCATGAGTTTGAGTAGGCTCCGGGAGTTGGTAGTGGACAGGGAAGCCTGGCATGCTGCAGTCCATGCGGTCCATGCACAAAGAGCTGGACACAACTCAACTACTACTACTACAATGATGAACTGCAGAAGAAGGCTGGAAGCTGTCTCAAGGACATTAACTGGGTTATTAAAGCGTCCACATTGGATACTCCTTCTCTCTCAGGCATCATTCTGTCTTCCATATCCTGATGGCTACTATCTTGAAAATGTTTTCTTTTATGTGTGATGAAGTTGTATTTTTGAGTAGAAATACCTACATACATAATAGTCAGTAGTATTATCTCTTGGTGTTATTTGTTTGATAAGTATAAACAAGTTTTGAATAGAACCTTCTTTTTTCTTTCTAATTCAGAAGATATTCTAATACCTAATTTAGCTCAAAATACTCTTACAAACTTAAGTGCTTTGTAGAATAGTACAGAATTGTCTTTGTATATAATGTTGCCCCAAGATCTCTAAAACTAATTTCTACCAGTTAATATTGTTTTAAAGAAGTTTTAAGTATTCTTATGTATTTGCTATTTTCAAAGAAATTTAACCTTATTTTATTTACAATGAAATAGAAAAAAAAAGGTACAATTTTATTTACTAAGTGTAGTAAATGATTTAAGTAGATACAGTGACTAAAAGCTTGGGTTGAGAAACCCCACCGTCCCCATCCTGACCTTATCATAAGATGACAATAGGTTTTATCACAACAAAGAGAAAGATGCCTTATTGTTTACCTCCTGAGTTCCTGAGAGAAATAGAGAAAGATACTAGATAATGGAGAAGGGAGGAAAAAGGGAACTGATAAACTGACAAGATGCAGAGATTATGTTCTAGAACAGTAAAATTGCTTTATCTTTGCAAAAATGAAAAAAATATGGTCCTTGCGGTATCCATTACTATTGGTTTTATTACTGTGATATAAACTTCTTTTCCATCTGCCTTCAGCTTGTCTAGAACTTGAAGGTATAAATGCATAGTGAGAGGAATTTCTGTTATAAAAGCTGAATTGAGCTTGATAAACATGATAATGACATGCAGTTAACCACCACAAAGCCTAGAGTAGAGATAACTAGAAACACAAGATATTTTAATAAAATGATATGAGACAGTGAAATGCCTTGGTGAATGAAATTAGGTCTTGAATTTAACTGGAGCTCCATAACTGGAAAAACCATAAGTAATTTATTTTTACAGGCAAAACCCCAATAGTTATAGCACCCAAATGGAATTTGTGCAATTATTATCTCTTAGAATGAAGAGATTTCCCTTATTGTCTAAACAAAAAGGATGAATCAGAGAAGTATCAACTAGGTAATAATCTATTGATTATACTAGAAGAAAATGAGCATGAGGATTTTGTTAAAATTTTAAGTTAACTTGTACTATATTTTCTTCTATTTTTATGATTTTAAATGTATCCACAGTCACCAATCATGACTTAGTGAAAAACCACATATAACCAATGAAAGTGAAAGTGAAGTCACTCAGCCGTGTCCGACTCTTTGCGACCCAAGGGACTGTAGCCTACCAGCTCCTCCATCCATGGGATTTTCCAGGCAAGAATACTGGAGTGGGTTGCCATTTCCTTCTCCTAGAGATCTTCCCTGACCCAGGGATTGAACCTGGGTCTCCTGCATTGTAGGCAAACGCTTTACCGTCTGAGCCACCAGGGAAGCCCTATATAACCAATGATCATATGGCAAAGAATGAATTTTTCCAGAGATATAAATATGTCATTTTGAGGATACACATATAAACTGTAAAGGCAGTGCTACCTTAGACATAATATTCTGTTGCATCTTTGTACTTGTCATGAGCTTATATAGCACTTTCAAAATTGAGAATTTTGTCATGCAGAGCCTGAATCCTCTTGTTTTCATCCATTTCTAGTAAAATTTTTAACTTGACATTTTATTTTCAGTTATAAAAAGCCTTTAGGCTTTCAAATGTATAATACTAACTCAAACAAGCAGAAAAGATTGAATGCTGTGGAGAAGACACATGTGGAGATAAAATGACATGTAAAATTATGAGCAGAAAATGAATAATAGAAATATTCTTTACATGTTTAGTACTTAACATATCCTTAAAATTAGTGAAACCTTATTATTGAAGCCAATAGTTTACATTCTCTTGCATTTAATTCTCTATTTCATTATAGTTCTTTCTTCACTTTAGGAATGTTTCAGAATTCTGATGGTCTACGACCAGCAAGATAAAAGAAATCGTAGAAAACAGACACCTGGCATATGTTTGTGGCGTTCACATTTGAGGCACCAAGCCATCAGACAAAAACGCATGCTCCTGGTAGTCGGCATATGAGTGAATATGGGAAAATGTTGGTTAAAAGCATAACGTATCACTTTTGTAAGCTGAAAATGCATCTAAATTAACATTAGTACTTGAGTGAGAAATGTTAATAATGTAGCTGAACATTTTGAAAGTAATATTCTAAGAATTTTCTAATGCAGAGCTTGCAAAACAGACTCTTTCACAAAAATTTATAAGGCTTTAAGGCTAATAGTCCAGCAAATGAAGCAGTATAAATTTCAAAAACTTAAGTATTTTCTTTGACCAACTTCCAAAGTTTATAAGAAGCTCTTTATTTACACACATATATATATATGAATATATATATAAATGTACTTCAGCAATCTTGCAAAGAAGGGTTCAGTTGCTTTCAAGCCTAATGAATTTAAAATATTATTTGTTACATCTCTGAAAATCCTACCATATCCATGGTGTGAAAGCACCAAAAGTACATGGGATTTTAAAAGATTTCTGACCCAGGGAGCGATTTCTTAAGCTTTTCTGAAACAACCAAACGAACACTGAAATTCTGAAATAAACCCAGGGTATCACATAGCTCATTTATAATTCTCATCTTGTAACAAGCAGGACACAAATCTTCCTTCAAGTATCTGATTGTTTTCAGTACTAGCACCTTGTAGAATTTCTTACTTGTGTCGGATTGCCTTCTCTGTTGGTTGAGGGAGATGGTGCAGAAAACAGACCATCATGATCACCATTTTAAAAATGAACAGGTTCATTTTACTTACTTTACCATACAACTGGAGTACGCTTTATTCCTTTTTGAATGCACTCAGCTCAGCAAGTATTTTATACCAATGCCCTATTTTGGATGCTGTGATGCAAAAAAATTTAAAAAATTTTTTAAAAATCTATTCTCAAATAACTGATAATGTGCTTAGGAATATGTGATGCTTTTTTCAAATAAATATACTGCAAACTAGAATACGGTCCTTTAATACAGAAGAGTAAATTTGTTATGGGCTTCTGTGACAACAGTGAATATTTCCAGTTCAGAAAAGTAGGAAAGACCTTAAACAACTAATATTTGGCTTGGTTCTTAAAAGAAATGTTGAATTTCACTTTATATCATAAATGATCTATTTTTACTTTAGGCAGATTTTGCTGTAGTTTCATGAGAATTCAGAGACTCAGGGGCACAAAAAAATTCTTCATACCTAAAGCTAACGTTGCATCCAGACACAAACTGCCTAGTTGAAATGTGAACAGTGTTACTAATATTTGTTTGAAGAATATATGACTAAAGACTAGCTTTCTCATCAAACCTATGATTTTTTCCAGTAGTCATGCATGGATGTGAGAGTTGGACTATAAAGAAAGCTGAGCACCGAAGAATTGATGCTTTTGAACTGTGGTGTTGGAGAAGACTCTTGAGAGTCCCTTGGACTGCAAGGAGATCCAACCAGTCCATCCTAAAGGAAATCAGTCCTGGGTGTTCATTGGAAGGACTGATGTTGAAGCTGAAACTCCGATACTTTGGCTACCTGATGCGAAGAGCTGACTCATTGGAAAAGATCCTGATGCTGGGAAAGATTGAGGGCAGGAGGAGAAGGGGAGGACAGAGGATGAGATGGCTGGATGGCATCACCGACTCAATGGACATGGGTTTGGGTGAACTGTGGGAGTTGGTGATGGACAGGGAGGCCTGGCATGCTGCAGTTCTTGGGGTTGCAAAGAGTCGGACATGACTGAGTGACTGAACTGAACTGATCTGAGTCAACTTTTGAGTGGTTTCATTGGAATGATTGTAGCAAAATACTGACTAAAGTCACTTTAGGAACAAAAGGAGATAGAAAAATAGGAGACATTAAAAGTGGAAAATTATTATAAAATGCAATAAAGAAATGGGGCAACAACTGGACAGTAAAATGGTCAAGGAAGTTTTTTAAAGAGATTATTAAAATAATATCTGTACATTGATGGTAATACTTGAACAGAGGGGTGTCGAGGATCTGAGAGAAAAGGGGAAATGTTCTAGCTAGATTCTGCAGTGAGAAGGGTGGGATTTAATGCAAATTGTGAAAAGTGTTTAGCACTCAGTCCTGTTTGACTCTTTGCAACCCCATGGACTGTAGCCCACCTATCTTCTCTGTTCATGGAATCTCTAGGCAAGAATACTGGAGTGGGTAGCAGTTCCCTTCTCCAGGGGATCTTTCTGACCCAGAGATCAAACCCAGGTCTCCTGCATTGTAGGCAGGTTCCTTATCTTCTGAATCACCAGTAGGAGGACCTATTAGATATAGGTGCAAAATAGTTCATCCTTGTGACTACACAGATGGCATTGAATTAAAAAGCAGATATTTTCCTGGGGATTTTTAAATGACATCTGTCATTATTTCAGTTTTCTCATAATAGCAAAAAGCAATATCTTCTGCTGAGAGTAAGTATAGAAAATGAGGTGTTGTGGGGTTAAAGTAAAAGATTTCATAAAATAGCCCCAAGAGAAATGAAAAAGTGGATTAAGTGACCTCATGAATTTAAAATGAGACCAACCTCCATAGTATGTTTATTTTTCTAGTCTTAACCAGCTACATAGATGTAGAATACACTAAGTATATTTTAATTAGAAATATAATTTTGAAAGGCTATTTTGTGGAAGTGAAAGGGGACCAGAAGAGGGAAAGGCGTACACAAAATTTTAACGATACAATCCATTTTACTTAGGCAAATAAATTTATTTGAGAAAAAAGCTGTAAGGGGTGTGTGAGAAAATGGAACCACAGTTCAGTTCAGCTCAGTTGCTCAGTCGTGTCCGACTCTTTGCGAGCCCATGAACTGCAGCACACCAGGCCTCCCTGTCCATCACCAACTCCCACAGTTCACCCAAACCCATGTCCATTGAGTCAGTGATGCCATCCAGCCATCTCATCCTCTGTCCTCCCCTTCTCCTCCTGCCCTCAATCTTTCCCAGCATCAGGATCTTTTCCAATGAGTCAGCTCTTCGCATCAGGTAGCCAAAGTATTGGAGTTTCAGCTTCAACATCAGTCCTTCCAATGAACACCCAGGACTGATTCCTTTAGGATGGACTGGTTGGATCTCCTTGCAGTCCAAGGGGCTCTCAAGAGTCTTTTCCAACACCATAGTTCAAAAGCATCAATTCTTCGGTGCTCAGCTTTCTTTATAGTCCAACTCTCACATCCGTAGATGACCACTGGGAAAACCATAGCCTTGACTAGATGGACCTTTGTTGGCAAAGTAATATCTCTGCTTTTAAATATGCTGTCTAGGTTGGTCATAACTTTCCTTACAAGGAGTAAGTGTCTTTTAATTTCATGGCTACAATCACCATCTGCAGTGATTTTGGAGCCCCCAGAAATAAAGTCAGCCACTGTTTCTACTGTTTCCCCATCTATCTGCCATGAAGTGATGGGACCGGATGCCGTGATCTTAGTTTTCTGAATGTTGAGTTTTAAGCCAACTTTTTCACTCTCCTCTTTCAGTTTCATCAAGAGGCTCTTTAATTCTTCTTTACTTTCTACCATAAGGGTGGTGTTATCTGCATATCTGAGGTTATTGATATTTCTCCCAACAATCTTGATTCCAGCTTGTGCTTCATCCAGCCTGGCATTTCACATGATGTATTCTGCATATATGTTAAATAAGCAGGGTGACAATATACAGCCTTTTCCTATTTGGAACCAGTCTGCTGTTCCATTTCCAGTACTAACTGTTGCTTCCTGACCTGCATACAGGTTTCTCAAGAGGCAGGTCAGGTGGTCTGGTATGCACATCTCTTTCAGAATTTTCCACAGTTTATTGTGATCTACACAGTCAAAGGCTTTGTCATAGTCAATAAAGCAGAAGTAGATGTTTTGCTGGAACTCCTTTGCTTTTTCGATGATCCAGCAGATGTTGGCAATTTGATCTCTGGTTCCTCTGCCTTTTATAAAACTAGATTGAACATCTGGAAGTTCACAGTTCACGTATTGCTGAAGCCTGGCTTGGAGAATTTTGAGCATTATTTTACTAGCGTGTGAGATGAGTTCAATTGTGCAGTAGATCGAGCATTCTTTGGCATTGCCTTTCTTTGGGATTGGAATGAAAACTGACCTTTTCCAGTCCTGTGGCCACTGCTGAGTTTTCCACATTTGCTGGCATATTGAGTGCAGCACTTTCACAGCATCATCTTTCAGGATGTGTAATAGCTCAACTGGAATTCCATCACCTCCACTAGCTTTGTTCATAGTGATGCTTCCCAAGGCCCACTTGACTTCACATTCCAGGATGTGTGGCTCTAGGTGAGTGATCACACCATCGTGATTATCTAGGCCATGAAATATTTTTTGTATAGTTCTTCTGTGTATTCTTGCCACCTCTTAACTTTGTTATGTGTGAAGAGCGTTATGTGTGTTGTATAAATCAACCTTACTCCTATACACATAGATATCAGTTTTGATTGTTATTTATGTTATCACTAGTATGTTTCACAACTTTTCCACAGGTTATTTGAGTTTTAACCATTTCTAAGGAAGGATTTTTTTTTCCCAATAACTTTCTAAAATAAACAGCACTGTCTTCATTTTAAAAATTAGAATAAGAAAATGATTAAGAAGTATATCAGAGCCCATACTTCTTCTAGTAGAGTGAAAAGTAAAATGCAAACTGTTTTACTCAGTGCCTGTGTTATTTCTCTTTTACTAAATTTTCTGTCCATTTTAACTCAAGATTTTCAAGATAGAGTATAGTGAAAAGAAATAAGTACACAAAGTCCATCAACTACATTAAACTAATAGGTGGAATAACAATTCAGAACTATTTTTATTATGATGCAAAAAATATTATTTTGCATCATATTATTTGCATCATAATTATGCAAGAATTATTTGCATCATAATTATGCAAGAATTATTTTAACCTGTAAGTAATAATAATTTCTGGCATTTGAATTCTACTTATGAGCTAAATAAATAATCTAAAAGATATCATTCTAACAATTTAGTTAGATGACTTATATTAACTCTCTTGTAAAG
This sequence comes from Cervus canadensis, assembly GCF_019320065.1. Taxonomy (NCBI): domain Eukaryota; kingdom Metazoa; phylum Chordata; class Mammalia; order Artiodactyla; family Cervidae; genus Cervus; species Cervus canadensis. The sequence goes on along the minus strand of NC_057405.1, from coordinate 51,691,712 downwards.
ATTCTAAAACTGTTAAGTGTAAAAATTTTACAAATGCACATAGCTGAAAGGAACAGATTTTGTGGCATTAAATCTCTAGGTTACTCCAGTATACCAAAATGCCTTTCAAGTAAATTGACATATGCAAAAAATTCCATCCAATGCGTTTAATGCCATAAAGATAATAACTTAAAAGAAATTTTGTGTTTAATATCTTAGAAATGTGTGATTTCTTCTTGCTATTTTGTCACTAAGTCATATCAGACTCTTTGCATCCCCAGGGAAGTGTAGCATGCCAGGCTCCTCTGTCCTCCCCTACTTCCTGGAATTTGCTCAAATTTGTGTCCATTAAGTTGATGATGCTCCTCATGAAATGAATATTTGTGTGGCTTTCAGGAATATAAATAAATAATATAAACTGGAAAACTTCAAGTTAATTATTTTTTCTTCCTTTGTAGAATGGTTCTGTAGAGTCACACATTTATCTACAGTTCATCCAAATTAAAAAAATGTTAGAAAGTAACATATGCTAGGCAAAAAGTAAGTTTAATTATATTAATTTATAAAATGTATAAGAAAATGTGTGAAAATCCTGGAAGCATTTAAGCAAAAAATTGTAGTAACATTAAAAACTAAGCTGTGAGTTTCTGTGTCCAAGGGCTATTTTTTATATCTTATTAATTTGTCAGTACTTCTTTTTACAAATCAGAAATCAAAGTTAAACCTTAGTTTGTTTCTTCTTTTATTTTATTTCAAGTAGCACATGTCAAATTCATAGTATATAAGAAAGTGCCCTTTCAAATACTACGTAAATGGTAATTATTATTTATATGTCATATAGAATCATAACAAAGCATCAATCATTTTGCTGGGGAAAACACTGAGATACAATGTTTTATTAGAATAAATCTTTATGGGAGACTTTTTCTTAAAAATTAAAGCAAAGTGAGATTCTTGGGTTTTTTCACATTCATAGTACTTCCAAGAACTTTATGAACCTTCGGACAAATTTTGCTTGTACTTAATACGTTTTACCTAAGAATTTCTGAAATTGATTTAACTGGGTCATGAAGACAATACTATTCATTTATAGATAAGATGAAACCAGGCTTTCTAAGCAAAAGTTTAGATCATTAAACATTTGATTTTTTGTGATTTTATCTCCAATTTTACAAGTATAAACTATTACTTTTTAAATGGTTTACTTTTTTAAAAAAAGATTTTTTGATGTGGACCATTTTTAAAGTCTTTATTGAATTTGTTGCAATATTACTTCTGTTTTATGTTTTGGTTTTTTGGCCACTAGGCATGTGGAATGATAGCTCCCTGACCACTAATCAAACCCACACTGCCTGAATTGGAAAGTGAAGTCTTAACCACTGGACAGCCAGGTAAGTCACTGAAATGTTACTTGTAAAGTAATTGTTCCTTAAGAAAAGAAAACAAATCACCTGGTAACTAGTTCCCAATGTGCCTTTAGCATGAATTAGAAATTTACCCAACTCAAATTAGTTTAAGTAGAAAAAAGTGGTTTATTGTTCCACAATATTCTAAATAAAAAACAAAAACTGGCATGATACCTTTGTTCCTCTCATTACACAAATTTAGGATATGTTTCCTGATTTTCACTCTATCTGTAACAAACACAAAATAAGCATAACTATCATAAATACTTATGTTACTTTTTCCAATCCTATATCTGTACAGGATAACTATCCCCATCTGTTAGTGTTACAGGAACTGCTTAAGCGCAGAAGGTTGCCTCATGGACCATAATTCCTCTCATGATAAGTGCAACTACTGAAAAGGTTTCTTTTTGAAGATCTTTTTGACAGTAAACAGAGAATAGGGGATTCTAAAGACATCATTTTTTTTTTCAGTATCTAAACTAAGATTCTTGAGAACACTGTGTTAGATCACTCAGAAAGTAACTATAATGTTGATAAAGACAATGTCAAAAATGACTGAAAAGTCTTAAAGAAATGCTTTATGAAAAGAGAAAAGTAATACTTTTTCTAAGTGAATGTATTTCATATAATATATGACTTTAAATGTTATATGCAAAGATCTTAATGTAATATTGTAAATATTAAGTACTAAAATTATGTATTGAGTTTGCCTATGTTAAAACATTTCCTAATTTTAAAAATGAAGTATTTTCTTATAGCATACATAGTAATATAATATAAATAAACAATGAAAAGCACATATAAATAATGAAAATTATTATTAATGCCCCTTCCCAATAATGTACACATAGCATATGCTATATGGTTTTTACGGAGTGTGTACTCTTTATATAGGTTTAATTTTTTTTTTTTTAATCTACACTCACATGGTGAACTTATCCAGTCTTATAATTCTGGATATCATTCATATGCTGGTAACCTTCAAGGTTAGATCTCAAAATATTTCTCTCCAAATTCTAGCCTCATATGTCCTATTGCCTACAATGTCTCCACTTTTATGTATGATACTTATGCAAGATTTAATGTACCTGAAACTGAAATCTCAATGATTCTCTAAAACCATTTCCATCTTAGTTGATGTAAGTACCATCATCCCAGGTATTCGGTTCAAAATCTTGGACTTGTCCTTGAGTCATATATTTTCTGTTGCTCTCTTGAAATCAACTAAGCAGAAAACCTTGTTCCTACTACCTTTAAAATATTTCTGAAGCCTGACTACTCACCATTCTTTTTATCCCTTTGTTTCCCATAGCATGCATTACCTGCCAATACCCTGTATTATATTTATTTATGGATGGCTTTTTATATTAAATCTCCATGCTAAAATATAACGTGAAAGGTCAAGGATCTTGGTTAGGTTTATTTACTGATATATACAAAGTGCCCAAAACTTAAGTCAATGAATATCATCTCTTGAATGAATGGAGTTGCTACTTGTATTATGTTGCCACTACTTAGCCAGTGTTAAAGACAGGATTTGTATTATAGCAGTGAAGTATTTTTTTAAAAATGAGTGAATGAACACAATGAATTGTGTGAACATTCTAAACTGAACTTCACTTGAGTAAAATGCACTGAGGCATTTATCTGCACAGACCATTTATGAAATATGTTTGTTTTCTGGCATCACAAAACAGTATCTTTTCTTCTTAACTCAATTAAAACTATCTATATTCATATTCTATTAATAAATCATGTGACCTTTTTCTCCTCTGTCATCTTTCTATTAGTGTTTAGTTTATCTTCCACTCCATTTGTTTAAACACACATTATCAATTACGAAAAGATACAGACACTCAGACAGATGTTATCTTGCTCAGCCTCACTTTCCCAAGCACTGTAACAGTCAGCTGCTTGTTCAGATTCCATTCTGTTACAGAGCCACTTACCCTTATCTGCTGATTCTGACACAATGGAAAGAAATTTAATTAATATTATTATGCTCATCAAACTGAGGTTCTCTTGCTCTGACAAGAACTAAACAGTTATATATTTCTCTTTCACTTATATACACACTTTGAGTTAAAAATAGTCCACTCTGAATCCTATTACCATTTCAATATAATTTATGAGAGAAATAAGTATCTTCACATCAATATAAAGAAAGTCATTTGTACTTAATTTTGCTTTTCTGAAACACTTATTTTGATTATAAAGTACTTAATTGATAATTTCTTAATTGAGAATGAGAAGCATAAACCACCAGTAAAAATTATTTAAGAGCTTAAAAAATCTACTCATTAAAAAATATCCAGTATCTATGTATGTATCTATCTATCTAGCAACTATCTACTTACCTACCTACCTATTAATCTACATTTTCTTTCCTGAAATATCACCCTGAAATTCCCTGATAAAGCAATAAAATATCCTTCTTTAGGCTTTTTTTTCTTGTAGGTTTTTAGTTAGACTTTAATACATTCTGGTGAAAGCGTGTAACTTTAGTGATTTAATATTCATAAAATAGGAATGCAGTAGCATAGCATTTGGAATTTGTGAAAGCCTGAATGATATTCTTGAAGACCAACTTTTCAAATTAAAGAAGGAATCACACACACAATAAAGTTAAATTAGTATCAGTCAACATGTGTGGGGAATGTAAAGTATTTACTGAATTTTTTCTGTATTTTACAAAGTTACGTAGAAAGTCAAAGTTCTATTATTATACTGATGGCGTTTGTCTATGAGTAAAAATTGTAGGTATAATTATTGACAATATACTTGTTAGAAACAGGCCACATCACTTTGTCTGCTAGACCAGGTACCATAGCAACACCTGCTTAGTGGAAGCTGCAGAAATATTTTGTAGTTTTGCATTTGTTAGAGCTTCTGGACTGTAACAGATATGTATTAATTGGAAGTAGATGTGACAGCTTGCAGCAGTTACTAAGATAGGAAGCAAAGCGTCAGCACCTGTCAAGACTAAGGGCTGAAAAAAGATGAATCAAATGCTGTGATGTGTGACTTCAAACACAGTGTCACTTTTGTGTACTCATCATTTGTAAAAAGTGTGGGGAAGTGTGGGATTTTGTTAATATGTAAATATTTTCATCAGTGTCTTAAAGATAGGAAAAAGAATCATCGCCTGTCAAGTTAAAAAGGGGTAAATTAGAAATTCAAAAGAACACATAAAACTTTGACAGTTCTAATCATATACCATCATCATGATTTCACAGTACAAGATGCATGGATGCATGAAAGATTCCAAATACAGATTGGCAGTTTTAGTACAACAAAACATTACTTTTTTTTTTTTCTGAAAGATTAAATGTGATCAGACAAATTTAGATAACAAAGTCTTCCAATTCTAAATTCATATTTTCATGCTTCTTAATGATAGAAAACATATTTATCAATTGGGTAGCTTATAAATATGCTGCTAAACATATTATTTCTGTTCTTTTGCTGGTGCATGTTCTGCAAATATATCTAAAAATTTACTAATAATTAGGTAGGCTCATAGAAACAAATACACAAGTACCCCATTGTGTATTAGCTTGCTATTTTCTTTCTCCATATATTTTTATTCTGATAAAGTAGTGACTTTCTATTTGACTTAATCATATTATTAAGAATTTCAGCATTACTGAAAATAGTTTAAAAAATTAGGAAATGGGATGATGGGACAGAGTTACCATTCTGAAATATATTCTTCAACTTAAATATGAGGTTACTAATATATAACTGCTAATATTTAAGTCAGTATAGAACAACTACAAAGAACAATAAAAGAGCTACATCATAATTTGGGGATTATGTTCTATGTAAAGAAAAAATGATTTTAATGAGTTTAACATCGCTTAGTAATATGACACTTTGGAGATGATTATGCATTTGACGAAAGACAATAAATACATCCTTGAGTGTTGAATTTGGTGAAATAGCTTGTTTGTATCCTGAAGCCATGTTGTTAAAAAATTAAAATATAAGTACATAAAATATATATAGTTTTAATATACCAAAGTGTTACTTGGATCAAAGTGACGTATAAACAACCATGCAGATCTCCCCAAGTCCATATATTCACTGCCTAAAAAGGAATTACTGTAAAACAAACCTGGGTCTTCTGCTTTGCAGGCAGGTTCTTTCCTGATTGAGCAAGGGAATCCTTTGTGGCTATTATTAATAATTGCTAGCAAATGCCTAAGGGGGAAACCAAATTTCTACTGAAATTTCTTTTAAGTTTGGTTACCTCGCTGATTTTAAACTCAACACAACACTCCTGCCCCATAATACACCTTATTATTCATTATGTTCATTATGTTGGTATTGTCCACCCTGTGTACACATAGTTTCTGTTAAGATGAACACCCAAGAATAACTTTTATCTGGATGGCTTTCTTTAAAAAGTCTATCTACCCTTCAAAACGAAACTGAAGTGTAACTGCTGCCCAGATCAGATGTTCCCTCTTCAGGGATGTTACCCATGTTATTTTATGATGCAACTTGCATCTTCTATATCTCTTGCAGGCTTGTGAGCTACTTGAGATCAGAAAGAATATAATCATTATCTTTAAATCTTCTTAACATTAGGCTTTATTTTGGTGTAGTTTCTCAATGAAAATTTTGTTGAAAGTAAATGAATATGAGACTAGCAAAGTTATATTTTAAATGTGAAGAAGAATAATGTAAATAAAAGTAATTTTAAATATCAGGATGAATGAATGAAACAGAAATACAGAATTAATTTACATGTCCAGTTATTATTGTTGTTCAGTTACTTTGTCATTTCTGACTCTGCAACCCCATGGATTGCAGCACGCCAGTCTTCCCTGTCCTTCACCATCTCCTGGAGTATGCTCAAACTCATGTCCATTGAGTCAGTGATGCCATCCAGCCATCTCATCCTCTGTTGCCCCTTTCTCCTCCTGCTCTCAATCTTCCCCAGACTCAGAGTCTTTTCCACCAAGTTGGCTCTTCTCATCAGGTGGCCAAAGTATTGGAGCTTCAGCATCAGTCCTTCCAGAGAATGTTCAGATTTGATTTCCTTTAGGATTGACTGGTTTGATCTGCTTGCAGTCCAAGGGACTCTGAAGAGTATTCTTGAGCACCACATTTCCTAAGCATCAATTATTTGGTGCTCAGCTTTCTTTAAGGTCCAACTCTGACATCCATACATGACTACTGGAAAAACAATACCTTTGGCTTCCCTGGTAGCTCAGACAGGAAAGAATCTCCCTGCAATGTGGGAGACCTGGTTCAATCCCTGGGTCAGGAAGATCCTCTGGAGAAGGGAATGGCTACCCATTCCAGTACTCTTGCCTGGAGAATCCCATGAATAGTGTATCTTGGCAGGCTACAGTTGATGGGGTCACAAAGTGTCGGACACGACTGAGTGACTAACACTTGGCTATGTGGACCTTTGTCAGCAAAGTGATGTCTCTGCTTCTTAATACACTTGTCTAGAATTGACATAGTTTTTCTTCCAAGGAGCAAATGTCTGTTATTTTCATGACTGCTCTCACTGTCTGCAGTGAATTTGGAGCCCAAGAAAGTAAAATTTGTCACTGCTTTCACTTTTTCCCCGTGTATTTGCCATGAAGTGATGGGACCACAAGCCATGATCATAGTTTTTTGAATGTTGAGTTTTAAGCCAGGTTTTTCACTCTCCTCTTTCATCCTCATCAAGAGGTTCTTTTAGTTCCTCTTTGCTTTCTGTCATTAGGATGGTATCATTTGCATATCTGAGGTTTTTAGTATTTCTCCTTGCAGTCTTGATTCCAGCTTATGATTCATCTAGCCTGGCATTTTGCATAATGTGTCCTGCATATAAGTTAAATAAGTAGGGTGCCAATATACAGCCTTGATGTACTCTTTTCCCAATTTTGAACCAAGCTGTTGTTCCATGTCTGTTTGTAACTGTTGCTTCTTGACCTGCATGAAGAGTTCACAGCAGACAGGTAAGGTGGTGTGGTATTCCCAGCTCTTTAATAATTTTCCACAATTTGTTGTGATCCACAGAGTCAAAGGTTTTAGCATCATCAATGAGGCAGAAGTAGACGTTTGTCTGAAATTCTTTTGCTTTTTCTGTGATCCAGTGAATGTTGGCAGTTTGATCTCTGGTTCTTCTGCCCGTTCTAACTCTAGCTTGTACATCTGGAAGTCCTCAGTTCGCGTATTGTTGAAGCCTAGCTTGAAGGATTTTTAGCATTACCTTGCTAGCATGTGAAATGAGCAATATTGTATGGTATTTCTGCATCAATTTTAAAAACTTGAAATATGTGCACATTTTATCTTCCTCCTGGAATATTCCATTGAGCATAAACCTCATATATCCAAGTGCCTATTTTACACTTCCATTTGGATATCTGAAAAATCCATCAGAACTGCTGAGTGCAAAAACTTAATTATTAACATTTTCCTACCAAAACCTCCAGCCTTAATTCTACTTCTGAAAATTTTTCCATTTCAATAAATAATGCCACAGTGTCCCTAGTTTCTCGACCAAAATTGAAATGAGACATCATATATCATCTCAAATACAGGCCATTTTTTTTTTTGTCTTAATGGCTATAACTTTTAAGTGTATCTAAATTTGACAATATATCTATCTCCACTGATGTAACCCTGAGTCTAAATACCACATTGATCATTGTGCTATGTTAAACGTCCCTAATAGCTCTCCCTGTTTTTATCTCTATCTTCCCCTTCCTTATATTTCATAATCCTACAGCAGTCACAGTGGTATTTCTCAAGCATGACCCAGAAAATTATATTTATTTAAAATTCTTCAAGGAATCCAGATTATATGCAAAAGAAAAGCTAAATATTTTGTTACTGCATATAAAGTTTACATGGTCAAATTCTGTGTAACTACACTTAACAGTAGGCCCTTATTGATTATCTATTTTGTATATAGTAATGTATATGTGTATATTTTATTCCCAAATACTTGATTTATCCCTCTGTCATTCCCCTTTGATAACCAGAAGTTTTTGTTTGTTTGTAATCTGTTTTGTAAATAAGTTCACTTTTTTTTTTTAGATTACACATATAAGTAATGTCATATGATATTTGTCTTTCTCTGTCTAGCTTACTTCACTTAGTATGATAATCTCTAGGTCCATCCAAGTTGCTATGGGATGGCATTATTTCATTCTTTTTATGACTGAGTAATGTTCCATCGTATACATGTGTGTATATATATTTTATATATCTATATCTTACACACACACACACATACACACACACACACACACGCACATCTTTATCCATTCATCTGTCAATGGACATTTTCGGTTGTTTCTGTGTCCTCTCTATTGTAAATAGTGTTTCAATGAACACTGAGGTGTGTGTATATTTTCAAATTATGTTTTTCTCCAGATATATGCCCAAGAATGGGATTGCAAGATCATGTGGTAACTCTATTTTTAGTTTTTTAAGTAACCTTCATACTGTTCCCCATAGTGACTGCATCAGTTTACATTCCCACCAACATTATAGGTAGGTTTCTTTTTCTCCACATCATCTCTAGCATTTATCATTCATAGACTTTTTGATGTAGGCCATTCTGAATGATGTGAGGTTATACCTCATTGTAGGCTTCATTTGAATTTCTCTAATAATTATCAGTGTTGAGCATTTCTTCATGTGCCTTTTGGCCATTTGTATATCTTCTTTGGAAAAATGTACTTTTAGATCTGCCCTTTTTTTGGTTGGGTTGTTTGGTTTCTTGATGCTGAGGTGCATGAGCTATTTGTGTGTTTTGGAGATTAGTCCCTTCTCAATTACATCGTTTGCAAATATTTTCTCCTATTCTGTACATTGTCTTTTTGTTTGTGGTGGTTGTGTTCATTTTTAGCCTTTACTTTGATTTTAGGATTAAAGGAGTATTTGTTTTACACGTTACCTAACTCTATATGCAGCTGTGGAAATTTTCATAGAGATTTGAGAGAAACCCAATATTTTACAAAATGATAATTTTTTCCTCCCTAATTCCTAGATCCTTAATGTATTAGCAAGAGTTTAGTTTATAGGGAGACTAATTAAATTTATCTCAAAAAGATTATCAAGGAAAAGCATAAGTGATTCACAATGGGAGAAAATTTGAGAATATGTCAACAATTTTTTTTCAAAAAGTGAAAGTTTTAAAGGAATTGCATTCTTGTTTTTGCTTATTATCTCATGGGCAACACATATTTCTCCAAATTAAATCTAGTGATGAGTTAACATTATCACCAAAATTATTTCAGTTAAGAATAAATGCTTGCACTGAATGGATACCATTGTCTAATTATCAGAAAAGATTACTGAAATGTAGTAATTAACCTAAATCCTTGCCACAAAATTATGGAGAGCTAATTGTCACTTTCTCTGAAAGACATAGATGTTAATTAAAGAATACAGAGAAGAGGCCTATACAAACAAATATCTTTATTGAGATTGAAAAAATTTGGCTAACTTCCAGTGACTAACTTTTTTCTTTTAATTAACAATATCATATTATTATGTATTTGTAATCTGTTTCAGCTATCACCTTTTTAGGAGATAGCTTCCGACTCTCTAAAGAAATCCTTTAATAGGCATTTATAAAAATCAATATTTACTTTTATTAACAGCAAATTTTTCTAAATACTTTATCAGAAAAGAAAATGGGTCTACTTTTACATAATCTGAGATACGTAGAGTAATTTGCATGTTACTTAGTGTCTGTTACATATGTAATGTGCATGTTACATACTGCTTACTCATTCAGTCATGTCTGACTCTTTCTGACCCCGTGGAATGCAGCCCACCAAGCTTTGCTTTCCATGAGGATTTTCCAGTCATCAGTACTGGAGTGGGTTGCCATCCCCTCCTCCAGGGGATCTTCCCAACCCAGGGATTGAACCCAGGTCTCCCACATTGCTGATGCATTCTTTACCATCCGAGCCACCAGGGAAGCCCAAGCATGCTGGAGTGGATAGCCTATCCCTTCTCCAGGAGATCTTCCTGACCCAGGAGTTGAACTGGGCTGCCCTACATTGCAAGTGGACTCTTTACCAGCTGAGCTACCAGGGAAGCCATTGCAGAGTAACAGACATTCAATACTGTTGTATTGAATGGAATATTATTTTTTTTTATTCTGAGTGCATTTTTATTATTCTTTATAATGTTTTGTTTTGTGCATCATTAAAATGCATTGAAGAGACAAGAAATGTAGGCAAATTCATGGTCAACCAGGAAAAATTAATAGAATAGAATAACCCCTTTGAAATTAAAAACAAAAAAAAAAACTAAACAGTTTTTACACTGTTTTTTTTAACAGTTGGCATTTTTTAATGTAGAAACAGGTAAGCCTGTTTATTAGGTATCACTGAACTGATGAATTGATTTATTTATGGTGTTGTTTAAAATATACAATTGATATACAACTTATTAGAAGTATAAATACTACTAAATAGTATAAAGAATGCTGTCAACATAAAAAGAAATGGTATGTGTTTTAAATATATATATACAAAAATATGTGAGTAAAAAAGAACAAATATTCAACTGCCTTAAACAGATTTTATTATATGTAGACATTTAATTTTCCAGCTTTCACCAGTCTGCCCATCAAACGTAAAAAGACAAAGTCAACTCAAATCTTATAAAACATTAGTGTAAACAGACCTTGAATATTGTCTTCTTGAGATTATGCTATATTGTGTTTTTTTCCTTTTATTCATTTATGAAAGTCATTTTTCAGATAAAAATGACTGAATTATCTGTGGGACCGAAACAAATGATAAAACATTCTACATATTGATAAAAAAGGTTTTCTCTTTAGTAGTGTTAATTACATCACATCAAGCACTCTGATATAATAACATTGTACATCTGATAGCTTCTGATAAAAACAATACAAGAAAATTGGATTAGTAACATATTCAGTTAAATTCAAAAGAGGTGAGCAAAGATTAATATTAATATATAGATAGATAAATGATAGGTAGATACAAATATAGCTCTATATATAATGTACATATACCTACAGGAACAATGAGAAAACCTGCTATCCAGACTAACTTGGGTCTGCTCAACAGATTGACAGCAAAGCCAAACTACTGACTCTGGGGTTGTGGTTAAAAAAAAAAAAAAAAAAGTACAGCATTTACTGCAGAGTGCCAAGCCAGAAGAATGGGTGGCTAATGCTCAAAAGACCTAAATTCCCCAGTGGCTTTCAGGGAAGGATTTTTAAAGACAGTGTTAGGGAGAGGGTCACTGATTTGTGAATGATGAGGTAACAGAGAAATGTTGTGGGTATCTCAATCATCAGCCTTTTGTTCTAGCCTGTCTGGGGTCTACAGGGTTGTAGTCAGCAGTGTTCCATCTGGTGAGAGTCTTGTCTATGTAAAACAACTTAGGAATGTATGCCAGACATTGTTACGTGTGGCCTTCAGAGAGAAAATAAAGGCCCTGTGACTCTGCTATTTGGCTGATCTATTGTTTAAACTGCTACCAGTTTTCCAGCCCTCCACCCCGACCCCCACCCTTGATGCCCTGCTGTTTGTTTCTGCAAGTTCTCACCCCTCTAATCATTAAATCTTGAACCAGATTTTCTGAAACTCAGGGAAAGTTCAAGAGACTGAAATGTTTTCTCTAAGTCAGGGATGGGGAAGAAGAAAGTGTCTGTTACCAAGAAAGCCTGTCTGGGACTGCTAGATTTCAAACCTAGGAAATGCAGTGTAAATGGCAGTCAGGTTTGTCAAACAATCAGAGAGCTCAAGTTCAAAGACAATCTAAACTGAAACATAGAAAGAAATAAGAAGAGATGGGATACAAGCATTGACTTACCAGAGCCTGGCAAGTAAGACATTTAATGAAGCATTATTTATCTCAGGATTTATTACCCTATACACAATGTTAACTTTAATGCAAAATTTATGAGACATATGAAAATGCAAGACAAAAATAATATTGAGATAAATCATTTAACAGAATAAGAGTCAGATAAGACATACATGTTGTAACTATCAGGTAAGGAAATTAAGTACCTGTAAGTGTTATGTTAGACATTATATGGAAAAGAGAGACAATATTCATGGACAGATGGGAAATTTTAGGATAGACATAAAAATTATAAGAATGAGTCAAAGAGAAGCAGGAAATTTAAAATATGATAAAAATAGATGGAGAACACCTTCCAGGAGCCCATCAGTGAATTAGACATAGCTGAGGAAAGAATCAGCGAACTCAAAGATAGACTAGTAGTAATGGCCCAAACTGAAGCACAAAGAGTAAAGGAAAAAATTATATATATAAATATTTATATATATAAAATGAAATGAGTTTTCAAGAGGTGTGATACAATAACAAACTGTAATACACATACATATATATATATATATATAGACACATACACACACACACATATATATAAACTGGATTATCAGAATGCAAAGAAAAAGGTAAGATTCAAAAAAATTCCAAAATCAATAACAGCAAAAAATTTTCCAAAATTAAGAAAAGACATCAAAATACAAATACAAATATCCAAGAAACCTAGAGAAAACAAATCAGAAAAATACCAAGCAAACAAAGCAATAGTAGCATTATAATAAATAAAAGGAACTAGACCGAAAATGTTCCATACTGTATGATTCAATTTATATGACCTTGTGGAATATCAAAAACTAGAGACAGGCAAAACTGTTGCATAACATACTGCAAAAATTAAATAAGTTTTCCTGGGAAGAATATGCACAGAAATATACTCAGGTCTGGCAGAGGTGTATTTATGTTGAAAAGAGTTTTGACAGAAGTACCCAACTTTTGCAGCCTTCATTATATATTTCTACTTCAAGGAGAGCTTCTAGTTTACTATGTAATAATGGGACCTACCTGATAGAGAAAATGGCCTTGTTAAGTAGGACCTACTTAGATCCTGGAATCAGTCTCTTTTTCCATTAAACTGACTCAAATCTGTCAAAACAGCTTCATTTTGTGCTGTTTATATATATGCCGATTTTCCAATTTAGATATTAATATTTTTTCTTGACATAATATCATTTAGTTGTTTTTTTTTTTTTTTTAGCACTATCTTATATAGTAGTGCCTCTAGTACATTAACTTGAAAATTCTTGAGGGGATGATCATATTCAATATTCTATTTGGCTTTAGAACATTGAGAAGAGCTTACTAAAAATTAAGATATAATCAGAAACATGTTATTACATAAATTCCATTCTGAATTAGCTCTGCTATTTACTTCTCAATAAGATGATTTTTTTAATAAATTCATAGTGTGAGAGAAATACCATGTCAGTAACTTTGAGGAATAAAGCATGACCTGCCCTAAAAAATCTTAAATTTTGTAGGTAATTTAATCTTTAGTGGAAGGATTTCAGTGTGCTGGAAAAATCAGCAGTTTGATTTTCCATTAAATTGTTAGGGATGTTAAACTATGTCATATCCTTACTCTACAACAGATATGCTTTTAATTGATTTCTAGCCAAATTTAAACAAATTTCTACATGAATCAATGATTGGAAAGAAGCAGGAGGAATGAAAGGAAAGCAAAGCTAAAGGATAAAGCAATTTTCTGTAACCAGTTTCATCCTGAATTGTTTCTTGTACCATAAGACTGCTTTCTGAGTGCTTCATCCTAAAATGTTTGCTGCTAAAATGAATTCACAAACAATTATTAAGAAAATTTTATTTTTTAATTTAATACTACATTAAGTTGAATATGATATTAACATCTCAATATGTTCTTAGAAACATTAATGGAAGATCTGAGTCTCTTGCAGATAAACAGCAAAAACAAATGCATGTTTGATGTAAAGTACATTATTATTTCACTTTTTACATAAAATACCCCACATTTAGTATCACTTCTAATTAATTAGCATTCATGAATATTTTATATGATATCTTCATCTATAAATACAATAAAATGTTTTTATTGCCATTCCATCTCTTATATAGTATGAAAATAGTTCTTATAGCACTGTGATTTAAGCTATATTTCAGTGACTCATTCACTTCTCAAGATTCATCCTGTAAAGATTGGTGAAAATCTGCAAAAATGCCTTAGTAAATACTTAGACAACTTTTACTATTCTTTGCTATTTTCCATGTCCTCAAATATATATCATTTTCCCCTGAAAATAGATGTAACTGTGGCATAGGTGACATGGGTAAATATCAAATATATGCAATTGTTCAGAAAATATCACAGTTGAATAAGTAGAGGTGACTTTAAAAGATTCAACATTGCTGGTGCAGACGTTATGTATTACCTGATGACTCTAGCTTTGGTTGAGGTAAAAACCAACCCATTCAAGGTGATATCTTCTTATTTGTTTATATAAAATGGAAATTCTGTATTACAAATAAAAAGCTGTAACCATTTCAAATAAAATGTCTATTTATCAAACACTTGCTCTAAACCTAACCTGAAACAACTGCATATATGCACATAATCACCCATATGTAAACATACATGTGTGAGATACAGAACTAGTCTTTCACAGGTAATATGGAATGAAGGAAAATATAGGGTAGCAAAATTATATGCAAGTGTTGTACATGGAGTTTAAACCATAGAATAAATTATCCAATTTCAAGCAGGAGAACGTCCCAGGAAAAAAAAGAAAGTTAAAAACAAACGTTAAAAACTTCTCAGGGACAAGAAAAATTAGATAGGTAAAACACTACAACCTCCGTAAAGAATAAAAAGCCTTGGGAGAAGAAATGTATAAAAGTAAAATGAAATTTTTACTCATTCTTAATTGATCTAAAATATTTTGGTTAGGGTAAAAATATCATCACTTTATTGGGTAATTGTTACATTTTTGTAAGTGAAGTGAAAGCCAGCAGTATCTTAAACAATTGGGGTAGGGATTTGGAATACTGTGCTACAAGGAATCTACACTACATTTGAAACAGTATGATGTTATGTGAAGTGAGACACAGATTAATTATTATTGTCAAACTTCAGGGCAATCACTAACCAAAATTTCAAGAAGTATAATTGGTATACTAAGAAACGGCAGAAAATGGAATCACATAAAATGCTCAGTTCAAGCAAGCAAAAGAAGAGACGGAAAAGGAGCAAAAAAAAAAAATGCAATAACTATAAAGTAGTCACAAGCATTTATATTTTAATCATTTTATATATGAATGGCTTAAATATTCCAGTGAAAAAAATGACCAAAATTATCAGAATAAATAAAGGAGATCATACTATCTGTGTCTAAAAGAAACCCATTTAATTATAAGAACTCAGATTGAAAGGAGAGGGATGGAGAAAGATCTACCTTGCTAACACTAATCAAAGGACATCTGTAATATCCATGTTTATTTGGGACAAAATGGACTTTAGGGCAAAGAAAAATATCAGGAATAAACAAGAAGCTTTGCAAAGTGATAAAGAACTCAAATCTCTAAGAAGACGTAACTATACCAGTATGTATACCTGGATACACACAGGTGCACACACATACTTACATATTATTCATAGCATTCTATAAGTATTTCATTTTAATATCTTGCCAAACATTTGAAGTAAAATGTGCTAATGTTGATTTTTTGTTGGCAGTAGAGCATCAATATCAAAATTTACAGGAGATAAGTGTAAAGTGAAAAGGAGAGTAAAATCATAATGAAGATTGACAAAAGTGAAATTGAATTTTAATTTTTTTTAACATCACTTAAATTCCTATATAGGGAAGTAAATGGGAGGTACTATATGTGTAGAGACCAATTAGGTGACTAAAGCAGTACATCTAACAAAGAAGACTTCTTAAAAAAAAAAAGGAATTATATTTGTCAATATAAATGGAGAGAAGTGGATAACAAATAGGTATGTTAATGGGGAAGCAATACAGTTGGTTAAAACGTGAGAGGGTTTTAAAGGGAGTTGCTAATGAAATTTTGCAGTTTCCTGGCTCAAGCAAGTTGATTCTCACAGAATTAGCTGATATAGAGAACATTGAGGGGGCTTCCCTGGTGACTCATATGGAAAAAAAAATCTGCCTGCAATGCAGGAGAGCCAGGTTCAATCCCAGTTTCTGGAAGCTCCCCTGGAGAAGAGAATGGGTACCCACTCCAGTATTCTTGCCTGGAGAGTTCCATGGACAAAGGAGCTTGGCAGATCTTATGGGTTTGCAAAGTCAGACACGACTGAGCGACTTTCACTTCAGGGGACGTAGGCAAGGGTGATTTGGGGAAGAAGGGGTGTATAATGATTTGAAACCTGTTTTTTGTTTGTTGTTTTTAGCTTTTCTTGTTCTCTTATACTGGGATAGAGCCAAGTAACAAGTAACTATTGTTGGGATAGTTTCAGGTGAACAGCTAAGGGACTCAGCGGTACATGTACATGTACCCATTCTCCCTAAACTCCCCTCCCATCTAGGCTTCCACATAATGTTGAGCAGCTCATTCATTTTAAATACCGCAGTATGTACATGACCATTCCAGACTCCCTAACTGCCCCTTAACCCTGGCAACAACGTTTGTTTTGTAAGGCTGTATCTTTCCATTTTGTAAGTAAGTTCATTTGTATCATTTCTTTTTAGATTTGACATATAACATATGTCATATGATATTTCTCCTTCTCTGTCTGACTTCACGCAGGATGACACTCTCTACGTCCATCCATGTCGCTGCAAGTGGCTTTGTCTCATTCTTTTTAATGGCTGAGTAATATTCCATTGTATAAATATACCATATTTTCTTTAACCATTCTTCCATCAATGGACATTTAGGTTGCTTCTATGTCCTGGCTATTGTAAACAGTGCTGCAGTGAACACTGGGATGCATGCATTCTTTCAGATCATTTATTTCCTCCAGATATATGCCCAGGAGTAGGATTGCAGGGTCATATGGTAGCTCTTTTTATATTATTTTAAGGAAACTCCATACTGTTCTCCATAGATGCTGTACCAATTTGCATTTCCACCAACAGTGTAGGAGGGTTCCCTTCTCTCCACACCCTCTCCAGCACTTATTGTTTGTGGTTCTTTTGATGATAGACATTCTGGCTGGTGTGAATTGATATCTCATTGTAGTTTTGATTTGCATTTCTCTAATAAGTAGCAGTGTTGAACATCTTTTCATATGCCTATTGGCCATCTGTATGTCTTCTTTGGAGAAGTGATTTGACATCTTTTTTGAACAAAGTATGTTGAGGTCCCCTGATTCATCCAACCAAAAATATTGAATACACACACACACACACACACACACACACATATATAAATCTAAAACTCAAATGACTGAAGTGTAGGATTGTGTGTATATGTCTATGAATGCTCATTAAAACATAAGGAATAGACTCAATCACCTCAGAAGAGATCTATAATTATAGAAAAAGACTGAGGGATTCTATTGCTTGACAGTTGTCTTAAGGGAGAAAAATTGGCAACAGAGACATAAAAGGATCATCAAGAGAGGTTAAGGGGAAAGCCAGGAGCCTACATGCTAGGGAGGAGAGGGAGGTGTGTGATTAAAGAGAAGTGGTTTGCTGTGGGAAATGCTGCTTTGCAATAAAGCAGGTTGGAGAATGAAGTCTGCTTATTGGACTTAGTGATATAGATATTATTTATTTCTTTTTAATTGGAGGATAATTGCTTCACAATGTTCTGTTGACCTCTGCCATACAACATGAATCAGTCATAAGTATGCATATGATACTCACTCTTCTCTCCCTCCCACCCCTCACCCCTTCCCACCCCCTTTTTTTTAAAAAACATATTAAAGGTATACAGTGATTAAATATTTTTCCAGATTATGCTCCATTAAATGTGGTTAGAAAATGTTTTTAATTTTCTATGATGTTAAATATATCCCTTTTGTTTATCTATTTATAAATAGTAGCTTCTATCTTTTAATCCCATACCACCAAAGTACCTACCCTCCCTTCTCACCACTGGCAACTACTAGTTTGTTTTCTATATCTGTAAGTGTCTCTTTTGCTATATATATCTGTTTCTATTATTTCTTAGGTTCCACATATAAGTGGTGTCATGCAGTATTTGTCTTTCTCTGCCTGACTTATTTCTCTAAGCATGATATTGTCTAGATCTTAATACATTGCTGCAAATGGCAGAATCTCATTCCTTTTAATGGCTGGGTAATATTCATATATATATTATTCATTGGTCTGCCGATGAGCGGCTGAACTGCTTCTATACCATGGCTATTATAAATAGTGCTGCTATGAACACTGGAATGAGTGTATCTTTTTGAATTAATGTTTTAGTTTTTTCTGGATATATACCTGGAAGTAGAATTGCTGGATCATATGGTAGTTCTAGTTTTATTTTTTTGAGGAAGCCTCAAGTAATTGAATGCTGACATTCATTTAATTCTTCAATGAATGTACTAATTTACATTTCCACAAACATTGTGCAAGGTCTTATTTTCTCCACATTTTCACCATCGTTTGTTATTTGTAGATTTATTGATGCTAGTCATTCTTACAGGACTGGAAAAGATCAGTTTTCAGTCCAATCCCAAAGAAAGGCAATGCCAAAGAATGTTCAAACTACCGCACAATTGCACTCATCTCACACACTAGCAAAGTGGTTCTCAAAATTCTCCAAGCCAGACTTCAACAATATGTGAAGGATGAAGTTCCAGATGTTCAAGCCGGTTTTAGAAAAGGCAGAGGAACCAGAAATCAAATGGCCAACATCCACTGGATCATCAAAAGAACAAGAGAGTTCCAGAAAAACATCTATTTCTGCTTTATTGACTATGCCAAAGCCTTTGACTGTGTGGATCACAATAAACTGTGGAAAATTCTGAAAGAGATGTGCATACCAGACCACCTGACCTGCCTCTTGAGAAATCTGTATGCAGGTCAGGAAGCAACAGTTAGTACTGGAGATGGAACAACAGACTGGTTCCAAATAGGAAAAGGCTGTATATTGTCACCCTGCTTATTTAACATATACACAGAGTACATCATGTGAAATGCCAGGCTGGATGAAGCACAAGCTGGAATCAAGATTGCCAGGAGAAATATCAATAACCTCAGATATGCAGATGACACTACCCTTATGGCAGAAAGTGAAGAAGAACTAAAGAACCTCTTAGTTCACTTGGAAAGTGAAAGAGGAGAGTAAAAAAGTTGGCTTAAAGCTCAACATTCAGAAAACTAAGATCATGGCATCTGGTCCCATCACTTCATGGCAAATAGATAGGGAAATAGTGGAAACAGTGGCAGACTTTATTTTTGGGGGCTCCAAAATCACTGCAAATGGTGACTGTAGCCATGAAACTAAAAGACACTTACTCCTTGGAAGAAAAGCTATGACCAACCTAGACAGCATATTAAAAGGCAGAGACATTACTTTGCCAACAAAGGTCCATCTTGTCAAGGTTTTTCTAGTAGTCATGTTTGGATGTGAGAGTTGGACTATATACAAAGTTGAGCACTGAAGAACTGATGCTTTTGAACTGTGGAGTTGGAGAAGACGCTTGAGAGTCCCTTGGACTGCAAGGAGATCCAACCAGTCCATCCTAAAGGAGATCAGCCCTGAATATTCATTGTAAGGACTGATGTTGAAGCTGAAACTCCAATACTTTGGCCACCTGATGTGCAGAGCTGACTCATTTGAAAAGACCCTGGTGCTAGGGAAGATTGAAGGCGGGAGGAGAAGGGGACGACAGAGGATGAGATGGTCGGATGGCATCACTGACTCAATGGACATGAGTTTGAGTAAACTCCGGGAGTTGGTGATGGACAGGGAGGCCTGGCCTGCTGCAGTCCACGGGGTCATAAGAGTCAGACACGACTGAGGGACTGAACTGAACTGAACTGATTCTTACAGGTATGAGATAGTAGCTCATTGTTGTTTTGATTTACATTTCTCAAATAGTTAACAATGGTGAGCATGTATCTGTCCATCAGCTATGTGTATGTCTTCTTTGGTAAGATGTAGTTCTTCCGAACATTTTTTTTTTGATTGGGCTCTTTGTGGGTTTTATTGATATTGAATTATATGAACTGTTTATACACTTTGAATATTAATCTCTTGTAGGTCGCACAATTTGCAAAAATTTCCTTTCACTCTGTAGGCTTTTTGTTTTTTGATATTTCTTTTGTTGTGCAAAAGCTTTTAAGGTTAATTAGATCTCATTTATTTATTTTCACTTTTACATCTGTTGCATTAGAAGAGAGAACCATAAAACACTGCTACCGTTTATGTCAAAGAATATTTTGCCTATGTTCTCTTCTAGGAATTTTATGGCTTTAGGATTCAAGTTTTACTGTTAGGTCTGAATTTGCAGATGACACGATATTTTACATAGAAAGCCTTAAAATCTCCATCAAAACCTATTAGAAATAATAAATGAGCCCAATTAAGTCACAGAATACAAGATTAATATGCAAAAATCTGTTATTTTCTATATACTAATAGTGAACTATCTGAGAGAGAGTTTTTAAAATATCCTGCTTAAAATCACATCAGATGAATTATTTTTACCTAAGAATAAGCTTAACCAATGAAGTGAAAGACATTTACTCTGAAAACTATAAAATATTGATGAGGAGAATTGCATATGATACAAAAAAATGAAATATCTCATGCTCTTGGATTGGAAGAATTAATATGAACAAAATGGCTACACTACCCAAGGCATTCTATGGATTTAATGCAATCCCTCTGAGAATTCCCATCACATTTTTTTTTTCACAGAACTAGAGCAAATAATCTTAAAATTCATATGCAACCACAAAAGACCCCAAATTGTTAAAGAAATCTTGAGAAAAAGAAACAGAGCTGGAGGTATCACAGCCCCAGACTTCAGGCTATACCACAAACCTACGTTAATCAAAACAGTATGGTAGTGGCACAAAAACACACATAGATGAGTGGAACGAAAGAGAGAGCCCAGTAATCACCCCACACACCTATGTTAAACTAATCTACCACAAAGGAGGTAAGAATATGCAATGCAAAGTCTCTTTAATGGAAGCCTCTTTAATACATTGTGCTGGGAAAACTAGACAACTATATGTGAAAAAATGAGATCACAACATTTTCTCACACTTTATGCAAAATTAAATTTAAAATTTATTGTCATTTTTGACAGAGATAACCTTTTAAGAAAATACTTGGTTCCTCTCCATGAATTTCTCTGGTGTTCAGATGAAGGAGGCAGTGATCTTTGGACACAAAAATCAGAGACAATTAAGAACACTACATTCATTTCATTTAAAAACAAGTAAATACTATCAAAATAAATGACCCACACAACCAAAACAATAAAACTACCACCACTAACTCCTTCATTTGTGTCACTTTTCTTTCTCTTAAAAAAAAAAATTCCAAAAATTCCAAAACTAGATTCCAAAACTAATTCCAAAACTAGACCTTAAAACTATAAAAAAAGGCTTCCAAATTGGGATGCTTACCATAAACCATTTTCACATCAAACTCACCTTGCAGTGTTATCTATTTTCAGAAACTATTTCCAGCAGAATTTGCGAGGAATTGGTCCCATGGATGTTTAAAGTTTCTTTCAGTGGGTTAGACTATGTATTTGGATGATGCAAAAAAGAAATAATTTAGATAAAATAGGTAAACAATTTGGAATTACTATTTTCTCAGCTATCCCCAATGCATCGTTTTAGTGGATGATTACAGACAGATGAACACTATCTTATTATTTTCACATGAGCACCAGAAGCTTTTCTGTTGGCTCCAGATTGCTGTGTATTCTCTAATGATATTTTATAGAATCCTATCACTTTGGAGGGAAAGCTCAGTGATAACTGGAAGGTACTTTTTGCTTTCTCCTCTTTGAATTTGCTTATCTAAAAGTTCATATATTTGATAGAAATCATTAATTGTTATATTTTAGTAATAAGTGCAAAAAGTGGCCTTGAATCCTCTATTGTCTCTTTGTAGTTGCAAGGACTTGTTTTGAATAATTTTCTACTACCACCCCACCCAAAGAGAAGGCTACTTTTTTCAAGCACAGAGTTTACATGTAATTATTCCTTTGGGGATACTTTTAGCCTAATTATTATAAAGTTTTCCTCTTTTAAAATAGCCAGGATAAAATTTCTACCAAAATTCACAATTTTTTTCAATGCTAGAAAAGTTTTAGTGTTTGCATGATGTATGCTAAATCTTCTTCAACTATGCACAAAAGTTGATTTTGGTTTTACTTGTAGTTCCTCTTCTTTCTCCTGAAATCAAATTGAGTTTTGTATCATTGTTCATTTGTCTTTTGTTTGTGCTTTGCTAATTCTCTCTTCACATCCCTTTCCACTTGGACCTCTGTACCATAGGATTACACATTAGGGATTACACATTAATTAATTGATGTGGTACCACAGGAGTACCACATTACTTTGCCAACAAAGGTCCATCTGGTCAAGTCTATGGTTTTTCCAGCGGTCATGTATGGATGTGAGAGGTGGACTGTGAAGAAATCTGAGCGCCGAAAAATTGATGCTTTTGAACTATGGTATTGGAGAAAACTCTTGAGAGTCCCTTGGAGATCCAACTGCAAGGAGATGCAACCAGTCCATCCTCAAGGAGATCAGTCCTGGGTGTTCATTGGAAGGACTGATGCTGAAGCTGAAACTCCAATACTTTGGCCACCTGATGCAAAGAGCTGACTCATTGAAAAGACGCTGATGCTGGGAAGATTAGGGGTGGGAGGAGAAGGGGACGACAGAGGATGAGATGGTTGGATGGCATCACCGACTTGATGGGCATGGGTTTGAGTAGACTCCGGGAATTGGTGATGAACAGGGAGGCCTGGTGTGCTGCAATTCATGGGGTCGCAAAGAGTCGGACATGACTGAGCGACAGAACTGAGCTGAACCACAGGATTGAGTTGTACAGTTCTTAACACCTTCTTTTGTTCTATCCATATCCCTTTGCTAGACTCATCTTTATTTATTTATATATATATTTTTAATTTTTTCGATGCACTACACAGCTTGTGGGATCTTAGTTGCCCTACCAAGAATTGAACCCATGCTCCCTGCATTGGAGGTGTGGAATCTTAACCACTGGGAACCAAGGGAAGTCCTAGATTCATCTTTAGCAAAAAGAGTGTAAAGAAATTTTACATCACTAATTATCATGTTACACATGTTTGGGAAATTAAAAATATAAGATGATTAAAAGGTGCAACTATAATTCTCATAGTATGAAATATATATATATATATATATATCTACACATTCATTGATAGAAGTGTGTTTATAATAAAATATATTTCATAAAGATAAATTTTATATGTTTTACATGCAGGTTTGGATTAGTACAGTGTGTATTTTGCATACTTATATAAGTTACAAATTTCCTAAAGAGTATATATAGTATATAAACACATAAACACAGAAACATACATATACACACACTTACTCCCACTAATAAATGTTTGTCAAGAGCTTATTCAGCTACTACATCACTATTAAGACATTTAAGAATTGTCCTGCATTGCTAACCTGTTAATCAAGTGACAGGCCATTCTATTGCCTAAAAACTTCACTTGTTTCTTATTAGCAGTAAGTGTCCATATCCAATATAAAATTCTCAAAATATGTATTAATGTTTGTAAAATAATGAGATATCTTGAACTTTGATTCATTAATACCTATCATCTTAAATTGTGACTATAGTCAAACCTCAACTCCACTATGCATATATATAACAGTAAAATTAAGGTGAATAAATTATTAGCTCATCTTTATGGAGAAAGTATGAATGAAACCACATAGTAATTGCATTTAACTTCTTATTTTGGCTGTTTAGAGACAGAATTCCAGAAACTGTAGTCTTCTTTTTTAACACACTGAGTTTTGCTCCACCTATTTTGCTTGGAGCCGCTGTAGATGTAAATATATCAGAGAGCTCTTCTCACATGTGCTTGTACACATTTAGATCTGATACATGTTCCCAGTGCCTGAATGCTTTGTCTCAGTGATCTTTATCTTTCCCAGATGTCTACTCCTATTTTATTATACTCCATATTTCCTTGTCCTCTTTAGAAATTCCTCAGTTCATTTTATTCTATTGTCTTCAGCAGATAGTTTGTTATTTTTTACAATTTGCTAGCGGCTGTGATACTATGGAAACAGCAAGAGGATTTGATTTCAAGAACTTGCTCTAACATTACACACATTTTGGGAAGTTTCTATTTGTGACCCTCATATTCTTCCTCATTAACAAAGCGAAAATAATAGTGCCCTTATAGAGCATTGTTTAGGATAAACAGTAAATAAAAAATAAAACTGATATCTAATAAGTTATTATGGCATATATACCTGCCAGATTTCACCTTTCAGATTATTTCAGGACCATCATTATTGATATTAGGTAATGTAATTGTAATTGAGTTAGAGATGAGATACAGAGATTTTGTTTATAGAGGTTCAATTATCAATATCCTATAGCAAAGTTCACTTCTTTAAACCACATTGAACTTATTGATTTTACTCCCGTAATCATGGCTTAAATATATGAATGATTGTATCAATAAGTTGCCAGGTTATGCTACTTCCATACTGCTGCCAATATTTTGTTGAAGGCACTCAATTCTTGTAATATTTAAATGCACCGTAAGTGCAGTGGGTATAAAGAACATGAGAAGGGAAGTTTCTTCTGCCGGTTGATATTCTTCATGCATATTAGCACATCACATTGGATTCTTCACTGTGGGCATGATTGGGCATTAGTATTAACATATTCAGAACTGCATATGGGTATGTTTAGAAGTGAGAGTTGCCTCAGCACCCAGGTTTTTATGTAAGATTTGAATTACAGTATTAATTCTATGTAGGCATATAGAGTTCTGTATACATTTTATATAAACTAAAAGTCACTTACCTGACTTGTTTTAATTCAAGTCATACATCCATTTTTTTAATTCTTAGTTAATTTAGAAAATGAACACCATAGTCACAGACTGTGTTCTACAAAACTCACTATATTTTTCAAAATGAGAAGTATTTCTCCTGAAAGTGCCTGTTACAGTTTTCTTCAAACGATTTCTGTCTTGACAAACGATCTCATAATGGAGAAAACTTTGTTTTAAAAATGCATGAAATATGTTTTTAATAAATGTAACCTGTGAATTTACCGTGCTTAACACAGTTATTGTAATCTCATTATTTGCACATTGTTATCAGGATTTAGTTAAATCGCCTGCTATTTAACAGACTGCACACCACCATTTCTTAGTGACAGCGCAGCTGGATTCATTTTTCAGGATGAAAGATCACCCACTATAAAGTGGCACTGCTGGTGAGACGGAAACACACTCAGATGTAAGCTTTAAATTGGCTACAAGAGCAGACATTTCTCTGCAAACCCTGTGTAGTATATTAAGCAACACTGAAACACTTAATTTTAATTAGAATATTGAATCAGATTCTAAGTCAAATCTAGGACAGAGTTACAAAGGAAGCTGTCTCATGGTAGTTAAGAATGTTAAAATTAATGTATTGTAGCCCAAATAGTACATTTATGGAATTTCAACTAGAAAGCAATGATAGAAAGTGACTGATAAGAGATACTAGAAATTACCCCATGGGCAGAAAAATATGAAGGGTTATAATTCTTCAAAAAGAATCTAAATAGGCATTTAGGTAATAATTTTCCATATAAATCCAATTTTGCAAGAAGTTTTAGCCTTGATACTAGAACAGTTTTCCTCAATTAACCTAAATAGTATAATCTATGTTATGGTTAATATCCTTGATTAGCCTAAAAGTCTAATTGATTGTACTGCATAGTTCTTGCAGTCCTTTCCAAACCATTTCTTCCCCTATTGCTACTCCTGTCCCTGCTCTGCTTCAACCAGCTTCAAAGCAACCCAACAGTTCTTCACATTTGGACTAGAGCCGTGCAATTTTTGCTTCTTTTTCTTGTGCTTGTTTGAAATGGAGAAATAGGATACCTGGGGTAACCCATTCAGGACCAACAGATGAACAACTTAGAAGTTCACAGTCACCTCTTAGGCCTCTTTGACCAATAATGAATGAAGACCAATGTGTATATCATTATGAGATGCTTATTGTGTCACTCAGGTTTCATGGAATAGAACACTGGTCTCAGAGAAGTTGATAATCACCATAAGATTTTGTTGATTGAATTGGTTCTTCATCCCTTTTTTATATCTCTTGTCACTTACTACTGTTCTTTGGAATAATTTCCCAAGTAAACTACTCCCATCCAAGCCTATATCTTAGAATCAATTCAGAGACCCCAGGCTGAAATATATTTTAGAGAACAAGCAAGTTTAGAAGAAATTGTTAAACTTATAGTGGCCACAATCTTTAGTGATACTTAGAATTTGTGGTTAATACTTATAAATCTAAGCAATAAGTATATTCTATTTTAATATTTCTATTTTACATTTATCAAATTTATCTTAAATGTGTTTTGCATGTTGGAAATAGTCACAGTTTATTTGTACAGTTATCATATTTAGGTAGTTTATGTTCTTGAAAAGTCATTGCAAATAAAAATATATTTGCCAAAATTTAATTTCCACAGAATTAATGTGATATGCTGCAAAAGTTTTTGGAAATTTTTCTGGGATAATCACTTATTAGTTGGTGATTCTGGACAAATCATGTACTAACTGATGTCACTAACTTTATGGAGAGGGAGTTGCAATTACATCCTTGAAGTTTTACTTTAGTTTAGTCCAATTTAAATTATATCTAACAAGTTATTTATGGAGTTTTCTATATATGGATGATAACTCTAAATTCTTCCTCTTTTTCTATCATTTCCAGACTTCATTAAGGGTGTAGGAGAGCAGAATAAATAACTGTTGTAGCAATGTGATTTACTCACTTTTTTTTCTAGTATAATTTTGTCTAAGATGTTTACAGTCACTACCTACTAGGCTTCCTTAGGATTTTCAAGGACTTTTGAAACTGTAATGTAGTCTTCCATTACCCTTTCTATCTTGAAACCAATCTGAATTAGAAACAGACTTCAGATCATTGCATTTAATGTTGCTTAGAGTTAACATCTAAAAGTCAAACAGGAAAGATTGTGGCACAAGCAATCTTTAATAATTACCTGTATAAAGTTTCTTATTGAGAAGCAAAACAGGAAGGATCAAAAGTAGAAACTTTACTAAGGAAAAAATTCAGAAGCATTGCCGGTTATATACCAAACTTGGGAGTATACTACTAGGTACAGATACATTTTCATAAATTATTTATTTTTAGTTTTCCTATTCACTTAGAAGAGAAGTAATCTCCCTTTTGATTATGATGTTGTGAAAGATGCATGGAGCACATTCTTGATAGTACATACCCAAAAACAACAAAGGCACAAAGGATGGAGGGATGGGGAGACAGCAGGAAAGATTTTTGACATCTGTCTGCTAAGCCATGTTATTAATACTTAGTACAGTAAAATAATGCATAAGGGTAGCACTATAAAAAACAATCAAAATATACTTTTTCTTTGTTTCATAGCTAGAACTTTGCTAATTAAGAACGTCAAAATGTAAATGTTCTCCAAGAATGACTGACTACCTTCTTGAAATTAATATAACCCACAGATACTGTTGTTGTTCAGTCACTAAGTCACATCCAACTTCTTTACGACCTCATGGACCGTAACACGCCAGGCTCCTACATCCATTGGATTTCCCAGACAAGAAGACTGGAGTGGATTGCCATTTCCTTTGCCAGGGGGATCTTCCTGACCCAGGCATTGAACCTGAATTTCCTGCATTTCAATTGGATTCTTTACCACTGAGCCACCAGGGCAGCCATTTCTAAAGTTTACATTCTAATTAACTGAATTGTACCTTTACCTCTGTACAATGCAGTTTCCTTTTCAATAATCAGGAAATAATAATAATACCTATTTAACAGATCTATTGAGAGGAGTTCTTATGTTAAAGTTTGTAATGTTCTCGATACAAAGTAGGATAGCATACAGCAGTAAATACTCTGTAAGTGTCCAAAGTTATTTTTCATTTTCTGTAAGAAAAAGTAGTATAGGCATAAATATGATCAAGTAATTAATTACTCATGTCTTACATGTATATCTTGCAATGGCATGTGCAGTAATTAAAATAGCATGGATATTTAATGTATCAACATGGAAATATGTTTCTTTTGGAAACTATTATAAGCTTTGCTTTTAGTGTAAAAAGATGTTGGTGTATGTTTAGTTACATATGCATGTGTACATGTGTAAAATGTACTTTAAAGATTGTATACTAATATGTTGATTCCATGTTTTATTTTAATTTAGCTGATGGAATAACCCTGGCTTCTTCATACTCCTCTGTGTGTGTATGTATGTGTATGTTTACAATGAGAATGTATTTTCTTACAAATTACAAGACAGCTACTTGGGTTCATTAAAGAAAGAAAGTGAAGTCACTCAGTCGTGTCCGACTCTTTGCGACCCCATTAAATTTAAAATAAAAACATATTAGCATTCTCAGTCTAAAAACTGGCACAAATATAAAGACCAAAGTGATGAAAAGCAAGTAGCTGTAAAATAGCATACAAGATCTAAGTATCCTTACTGACTAGTGTAGTTCCATTAAGATACTTTCTTTGTATATGAAGGCATCCTGAAACGATGGGAATATAGAGGGAAGGTGTACACGCATTGCCGTGATGCTCAATC
The DNA here is from genome assembly GCF_019320065.1 of Cervus canadensis. Taxonomy (NCBI): domain Eukaryota; kingdom Metazoa; phylum Chordata; class Mammalia; order Artiodactyla; family Cervidae; genus Cervus; species Cervus canadensis. Next base: position 51,662,706 of record NC_057405.1, on the reverse strand, counting down.
AGAGAACATCAATTTGCTAAGAATTCAGTCAGAAAACCAGGCTAACAGCAGGCTTACCACACAAGAGCATAGGCCAAACTTCTGCAGTTTTGGCATGTAGAGTATTTTGGAGGCTAAGATGACAGAACTGCTCATGAAACCATCTGCTATTTACTGATCCATCTGTTGGTCAGCAGAGAGCTTTCAGAACCCAAGAAAACGTGCAGTCTGAGAAACAGCACAATTTCTTTTTTTTTTTTTTGGCTGAAAAAATAGCATTAATTGTTTACAGTCAGTATTTGATTACTTCAGACCACACAATATCAGTTTGTACTCATTATGATTGCCATGATTTATAAATAAGAAAATGTAGCATCACATTTGTTTGCTTAGAACTTACACATGAACTCATTAATTAGAGATTCCTAATATATGAGGAAATAATATTTGGTTAAGCACTTTTTTTGAACACTGCTGCCCAAATATCAGATGAAGTTATTTTTTAAAATATTCTCATCTGAACTATCTAGTGATGTAATTCAGTAAGATAAACATCAGATCTTCAACAATTTTCACATGTCTTAAGAAAATTAAGGTGAGAGATGACAGAAGCTTTTGTTATTTATAAAACTATAAATGACAGAGTTATAAAATTAAGAGGTTCAATTTTAAGTGTTGGAGTTCAATGTCTGCACATTCTTATAATATTTTTATTAGATTATTTAGTTTTATTGTTATTCAGTTGCTCAGTCATGTCTGACTCTTTGCAACCCCATGGACTGCAGCATGCCAGGCTTCCTTATCATTCACCATCTCCCAGGACTTGCTCAAACTCAGGTCCATTGAGTTGACTATGCCACAAAACCATCTAATCCTCTATTGTCCACTTCTATTCCTGCCCTCAATCTTTCCTAGCATCAGGGTCTTTTCTAATGAGTCAACTCTTTGCATCAGGTAGACAAAGTATTGGAGTTTCAGTTTCAGCATCAGTCTTTCCAATAAATATTCAGGATTGATTTCCTTTAGGATTGACTGGTTTCATCTCCTTGCAGTCCAAGGGACTCAAGTGTCTTCTCCAACTCCACACTTTAAAAGCATCAATTCTTTGGTTCTCAGCCTTCTTTATTGTCCAGTTCTCACATTCATACATACCACTGGAAAAAGTATAGCTTTGACTGTACATATTTTTGTTGGCAAAGTATTGTCTCTGCTTTTTAATACACTATTTAGGTTTGTCATATCTTTTCTTCCAAGGACCAAGTGTCTTTTAATTTCATCACTGCAGTCATTATCTGCAGTGATTTTGGAGGGCAAGAAAATAAAGTCTGTCATTGTTTCATTGTTGTCCCATCTATTTGCTGTGAAGGATGCCATGATCTTAGTTTTTTGAATTGGTTTTAAGCCACCTTTTTCACCCTCCTCTTTTCACTTTCACCAAAAAGCTCTTTAGTTCTTCTTCACTTTCTGCCATAAGGGAAGTATCGTCTGCTTATCTGAGGTTACTGATATTTCTCCTGGCAATCTTGATTCCAGGTTGTGTTTCACCCAGCCCAGCATTTCGCATGATGTATTTGGCATAGAAGTTAAATAAGCAGGGTGACAATATACAGCCTTGACATACTCCTTTCCCAATTTGGAACCAGTATGTTGTTCCATGGCCAGTTCTAACTGTTGCTGCTTGACCTACGTACAGTTTTTCCAGGAGGCAGGTAAGGTGGTCTGGTATTTCCATCTCTAAGAATTTTCCACACTTTGTTGTGATCCACACAGTCGAAGGCGTTAGTGTAGCCAATGAAGCAGAAGTAGATGTTTTTTTTTTTCTGGAATTCTCTTGCTTGTTCTATGATCCAACGGATGTTGGCAGTTTGATCTCTGGTTCCTCTGCCTTTTCTAAATCCATGAAAGTTCTTGGTACATGTACTGTTGAAACCTAGCTGGGAGAATTTTGAGCATTACTTTGCTAGTGTGTGAAATAAGTGCAATTGTGCAGTAGTTTGAACATCCTTTGGCATTGCCTTTCTTCGGGAGTGGAATGCAAACTGAACTTTCCCAGTCCTTTGACCACTGCTGAGTTTTCCAAATTTGCTGGCATATTAAGTGCAGCACTTTCACAGCATCATCTTTTAGGATTTTAAATAGCTCAGCTGAAATTCCATCACCTCCAATATCTTTGTTCATAGTGATGCTTCCTAAGGCCCGCTCCACTTCACACTCCAGGATGTCTGGCTTTAGGTGAGTGGTCACATCACCATGGTTATCTGTGTCAGTAACATCTCTTTTGTATAGTTCTTCTTACCACCTCTTCTTAATTTAGTTTTATAGTAATACAAAATTATCTTTTCTTACAAAATTGAACACTTGGTACAAAGTTCAAAAAATTATAAAAAAGCAAATACTTTTAAATGTAATCAGATGTTTGTAGTCTATACTGAATTTTCTCCTTCTATAATTAGCAATAACTATATGTTTATTCAAAATAAAGGCAGGTAAGTTCACCTCATTCTTTTAAAATTTTGTAGTAGTTCATTACATCAATTTGCTACAATTATTTAATCAGTAAGTAAAGTCATTTAGGTTCTTTAGAATTTTATTATTACAAAAATGCTCCATGAACATTTTTACACAAACAGATTTTCATGCATTTGTAAGAAAATCTGTTAGATAAATTTCTTGAAGTATTGTTGCTAGTGTATTTCCAATTTGACAAACATTGCCAAAGTTCTCTCCAAATTTTTGTATAAACTTACTTTCCTGTTAGCAACTTAACATCAGCATCAACAAAATAAATGGTCAGTATTGTTATTTTCATCAGTCAGGCAGTTTCAAGATGGCATTCAGTTGGAATTTTATATGCATTCATGACTGAGGTTAAAAATTTCTAGTTTTTACAACACATTTTTTATATTTATCTTTCCCAATAGTCTATATATTTAGTATAAATACTAAATTACTCTGTAATTTTATGAGTTATTTGTACATTAAATTGATACTTTATCTGTATTATTACTTGCAAGTATTTTTTCCCAAATGCATTTTTCCTTGGAATTATTCTGTTCAGTTTCAATGAAGGTATGTTGAAATTTTATATAATAAAATATCAATTTTTCATTATTCTAGAAACTTTTAGTCATACTTTCAAAGACATTTCACGTTTATATTTTTTTCTGTATACAGTTCCAGTATATTCTTGGATTTATTTTTAAGAAAAAAGCATCAATCCATTTTAAATCATTTGAAGCTAAGCTGACTTTACAGATTCATTTATTTTTTCCAGTATGACAGATGAGTTGTCTCAAAAATTTTTTGAATAATCCATCTTTTCCTCACAGCTTTAGAAGTATATCTGGACCTAAATCTAGAAGGAAAAACAGACAGGTTCCAAATAGGAAAAGGAATACCTCAAGGCAGTATATTGTCACCCTGTTTATTTAACTTATATGCAGAGTACATCATGAGAAACGCTGGGCTGGAAGAAGCACAAGCTGGAATCAAGATTGCCAGAAACATTAATAACCTCAGATAAGCAGATAACACCACCCTTATGGCAGAAAGTGAAGAAGAACTAAAGAGCCTCTTGATGAAAGTGAAAGGTGATGAAAGTGAAAGGTGCTCAACATCACTCATTATTAGAGAAATGCAAATCAAAACCACAATGAGGTACCATTACACGCCAGTCAGGATGGCTGCTATCCAAAAGTCTACAAGCAATAAATGCTGGAGAGGCTGTGGAGAAAAGGGAACCCTCTTACACTGTTGGTGGGAATGCAAACTAGTACAGCCACTATGGAAAACAGTGTGGAGATTCCTTAAAAAACTGGAAATAGAACTGCCATATGACCCAGCAATCCCACTTCTGGGCATACACACTGAGGAAACCAGATCTGAAAGAGACACATGCACCCCAATGTTCATCGCAGCACTGTTTATAATAGCCAGGACATGGAAGCAACCTAGATGCCCATCAGCAGATGAATGGATAAGGAAGCTGTGGTACATATACACCATGGAATTTTACTCAGCCGTCAAAAAGAATTCATTTGAACCAGTCCTAATGAGATGGATGAAACTGGAGCCCCTTATACAGAGTGAAGTAAGCCAGAAAGATAAAGAACATTACAGCATACTAACACATATATATGGAATTTAGAAAGATGGTAACGATAACCCTATATGCAAAACAGAAAAAGAGACACAGAAATACAGAACAGACTTTTGAACTCTGTGGGAGAAGGTGAGGGTGGGATGTTTCAAAAGAACAGCATGTATACTATCTATGGTGAAACAGATCACCAGCCCAGGTGGGATGCATGAGACAAGTGCTCCGGCCTGGTGCACTGGGAAGACCCAGAGGAATCGGGTGGAGAGGGAGATGGGAGGGGGGATCGGGATGGGGAATAAGTGTAAATCTATGGCTGATTCATATCAATGTATGACAAAACCCACTGAAATGTTGTGAAGTAATTAGCCTCCAATTAATAAAAAAATTAAAAAAAAAAAAAAAGAAAGTGAAAGAGGAGAGTGAAAAAGTTGGCTTAAAGCTCAGCATTCAGAAAACTAAGATCATGACATCTGGTCCCATCACTTCATGGCAGATAGATAGGAAAACAATGGAAACAGTGACTGACTTTATTTTTCTGGGCTCCCAAATCACTGCAGATGGTGATTGCAGCCATGAATTTAAAAGATGCTTACTCCTTGGAAGAAAAGCTATGACCAACCTAGACAGCATATTAAAAAGCAGAGACATTACTTTGCTCACAAAGGTCCATCTAGTCAAGGCTATGGTTTTTCCAGTGGTCATGCATGGATGTGAGAGTTGGACTATAAAGAAAGCTGATTGCCAAATAATTAATGCTTTTGAACTGTAGGGTTGGAGAGGACTCTTGAGAGTCCCTTGGACTGCAAGGAGATCCAACCAGTCCATCCTATAGGAGATCAGTCCTGGTGTTCATTGGAAGGACTGATGTTCAAGCTGAAACTCCAATACTTTGTCCACCTGATGCAAAGAGCTGACTCATTGGAAAAGACCCTGATGCTGGGAAAGATTGAGGGCAGGAGAAGGGGGCGACAGAGGATGAGATGGTTGGATGGCATCACTGACTTGATGGGCATGGGTTTGGGTGGACTCCGGGAGTTGGTGATGGACAGGGAGGCCTGGCATATTGCAGTTCATGGGGTCGCGAAGAGTCGCACATGACTGAGCGACTGAACTGGACTGAGTTCTAGATTTTTCCATCAATCAACATAACAGGCTATAAATGCACTATGATACAGTGTTTTAATATTTTGAATGTCATGATATTTTTATTGACTGGAAAGTTACATCTTATACATTAGTCCTTTTTAAATGAACTTTTCTGATTAATTTTCCTCTATGTCCATTATAATCTTAAGAAAATCCTGCTGATATAACTCTTTGTGTCAACGTATCTTAATTTAGGGAAATATAAAGTGCTATTAATCAAAATATTAATATCCAAAAACATATAGGCCTTTCATTGTGTTTAATTCTTCCCTAGTGTCCCTCATTAGCCACAAAAGTGAATTTTAACCCAGCGAATGCTCATAAATTTTTAAGTAATTACAGTTTTGATTCCCTTCCTCATAAGTTATTTTAAAATCTTAATATCATGCTTTTTCCCTCTTCAGAATGCTTATCTTTTTATAGATTTTTTTGCCAGGTTTACACTTAAATTTTGCATGAGTAAAGAAAGACAATTGATTTACATATACCTGTATTGTACCTAGAATCTATCAGAATTCTCTTATCATTTTCATATGTCCTCATCATTTCACTATAGTTTTCCTTACTGTTCCGTTCTCCTTATTTCCTAATTTCAACAACAAACAATGAACAATGAAAATATATTCACTTTAAGAAGAATTTAACTGAAAAGTCTTACTTTTCCCATAATTTTCATTTTTATTTATTCTAACTGTATAAATCACTATCTTACTTAGCTTTCATATAAACTATCCATAGTTAGGAAGTTATGCAGTATTCAAAATTACAATTTGCCCTTACAAAGCATTCTTGATTCCAACATTGTATATTCCATATAATACATTTGTCTTCACTGTAATTCCAGATGTTAGCATAATTTATTTTTTGAATTGAGATGACTTTCTAACATTAATATCTTTTAAAAAAGTAACATTTTCTTCCCTTCCTTCCTTAACCTTTGAGTAGTAAATATAGAACAGAAAACTTTCATTGAATTCCAGCATAATTTGGAAATAGTAACATTATCAACCTGTGCCTAATACAAATAAATGTTTATTTTGTCCTCAAATCTACTAATCCCATTTTATAAATCTTCTCAATCACTTTTCTTCTCAGTTTTTAATGGTTTTGAATTTTTTGTGATGTTGAAACAGCTAAAGAATATTATTAAAGCATTTTATGTTAGAACATTGATGATAATATCACTTTTTAAAAGTATTAATTGCAATCCATTTTTGTTCTTTTGTATCATCTCTAACATTTGTGGAAATTTTAACCCCTCACAAAACTTTTATTTTTCCATTTGTTTTAACATTTTCACTGTAATAAATACTGACTTTTTGTCTCCTCTCTGTCTTTTTTGTATTACTCCTTCTCCTCATTTTCCTTGTTTCCTCTTTTTCTTCTGTAAGCTAGTCTTCTTTCCAGTCATTTTATGTCTACTTATTTTGTGTCTTTTCCATAGAGAATATTCTCTGTCAAATGTTAACATGCAATATCAAGATTTTAGGAGTTTATTATATATGTGTATATAGATTAGGAAAATTGTTGATGGTCTCCCTAATCATACAGTCTTTCTTCTTATAGCCTCTGACCATCCAGCCAAGTCATTCACAGCTGATTTTGAATCCATACATTTTTTAACCTCCAGCCACTTCTCTTTCTACGTAGATTGGACGTCCAGATCCACCATTCCCTGACTATTGGGAGTACTTTCCCTTGCCACTGTCTTTCAGAGTCATCCCTTGGTGGAACAGCTGTGGAGGGGCTTTCTCTTTCTAACTTGCATGTGTCTGTCAAGCTGGCTCATCTGTGAACCAAGTTTGCACTTTCCTTCTTCATCAATTGGCTGTAAACGATTCCCCATGTAGGCTTATGTGTGAGCTGAAGGAAGAGCCTGGCTGTAACATTACTGATTGACACAAGGATCTACTACACACTCCAGGAGCTCACTCGTCCCCTCTGGTTCTATTTATCTTACAGTTCCATAAGTGTCATTTCTAATTTACAGTAGCCTTTCTTTGAGCCTGACTGATCCTATGATTTTTGAGTCCTGACAAAAGCTAGGTCATGATAGGCAGTTGTGGTCGTATGGTCACTTGATACCACATGGTCAGTTGCAGGGAGCCGGCCTGAACGTACAGGCCCCTTACGGCCCTAAGATAGAACAAAGGGTCTCTCTTTGTCCTGCCACCCCTTCTTGTTAAAATATAGACTGGCATTTGTCTCCTTCAGGGAAAAAACACACCGGTGACCTTTTGCCTGTTTTTCTGGTGCTGATAAACTCATCATGCTCGAAACCTGTTTTCCATCTAGATAATGTTCTATTGATGAAGCCTATTTTCTATCTAATGTTCTATTGATCTTAATCATGTTGGGCGCTAGGGTAATTAATGCTCTACTGATCTTGAGTGTGGGAATTTAAAACATCTGTAGCTCTGCACGTATGCAAACCCTCGATCTATTCTTAGTAACTCCTGTTATCGTATATATAGGTGTGGTATTCTTCAATAAAGTTGGCGGAGTCAGACGCAAGCGGACTCTGTCCCTCTCAACCCCATCTTTCTGAGTCTTATTTTTCCTAGGTACTCTGGTAATTGCGTTCTCGACCAGTTCGTTTGCCGGCAGGCTCCGGCAGTCAGTCATTTCATTTTCATTGAAACTCACTAACAGTGTTCATTGTTTTTGTTTGTTTGTTTGTTTTTTAAATGTATGTAAGTCCGTGCTTCAAATGCTTAGTGTGTCTCTGGAAATCTAGGGGTCTGTATTGTGATCTTCTCTTAGAGACATGCTCTACACTCCACTTGGCAATTTTTCTCATTGTTGATACATCTAATACTAGAGGATCTGCCTTTTGGTATAGCTTATTCAGTACTGCTTGCCCTGAAACTTGAACCTACTGCAGAACATTTTCCTATTCTGGGCCCCATACAGCTCAGGCAAGATTGTATCTCACCTTTTATGGTTTGTGTCTCATCTTATGGTGCATGTATATAGCCCATTGTATAATACCCCTTTTTTTCTTTTTTTTTTTTTTAATTTTATAATCTATGATTTAGTTACCATTGTTACAGGAGAGGGATATATTAGTTTGGTGGTGATTTTTTTCATATTGTTTCTGAAATCAAAGACACTTGTTTGAATTCTTGGCTCTGCCATTTATTGTGTGAGTTTGGACAAGTTTTAAACCTTTTAGAGGTCAGTTTCCTCATCTCTAAAATGGAAATAGCAATCACTACCACCCACAATTTCTGTGAAGATTGAAATAATTCACATGAAACACTTATCACAGCAGCTTCAATGGGAATAAGTGTTCAACAAAAGTCACCTTCTAACATTCATACCATCTTCCTCTGAAAAGTGTTGATGTTCCTCAAAACTGAATATTCTTTCCTGAAATGAGGTTGCAAGGTGAGCTCCTGACACCTCTGTGAGGGTGGGTTATCAGTTTCTTACACTGTCACTTCCATTGCCTAAGACCAGAGACTGTTATAGTGATCAAATTTCTCATTATAAACCTTATTTTACCCCTTTGAAAGGGTAAGGTAGAAGGCTTACTTTTGGCAAAAATATGAAATCAGATGTCTGAATGAAATGCAGTTTGGCTTTTTCCCAATCTCAGATGCCACCTGGCAGAGGCTGATAAATCTTGTGTAGCTAGAAACCTGGAATGAGATGATGTTGGTTTAAATGGGAAAATAAAATAGAATGGGGTCAAAACAAAAGTGATTTCACATGGTGGGCAGTACCTATGTGGGATTGTTACTCAATCAGTAGTACAGGCTTAATATGTACATATAAATATAATGATCTAGGTAAGCTCAAGAATGATATACTTCAAAAATTAGTTATGTACAAATTTGATATTTGAGTGGGAACATGATCCAAGTCTTCAGATGTCATCTTCCAGAATTATCTTTTAACAATATATCCTTAGTTCCTCTGTGAAAGCTTCCTACCCCAATAAAGCCATCCATTCTGTGATGATGGGAGTGTTATAGACATTGTGCAATGGAAAGCCACATGGCCACACGTGACTGTTGAGCACTTTGAATGTGGCTGGTGCAGCTGGCAATTAAATGTTTATATTAGATAGCTACATATGGTCAGTGGCTTGTTGTACTGGACAGCACAGTTCTAAATCTCTGGTCTACTCTCCTGTAGCTTTTCTGATACTTACTACATTTTCTTTATCTGTTCATTGGTCAGTGGGCACAGGTCTTTCTATACCTTGGCTACTGTGAATAGTGATGCAATGAACATAGGGGTGCTAATATATCTTTGAGATTTTGATTTAATTTCTTTAAATATCCAGAAGTGGGATTACTGAGTCATATGGTAATTCTGTTTTTAATATTTTGAAGACTCTATAATGTCTTCCATAGCAATGGCACTATTTTGCCTTCCCATCAACATTGTTCAGCACTGTCCACACCCAATGCTTACTTTTCCTTTTTTGACAATAGTAATCCTGATAGTTATGATGATATATCATGTGGTTTAGGTTTTAATTTCCCAGGTGATTAGTTATGTTGAGTGTTTTTCACATTTCTGTTGGCCATTCTATGTCTTCTTTAGAGAAATATGCAAAAGATGAAGGATTCCTCTTCATGCACAGAAGTCAACTCAAAATAGATTATAGGTTAAATACAAGCCATGGAACTATACAACTTTTAGAAGAAAATCTAGAGGAATAGCTTCCTGATGTTGTTGTTCAGTCCCTAAATTGTGTCTGAGCCTTTGTGACCCCATGGACTGCAGCACTCCAGGCTCCCCTGTCCTTAACTATCTCTTGGAGTTTGCTCAGACTCAAGTCAACTGAGTCAGTGATACCATCCAAACAACTTAGTCTTTGTTGCCCCCTTCTCCTCCGGCCCTCAATCTTTCCCAGCATCAGTCTTTTTCAGTGAGTCAGCTCTTCACATCAGGTGGCCAAAGCATTGTTTCAGCTTTAGCATCAGTCCTTCCAATGAATATTTGGTGTTGATTTCTTTAGGATTGACTGGTTGGATCTCCTAGCTGTCCAAGGGACTCTGAAGAATCTTCTCCAGCACCACAATTAAAAAAACATCAATTCTTCGGCACTCAGCCTTCTTTATTGTCCAACTCTCACATCCATACATAACTCCTGGAAAAACCATAGCTTTGACTTTATGGACTTTTGTTAGCAAAGTGACATCTCTGCTTTTTAATATGTTGCCTAGTTTTGCCATGGCTTTTGTTCTAAGGAGTAAGCGTCTTTTAATTTCATGGTTGTCGTCACCATCCACAGTGATTTTGAAGCCCAGGAAAATACAGTGTTACTATTTCCACTTTTTCCCCATGGGTTTGTCATGAAATGATGTGACTGGATGCCATGTTCTTAGTTTTTTGAATGATGAATTTTAAGCCAGCTTTTTCACTCTCCTCTTTCATTTGCAACAGGCTCTTTAGTTTATCTTCACTTTCTGCCATTAAAATGGTATCATAGGCATATGTAAAGTTGTTAATATTTCTCATGACATTGGTATTAGCAGCGGTTGCCTGGATATGACAACAAAAGCATAGGAAACAATGACAACAAAAATATATACGTGGTACTCCATCAAACTAAAAAGTTTTTGCACAGCAAAGAAAATAATCAACAGAGTAAAAAGCAACTTATTAAATTTTAAAAGTTTGAAATCATATATCTGGTAAGAGGTTAATCTCCAAAACATTTCAGAACCTCCTACAATGCAATACCAAAATAATAATAATAATAACTTGATTGAGAGTGACCACCAAAGTACCTAAGTATGATGATTTTTATCCCCAAAGGCTAAAGACCCAACATGAGCTTTTGCTCATTTCAAGTATGTTTATTCTAATTACATGTTCAGGGGAATGTCTAGTGAAAAGAGTGTAATGGCAGATCCTGGCCATGATTCTTTTATTGATTAATTACTTTATTTATTTTTGCACCCAACCCCAATTTATATTGAGAGGTTAATAATAATTATGCTTTGAATTTAGGGGCATTGATGCTAACTGGAACACTTGATCCAGTCCTTTAAATGTTGGATTGCCCCTTTTCCCTACTGCCCTGCTAACCTAAATCAATGACTGTAGATCCCTTTGGCTTCAGGTTTCAGAACTGGTTCAGGTTCATTAACCGGGCAAGGGATTATGCCTTTTTACTTAGGCCACTGCTCACAGCCTGCTAAGCCATCATTCTTGATTTATTTTGATGATACAAATTGAGTAATAACCTTGTGGGTCCATCTGATTTACTTATAGGAATGCTAATTTCTAATAAACATCTCTGTGACCTCTATAAGTACTTAATATCCCTCCTGTGCTTTACCAACTGATCCTTAGTTCTTGCCACCAATTATTATATTTTCATTGATTCAATTAGTTCAGTACCACCAACTGACCTTTACAATTTCAGAATCCTATCAGACCCATCATTATCTGTGAGCCTAGCTTTGTAATGGTGTCTCCTACCTCTAGCCATGATCTATTGATGCAAATCACAGATTATATGCACACACTTTTAGTTCATGGTATATTTTTGGCTTTAGACTTTGTAGTTCCTTTGGGTTATGAACTCGTCAGTCTTTATCAGACAGAACACATCTCTGCCTGGATTATGTTGTGACTTATTCCTAGTTTTAAGCCCAGGGGAGCAGCTTTCTTCATTCATATGTTTTGAAGGGAAAAGCCTAATAAAAATAGTAGTTTTATTTATAATATCTAGAAACAGAAGATGAAAGCACTATGCAAAAACAGGTGTGTAAATAAGCAAATTGCAGTGTGTTAATAGAAATGATTACTATTCAGCAATAAAGCGTAGTAAACTCCTGATATATGCAAAAACAGGAAACCCAGTAGTAGTTTTTCAACTGAAAGAAACCAGATACAGAAAAGTATGGATTATAGAATTTCATCTATATGAAAATCAAGGACAGTCAAAACTATAGTCATTGATAATGGATGAAGGATTTTGGTTGTGGTCGTGAGGTACTATGGTAATGAAAATGGTTGGAAATAGGGATAAGAAAACTTTCTGAGTTGATGGAATTGTTCTATATTTTGATTGGGGTAGTGGCTACATGAGTGTATATTTTTATTAAAACTATTTAGTTGTATAACTCAGATCAGTACATTTTGCTGCATGAAGTTTAGTTTTATCAGAACTAAAAATGTTATTTCAATCACTCTAGCTATACACCCATCTGAAAAGGAAAATCTTTCTACACAAATTAAAATGCCAAAAATGCAAAACACCCAAAGGAGCATGTATTAAGGGAAATAATGCTAGCCTATAAAATGTTAGTTATGGAACATAATAAAGATTAATTCCTCACATATGTAACACCAAAGGGGAAAAAAAATCAGGTGTCTTCAGTGAGGATTTTGATTCCACTCTCTCAGGAATGCTCCTTCCATTTCATAATCCTTGTATCTCAGATTGTTTCTTTCGGTTGCATGGATGAAAAGACAGAATGTAATAGTCGATCTTAGATGCTATTCCTTAAATTTGTAGTATAAATCACTTCTGCAATGCTTATTGGCTAAAATTAATTATATTAATTATATAACATCTAGATTATGTTCATGGATATAGACATAGATACAAGCATAGACATTGATAAATACATAAAGAGTCCATCAGGGAATCTGAATATGTACTTTTCTGCATGAATAGCGAAGAGAGAAGGGAGAATTTAGTATTTAGCTCTTCTCTACCAGAGGATAGATATATTGTTGATTTTTTAAGTAATACTCATTAGAAAGTTATAAAGCACATATGTGTTCTCATGCAAACTGAAAGAGGTCTACCTACAAATATAAAATTAGTAGCAAATATTTTGATTAATGGAGAAAAATAAACAAACTTAAAAACCTTGCTTATGAAGAACTGGCAACAAAATGGTATTTAATGTGAATTTAGAGCAATTAAAATTTATAATAAATTAAAAAATAATAATGTAGCTCAGATTTTTTTCAATCATGGAGTCTGTGGGTATTAGTATTTATATCCTAAATCAGAAACAGGTGGCCAATGCTGGTTTTGCTGCCAATTTTATGATGGTCATCTATTCTATTTCCTAGACACCAAAGTTTCCACTACCACTCTGCCTTAATTCGAGTTTTTAATTAAATTGAAGTTGACATATAATATTAAATTAGTTTCAGATGTACAACACAGTGATTCAATATTTTTGTACTTTATGAAATGCTCATCACAATAAGTCTAATTGCCACCTGCTACCATGCAGACCTATTACAATTTTATCAACTATATTCTCTATGCCATGCATTACACACTTGTGACATTTACCTTATATCTGGAGGCTTGTCCATGTTAATCCCCTTAATCTCCTTTGCCCGTTCTACCAACCCTCTCCCCTCTGGCAATCACTGGTTTGTATCTATGGGTCTGTTTCTGTTTTGCTGTTTTTTGGATTCCATATATGTGAAATTATATGATATTTGTCTTTCTGTATCTGATTTCACTTATATATTAGCATGACACCCTCTATATCATCTGTGTTGTTGCAAATAGTTGAGTAATATTCCATTATATTACTGTGTACATATATGTTATATAATGCTATACTGTGTACACATGTGTGTTATGTGTACACATATAACAACATATAATATATATGTATTGCAATTGTGTGTGTGTGTGTATATATAGTGTATATATGTGTGTATATATATGTATATATATATCACACCTTCCTTATCCTTTCCTCTATTAAAGGACATATAAAATTGCTTCCATAGTTACATAGTTTGGCTATTGTAAATAGCTTCAGTGAATGTAAGGGTACCTAAATCTTTTTGAATTAGCATTTTTAACTTGTTCAAGTAAATACACAGAAGTGGACTTGCTAGACTGTATGGTAATTTATTTTTAGGTATTTGAGGAATCTTCATACCGTTTTTCATAATGGCTGCACAGTTTTGCAGATCCACCAGTAGTGCAGAAGAGTCCCTTTCCTTCACATCTTTCTCCACGCTTGTTGTTTCTTGTGTTTTTGATAATAACAGTTCAGACTCAGGTAAGATTGTATCTAACTGTGATTTTGATTTGTGTTTCCCTGCCTGGCGTGCTGCGATTCATGGGGTCGCAAAGAGTTGGACACGACAGAGCGACTGAACTGAACTGAACTGAATGATTAGTGATGTTGAGTGTCCTCTCTGCCTATTGATCATCCCTATGTCTTTGAGTAGGAAAAAATGTCTATTTAGGCTCTCTGCTCATTTTTTAATTGGGTTGTTTAGGTTTTCTGATTGAGTTGTTCGAGTTCTTTGTATATTTTGGATGTCAACCCCTTCCTTATCAGATGTATCATTTACAAATATCTTTTCCCCTTTGGTGGGTTTCATTTTCATTTTATTATTTCCTTTTTGTGAAAAAGATTTTTAGTTTGATGTACTGTCTTTTGTTTTGTTTTTCTTCTGTTATTCTTGCCTCAGGAGACATATCCAAAAATATAATGCTAAGACTGATGTCAAAGTGTATACTGACTCTATTTTTTCTAAGAGTTTTATGGTTTTAGAGCCTACATTGTAGTCTTTAATCCAATTTGAGTTTTTGAATAAGGTGTAATAAAGTAGTCTAGGTTGACTCTTTAGTGTCTATCTGTCCAGTATTTCCAATACCATTTATTGAAAACACTGTTCACTATGTATTCTTGCTTTGCTTTGTCTATCAGGATCTCTGTGGTTCCATACAAGTTTTAAGATAGTTATTCTAGTTTTGTAAAATATGAAATGAATATTTTGATAGGGATTTCACTGACACTGTATATTGCTTTGGGTAGCCAGTTTAATATTGATTCTTCTAATTCATGAACATGGAATGTCTCTACATTTATTAGTGTCATCTTCAATAGATTTCATTGTGTTTTAGTTTTCAGAGTACAGGTCTTCCACCTCCTTACATAAACTTATTTCATTGTATTTTATTTTTTAGATGCAATTGTAAATGGGATTGTTCATTCCTCTTTCTGATAATTTTTTCTTGATGTATAGAAATGCAACAGTAAACCATTTCTTAACATGAATGTTTACAAACTATATTCTCTTGTTAGATTGAATACCTTATCATTATGTAATGCCCTTATTTATCTATCATCACAGTCTTTGTTTTAAAATCTATTTTGTCTAAATTGGTTTTGCTACCCCAGTTATCTTTTCATTTTCATCTGCATGGTATCTTTTTTCTTCCCTTCATTGTCAGTCTGACTGCTTTTAGTTTCAAAGTGGACAAGTTTGCTTGTAGACAAAAAATAGAAGGATTTGTGTGTTGTTGTTGTTTTTAACCTATTCAGTCACTTAGAGGTCTTTTGATTGGAGAGTTTAGTACATTTATATTTAAAGTAATTATTGGTAGGTATGTACTTATTGGGGCTTCCCAGTTGACTCAGTCATAAAGAATCCACCTGCCAATGCAGGAGACGCAGAAGACTATGGTTTAATCCTTGGGTCCACTGGCTGGATCTGGAAGATCCCCTGAGTAGAAGATGGCAACTGCTCCAGTATTCTTGCCTGGAAAATTCCATGGACAGATGAACCTGGCGACTACAGTCCATGGAGTTGAAAAGAGTCAAACACAACTGAGCAGCTGAGCACACATGCATGTACTTATCGACATTTTGTTAATTGTTTTTTTTAATAATTTTTTTGCAGTTCCTCTCTGTTCATTATTCTTCTCTTCCTCTCTTTCTTTGTGCTTTGAATATTTTCTTTAGTGCTAAGATTTCTTTCTCATTTTCTTTATGTGTTTACTGTAGGTTTTTTCTTTGTGATTACTATGAGGTTCACATATAATAAACATCCTGCATGTAAAACAGTCTTTTGTATGTTTTATAATGTGTTGTGTGTTAGTCACCCAGACATGTCCAACTCTTTAGTAATTTAATTGTGAACACATTTCAAAGCTTTTATTTTTACTCCCTTCCATGCTTTGTATTTTTGATGACATACTCTACATCCTTTTATTTTATGTATACGTTGTCTAATTATCTTATTTTTAATTAACTTTACTACTTTTGCTTTTTACTCTTTATACTCATTTTATAAGTTATTGAGCCATTGCCTTTTTATTCATTTATATTTTCAGCTGAGATTTTTACTTATGTGTATTTTCTTATTCTTAATTACTGCCTTTTCTTTTTAGCTTAGATAAGTTCCTTTAACATGTTTTGTAAGGCCAACTTAGTGGTAATGAACTCCTTTAGCTTTTGCTTATCTATAAAACTCTTACTCTTTCCTTCAATTCCAAATGATGACCTGCTGAGTAGAGAATTGCAGTTGTCAGTTTCTTCCTTTGAGCAGTTTAATATGTTGTGCCAATTCTTCCAACCTGCTGAAAAATCTGCTGATAGACTTATGAGACTTTCCTTGCCTTTAATATGTCGTTTTTCTCTAGCAGTTTTTAAGATTCTCTCTTGATCCTTAAATTTTGCAATTTTATTTATACTCTGTCTCAGTGTGTTTCTCTTTGTGTTCATCGTATTTGGAACTCTCTGGGCTTCCTGGATCTGGATGTCTGTTTCCGTCCTCAGATTAGGGACATTTTCAGCCTTTTTTTTTTTTTTTTTTTTTTCAGTTTCTTCTGCCCCTCTTCTTCTCTGGGACCACTATAGTGTGGGTGTTATTCTGCTTGATGTCCCAGGGGTCCCTTAAAGTATTCTAACTTTTTTGTAATTATTTTTTTTAATTCCCTTGCTCTTTCCATTGCTTGCCATCCAGTTTGCTAGTTTGTGCTTGTTTCATCCTTTATGCTGTTGAATCCCTCTAGTGTATTTTTCTAATGTAAGTACAACTTCTGTTTGGTACTTTCTTAGATTTCATATCTCTGATTTTGCAGATTTTACTGTACTCATCAATTCTTCTCCTGTGACCAATATGCATCTTTGTTATAATTACTTTGAATTCTTTGTCAAATAGGCTGCTTCTTCATTTTATTAAGGTATTTCTCTCAGGGCGCCTACCCATCTCAATCCTGCACAGGGTGCTGGGTGTGCCAAATCCTGCCAGTTTTCTAAGGGAAGGAACCTCCCTTAGCACATTTGCTGTTGTTGTTTAGTCACTAAGTTGTGTCCTACTCTTTGTGAAGCCATGGACTGTAGCCTGACAGGCTCCTCTGTCCATGGGATTTCCTAGCCATTTCCTTCTCCAGGGGAATCTTCCCAACCCAGGGATTGAACTTGCATCTCCAGCTTGGTAGGTAGATTTTTACCTCTGAGCCACCTGGGAAGCCCTGTTTCAGGCTATTTGGATGCCAAACCCTCAGGCAGCAGCTTTTTACGTGTGCAGATATTTATAATTTTTTTGGGCTGCAGTTATAATCCCTGTTATCTTCCAGACCGGGGGATCTGGATATGTCCCCTGAGTGACAGTTGCAAAAATCAGGATTCCTAATGAGTGTGGAAGCTTGTTTCTGGGAAATCTTGTCAGCTGTATGGAGGTCAAGGGCATGTGCAAAGATGATGTTTCCTTGCTTATGAACCCTGGGAGCATGCCCTAAGCCTTTAGGCCTGTGGGAAACCTGAGGCCTGTTCCTCTAGGTGAAGCCCCAGGCTAGTTAAGTAGACTTTGTTCACAGGAAGACTGGAAATATGCTTCAGTTTGCTATCTCTACTGTGCCCTGGGGTGGCATTCTACAGAGAACTGTCTTTCCAGTTGTTTCAGTTCCTTAGAGGTCAGGATAGCAGCTCCCTTGCAGTCAGGGCCAATTGATCAGTTGACGTCCTCTGAGCTGATTGTGTGCACACACTGGCTTTAGCAAGAGAGCTGGAAAGTACAGGGTAGACACTTGTTCTCTTACTTCAGGAATGTGTTAGGAAAATGACTTAATATTGTCCACCTGCAGGCTTCAGCAATGCAGAATACCTCAATTGCACATACGGGCCTCAGCTAGGGCACCAGGGAGTGCTGTAGTCTCTCACATTTGCAGTTTTTAGCCAGGAAACAGGCCAGTTTTTAGCCAAAATGCTACAGGCCTATTCTTGCCTGCCTAGTGAAGCCGAGGAGTGAGGCAGTGATTCAGTGGCTGGAGCTGTCGCCTTTGGCAAAGTAGGAAGGTAGAGCTGCAATCACCCACCCATGCATCCAGGCTTGCCCACTTGTGCTAGCAGATTAAGTGGGAAGCTCAACAATGGCGTCTGCCTGCACTTCCAGCTCCAGGCAGTGTTTCCATCATGCATCACCCCACTAGTCAGTGCCTTTATAATCACAAATGACTCTCCTTTCCTTATTGTCTCATACTTGCTAAACTACAGTTCTTTTTCTGGGTCTCGGGAGAAAAAAGCTGCACAGGAGCCCTTTGAGGGAGGAGTCTCAGTTTGCTATGTCACTTTGGGACTCTTGGATATCAGGTGATTTACAGGCTCATCTCTTTGGTGTAAACCCCAGGGGTGCCTGATGCAGGGCACTCACTCCTTGCTCCTCTGGAAAGAGCACACATCTGGTAAGATCTCTCCCCATCAAGTGCCGCTGTGCCAGGGGTGGGGTTTTTGCAAGAGCATTTCTCTCGCTCTCCAACCTGTTTTGATGTTCCTTCTATTCTTTGTTGTAGATAAGTATTCGGCTGATTCTCAAGTTCTTTTCAGAGAGAACTAATACATATGTTGGTATATATTTGTTCTTTCAGCAGTAGGAGATAAGTTCAGGCTTCTTCCTACACCATCTTAAGCCATGTGCTCCCAAGGTTCTGTCACTACTTTGTAAAGGAGAAATGTTGACCAGAGTGTCTAAACTACTACCTCTTTGGACCAACCTGCAAGAGATTTAAATAATCAAAAATAACACTTCATTTCTTTCAGAACTCACAACACTGGGACCACTCTGTGTTCAACAAAAATATGTTAAATTTTTCTCTCCATGAAACTGAAACTCATAGGATCACGTCAAGATGCTCTTTACATATTCTTTTCTTTCTTGTCATTCAGTCTAGACATGTACGCTTTAAACATTTTTCTCTAAGATTTCTTCATCATATGCAAATCAGTCATGCAAATAGATCTTAACAACTTGATAAGCAATATTTAGGATCAGCCAGGCCATCTATTAGCCAGTCCACTAATAAGGTCTCTGACACAAAGGTGGAATAGGAATAAAACATGCATAAGAGATTTGTAAAATAAAACCAGACTGTATGAAAAAGAAAGTATTTTTTACGTAATGTGGCTTTAGGATTTTCATGAGTTATAAAGTGGAAAGTAAAGGAGATCTTACAGTATTATCCAGCTCTGTGTCAATTTATTCTTGGTGTGTGCAGGTGCATGTGTAGAATAGTATTTAATATATGTGTGCATAAGCAAGTAAATTACATTTAGGTTAAATGCTTTATTTATTAAATTTTGTGTATAAAATTAGAACAAAATTAAAATCAGTGTGAGAGTTGTAATACAAAGAAAGCTGAGGGCAGAAGAATTGATGCTTTTGAACTGTGGTGTTGGAAAAGACTCTTGAGAGTCCCCTGGACTGCAAGGAGATCCAACCAGTCTATCCTAAAGGAGATCAGTCCTGGGTGTTCATTGGAAGGACTGATGTTCAAGCTGAAACTCCAATACTTTGGCCACCTGATGCAAAGGGCTGACTCATTTGAAAAGACCCTGATACTGGGAAAGATTGAGGGCAGGAGAAGAAGGGGATGACAGAGGATGAGGTTGGATGGCATCACTGACTCAATAGACATGGGTTTGTGTGGACTCCGGGATTTGGTGATGGACAGGGAGGCCTGGCATGCTGTGGTTCATGGGGTCACAAAGAGTCGGACATGACTGAGTGACTGAACTGAACTGAACTGAACTGACAGGTTCCATAATTCTTAGCTGATATGTAGTTTTCTTGATAATTATGACAATATTAATTGAGATAACTATTTGCACTAAGAGGACATTGTAAAACTATTGTAATTAATATTCTGATGCCCAAACATTGACAGATTCTTATAATTTTTCCCATGACCACAGACAAATACATATGTTGTGATTATTAGGCATGCTATAAATAATTTGTTGCTATTGTTAGCTAAAATATCAAATACTGTAAAGACTTGATATTTTAAATAAGTTAAGCAGATTCAAGTTAACTCACATTTTGCTGTTCTTTTCTGTTAAGCTATCTTAAGTGAGAAATGGTTAAAGTCATTAGTGGAGTGAAAAAACAATATTAAATATTATAAATAACTGTTGTATATATCATTACTTTAATGAAAGTTATTTTTTGAATGTATGATTAACATTCAGCTTCCCAAGTAGTGCCCTAATAAAGAATCCTCCTTCTAATACAGGAGATGCAAGAGATATGAGTTCAATCCATGCATCGGGAAGATCCCTTGAAGTAGGAAATAGCAACCCACTCCAGCATTCTTGCCCGGAAATTCCATGGACAGATGAGCCTAGTGGACTACACTCCAAAGAGTCTGACACAACCGAACACATACATGCATGCGTGCATGATTAACATTACATTTTTAATTTCAGTTCAGTTCAGTTTAGTTGCTCAGTTGTGTCTGACTCTTTGAGACCCCATGAATCACAGCACGCCAGGCCTCCCTGTCCATCACCAACTCCCGGAGTCCACACAAACCCATGTCCATTGAGTCAGTGATGCCATACAACCATCTCATCCTCTGTTGTCTCCTTCTCCCCCTGCCCCCAATCCCTCCCAGCATCAGGGTCTTTTCCAATGAGTCAACTATTCGCATGAGATGGCCAAAGTATTGGAGTTTCAGCTTCAGCATCAGTCCTTCCAAAGAATACCCAGGACTGATCTCCTTTAGGAGGGACTGGTTGAGTCTCCTTGCAGTCCAAGGGACTCTCAGGAGTCTTCTCCAACACGATAGTTCAAAAGCATCAATTTTTCAAAATTTACATTATCTCATTTAAATTTGAATAACACATTCACTACCTTCTTGCTTGGGAATGAACCAAAACTTGCCTGTTCTTCACAGGAATAGTGCCTCACATTTAACCACAAACCTAGAGTATGTGATTTTCCTCTTTCCACATTTGATTACAGATGTTCATAATTTCAGTATAATCACCTTTGAGATCCTCTGTTATAACTGGGACCACACAACTAGTTTGAACCTAGCTGTTCACTTATTCATATGAAAATATCCCTTTGTTTTGTCCCCTGGTCATCCTGAATGTTTAATGTAACATCTCCTGGGAAAATGATTTTATCATGGCACTATACATTTGTTCTTAAATAATATAAAATGGAGGGACTGGGACATCCCTACAATGTAGATAATTTGTTTTGTTTTGCTCAGAATATTAATGAGTATATTCATTACTTCACACATTCAATCAGGTAATATGAAATCCATTTGCTAGTCTAAAGTTTCAATTCCATTCTCTTTAAAGTAAAATTCAGAATGAACAAGTAGAGTTATATAGTTTGATAAAATCAGAACTTGATTTTCACAATTATTAATTTTACTGTAATTGGGTTCTAATTTTAACATAGTCAAAACAGATTTTTATGAAAAGAGACTACTTTTATTTTATATGAAAAAATGTAAAATTGATACCCTAGACTTTCAGTTTAGAGATTCAAACAGAAAGTGAGAAGTCCAGACTTATATTTTGGAAATAATTGCAAGTTATAAAAAAAATTCAATATAAGAAATGAAAATCTTAACACCATGTTTAGTGATACAGGGAAATAGTTAAAATCTAAACTATGACATAGGCTAAAATCTCACAAAAGGAAGTGCAAATCATTGAACAGTGTGGTTTTTTGGTTTTTTTTTTTTTTTTTGGAGGAAACTGACAAAGGTATTGAGGGACAGAGATACTTTGCTTTGGATTCAGAAATAGCCAGAAAAACTGTAAATTATACTTGGCAAAGTAGTCAGACACAATGCGAGACACAAAATATGATTTCCCCTAGGTTGAAACAGTCGGGATAGTACATACTTTTTAGACTGAGTAGTGGTGTGGGCAGGAGATTCCCTCAAAGAAGAGTGGTTCCTGGAAGTATAAAATCTATATCAGATTCAACAATTAAAAAAAAAAAAAAAGAATCAAGGAAACTGAATTAATATGGCACAGGAAGAATATGTACTAGAAAACTATTGTAATGAAGCAGATGAAAATTGTGAACAAAAACATTAAAAACAGAAGCAAGAAACAGATTAATCAAGTAATCATCTCTATGAAGTAGAAGCCCGAAACAAGATGAAGGACCTCAGGGAACTGACAGCAGAGTAACAGGAAAAGATGAAACATAGTAGGAGGAGATAGATAGATGCTAAAAAATGCATACCATCATAGCCCTAGAGGTAACACTGAAAGGAGAACAAGAGAAATCAATCACTACGAATAATAATAATAATAATAACGTAGGGGTTTGTTTTCAAGGACAGTAGCATGCTACTCCCCTTTGTCCTCCCCTATTTCCCAGTGAAAACGAAGTCAAAGTGTTAGTCACTCAGTTGTATCTGACTCTTTGTGACCCTAAGGACTGTAGCCTGCCAGGCTCCTCTGTCCATGGGATTCTCCAGGCAAGAATACTGGAGTGGGTTGCCAATTTCTTCTCTAGGGGATCTTCCTGACCCGGGGATTGAACCTGGGTCTCCCTCATTGCAGGCAGACTCTTTTCCGACTGAGCCACCAGGGAAGACCTATTTCCCAGAGTTTACTCAAATTCATGAGCATTGATTCTGTGAGGCTATCTAATCAACCATCCTCTGCTGCTTCCTTCTTCTTTTGTTGTTGTTGTTCAGTTGCTAAGTTGTGTCCTACTCTTTGCAACCCCATAGACTGCGGCACACCAGGCTTCCCTATCCTTCAGTTCTTCCCAGAATTTGCTCAAACTAATACCCATTTAGTCAGGGATGCTATTTAGTCATCTCATCCTCTGTCGCCTCCTTCTCCTCTTGTCCTCAATCTTTCCCAGCATCAGAGTCTTCTCCAATGTGTTGGCTCTTCACATCAGATGGCCAAAGTGTTGGCACTTCAGCATCAGCATTAGTCCTTCCAATGAATATTCAAGACTGATTTCCTTTAAGATTGACTGGTTTGATCTCCTTGTGGTCCAAGAGAGTCTCAAAAGTCTTCACCAGCACCACCATTTGAAAGCATCAATTCTTTGGTGCTCAGCCTTCTTTATGGTCCAATTCTTGCATCCATACATAACTGCTGGAAAAACCATATCTTTGATTATATGGACCTTTGTCAGCAATATCTCTTCTTTTTAATATGCTGTCTATGTTTTTCATAGCTTTTCTTCCAAGGAGCAAGCATCTTTTGATTTCATGGTGGCAGTCACCATCCACAGTGATTTTGGAGCCCAAGAAAGTAAAATTTCTCACTGTTTCCATTGTTTACTCATCTATTTGCCATGAAGTGATGGGACTGGATGTCATGATCTTAGTTTTTTGAATATTAAATTTCAACCCATCCCATTCACTCTCTTTTTCACCCTCATCAAGAGACTCTTTGATTCCTCTTCAATTTTTGCCATTAGAGAGGTATCATCTGCATATTTGAGACTGTTGATATTTCATCTGGCAATCTTGATTCCAGCTTGTGATTCATCCAGCCAAGCGTTTCTCATGATGTACTCTACATATAAGTTAAATAAGCAGGGTGACAATATACAGCTTTGCCATACTCCTTTCCCAATTTTGTACCAGTCAGTTGTTCCATGTAAGTTTCTAACTATTGCTTCTTGACCTGCACACATGTTTCTCATGAGACAGGTAAGGTGGTCTGGTACTCCCATCTCTCTAAGAATTTTCCACAATTTGTTGTGATCCACACCGTAAAAGGCTTTAGCATAATCAATGAAGCAGAAATAGATGTTCTTATGGAATCCCCTTCTTGTTTTCTATGATCCAGTGGATGTTGGCAATTTGATTTCTGGTTTCTCTGCCTTTTCTAAATCAGTTTGTACATGGAAGTTCTTGGTTCATGTATTGTTGAAGCCTAGCTTGAAGAATTTTGAGTATTACCTTCCTAGTATGTGAAGTGAGCACAATTGTGTGTTAATTTGGTGTTTCCTAAGTCCCACTTGACTTCATACTCCAGGATGTCTGGTTCTAGGTGAGTGACCACGCCATTATGGTTATCTGGATCATTAAGACCTTTCTTGTATAGTTATTTTATGTATTCTTGCCACCTCTTCTTAATCTCTTCCACTTCTGTTAAGTCCTTACCATTTTTGTCCTTTATTGGGCCTATCCTTGCGTGAAATATTTCCTTGATCTCTCCAATTTTCTTGAAGATATCTCCAATCTTTTTGGTTCTATTGCTTTACTCTATTTCTTTGCATTGTTCATTTAAGAAGGCCTTCTTATCTCTCCTTCCTTGTCTGTGGAACTCTTCATTCACTTGGATATACCTTTGCCTTTCCCCCTTGCTTTTTGCTTCTCTTCTTTCCCCTTCTATTTGTAAAGCCTCCTCAGACAATCAATTTGCCTTCTTGTATTTCTTTATTTGGGGAATGGTTTTGGTTACCGTCTCTCATACAATGTTACAAACCTCTGTCCATAGTTCTTCAGGCAATATGTCTACCAGATTTAATCCCTTGAATCTCTTCATTACCTCCACTGTATAAGGGATTTTATTTAGGTCATACCTGAATGTCCTAGTGGTTTTCCCTACTTTCTTCAATTTAAGCTTGAATTTTGCAATAAGGAACTCATGATCTGAGCCACAATCAGCTCCAGCTTTTGTTTTTACTGACTGTATACAGCTTCTCCATCTTCAGCTGCAAAGAATATAATCAATTTGATTTCTGTATCGATCATCTTGTTACGTCCATGTGTAGAGTCATCTCTTGAGTTGTTGGAAAAGGGTGTTTCTTAGGACCAGTGTGTTTTCTTGACAAAGCTATGTTAAACTTTACCCTATCATTTTGTACTTCAAGGCCAAACTTGCCTATTATTCCAGTTATCTCTTGACTTTCTACTTTTGAATCCCAATCCCCTATGATGAAAAGGACATCTTCTTTTTGGTGTTAGTTCTAGAAGATCTTGTAGTTCTTTATAGAACCGTTTGACTACAACTTCTTCAGAATTAGTGGTTGGTGCATAGACTTGAATTACTATGATACTGGATCATTTGCCTTGGAAATGAACCAAGATCATTCTGTCCTTTTGAGACCTCACCCAAGTACTGCATTTCAGGCTCTTTTGTTGACTGTGAGGGATACTCCATTTCTTCTAAGGGATTCTTGCCTATAGTAATAGATATAATGGTCATCTGAATTAAATTTGCTCATTCCCATCCATTTTAGTTCACTCATTCCTAAGATGTCAATGTTTAATCTTGGAATTCGAAGCTCCTGTTTGACCACGTAGAATTTATCTTGACTCATGGACCTAGCCACCAGGTTCCTGTGGAGTGGTTTTCTTTACAGCATCAGACATTACTACACCACCAGACACATCCACAGCTTACCATTGTTTCCACCTTGGCCCAGCTGCTTCCTTCTTACTGGGGATATTAGAACCTGCCCTGCACTCTTCCGCAGTAGCATATTGGATGCCTCCCAACCTTGGGGGTTCGTCTTCTGTTGTCATATCTTTTTGCTTTTTCTTACTGTCCATGCAGTTCTCCAGGCAAGAGCACTGAAGAAAACTAGAACCATGGGTTCCCATTTCCTTCCAAGTTGACCACGTTTTATCAGAACTCTATACTATGACCTGTCCTTCTTAGGTTTCCCTGCATGCCTTGGCTCATGGCTTCATTGAGTTAATTCAAGCCATTCACCATGACAAGGCTGTGATCCATAAAGGAGATTAGGTCTGTGACCAGGGATCAAACCTGTGCCCCTTGCAGGGTTAAGTGTGGAGTCTTAACCACTGGACCACCAGGGAATCCCCTTATAGCAATTTAAAATGAGGCAATCAGGAACCAAGAAAGACAAATGGATAAAATTGATCAGAGAAACTGATAGATATGAAAGTTAAAGAAAATGCAAATATTTGTTCTTAAAGTCCTTAAAGAAAAAAAAATACAAGGTAAAATATTTAAAATAAAACATCAGTGCATATTGAAAAGCTCTGCCAAGTCCCAAAGAAAACTACCCCCAAATTGTTACCATTGGCCACAACATAGTAAAGTCATTAAATGATCATGTAAGTAAAGAATCCTTTGGAGTGGATGCTAACCCAAAGATCAAGTAACTTATAAGGAGAAAGCACAGTGTGGCCTCTAATGGCGATATTTAAAACTAGATGACACTGGAACAACATCTATCAAGTCATTTATATATGAATGCCAACAGAATGCTAATTTTTGAAATTGACAATGTTATTGTCATAAACTCTTCACAACATACCAAGTAGTGATGACAGAATATATTTGCTATATTCTCTGTATATGTAGAAATAAAATAAATTTTCCAAAAATTGAAAGTTAGGTAATAAATGAAGGTTATATTTAAGGTAGATAAGCTGTGTTCTTCATTTACAGCTGACCATCAAAAAGTATCACTTAAACCTGAAAATGTTTGTATCAATATATTTAATATTAAAAAGATAAACAATTTAATAAAATTAAATGTTGAAGACAAAATAGAATTAAAAAGATTTACTAATGCTATAATTAGTCACAGTGGGGAATTTTTAGATACTGTTTAAAATTAGGCAATTAAGTTTATTACATAACTTGCAGTTGTAAAAATAATCACTGGAATGAAAATGAAGAAATGTTCTAAACAACAAAATACATATACAGGAGAGAAGAAAAACAAAGAAACACATCACATAGTGAAACATTTTTAAACTACAGAATAAAGCAAAGCACAAAAATATTTAATAGAAATAGTCTAAATATAACAGAATTCTTATTGCATTAAATTTAAATACTATAACATAAAGACTTGCATTTTGTCTAAAAAAGTAAATCTACTTCTATGTACATATATATATATGTATATATGTTAAGTGCTATATAAGATTTGAAAATAAATTGTTTGCTTTCTAACTAAGGCCTCAAATTTAAAAACTATAAAGAAAGTAAGAGCCAAATTCTACTCTTAAATTTCACTCAAAACCCTTACATGTACACACATGTGGAGAGAAACTTACATATAGCCATATGATAGGCTGAAAAATGGTTCCTTCCTGCCAGCTTATAGGTATACCTCATTTTATTGTATTTTGCTTCACTGCACTTCACAGATACTGTACTTTTTACACGTTGAAGATTTGTGGCAACCCTGTGTCAAGCAAGTGTAACCATTCTTTCCAATAGTATCTGCTTACTTTCTGTCTCTGTGTCACATTTTGGTAATTCAGTATTTCAAATATCATTGTTGTTGTTATGGTGATCTGTAATCAGTGATTTTTGTTGTTACTATTGTAGTTGATTTAGGTCATTACGAACCACAGCTATGTGAGACATCAAACTTAATAAACATTGCATGTGTCCTGACTGCTACACCAACCAGCTCTTCCCCATCTCTCTCCGTCTCCTCAGGCCTTGCTGAGACATAATATTGAAATTAGGCTAATTGATAACTCTATAATGGCCTGTAAGTGTTCAACTGAAGAAAGGGGTTGCAGGTCTCTTACTTTAAGTCAAAGCTATAAATAATTAAACTTAGTCAAAAGGATTGCTTTGTCAAAAGCTGAGATAGGTTAAAAGCTAGACTCTGTGCCAAACAGTTAGCCAAGTTGTGAATGCAAAGGAAAAGAAGGAAACTGAAAGTGCTGCTCTAGTGTACAGACAAATGATACCAAAGTGAAACAGCCTGAGTGCAGATATGGAGATTAGTGGTCTGGATAGAAGATCAAATATGCCACACTATCACTTAAACCAAAGCTCAATCCAGAGCAAGGCCCTAACTCTCTTCAATTTTTTTGAAGACTGAGAGAGATGAGGAAGGTGCAGAAGTCTAAAGCTAGCAGAGGTTGATTCATGAGGTTTAAGGGAAGAAACCATCTCCATAACATAGAAGTGCAAGTGGAGTGATAAGTACTGATGTAGGAGCTGCAGCAAATTATCCAGAAGATCAAGCTAAGATAATCCATGTAGGTAATTACTTTAAACAACAGATCTTCAATGTAAACAAAACAGCCTTCTTTTGAAAGAAGATGCCATTGAGGACTTGCATAGCTAGAAAGCCTTCAGAGGACAGGCTGACTCTCTTGCTAGGGGTTAATATAGCTGGTGACTGAAAGTTGAAGACAGTGTTCATTTGCCATTTGAATATCATAGGATCCTGAAGAATTATGCTCAATCTACTCTTCCTGTGCCCCATAAATGGAACAAGTCCTGGATGACAGAACACATGTTTTGTTGTTGTTCAGTTGCTAAGCCTTATTTGACTCTTTTGAGACCCCATGGACTATAGTCTGCCAGGCTTCTCTGTCCATGGAATGTCCAGGCAAGAATAATGCAATGGGTTGCCACTTCCTTTTCTAGGGGATCTTCCCGAGCCACGGATTGAACCTGTATCTGCTGCACTGGCAGGTAGATTCTTTACCACTGAGCCACCACCAGGGAAACCTAAACATCTGTTTACAATGTAGTTTCTGAATATTTTAAGCCCCCTGTTGAGACCTACTGCTTGAAAACAATTGTAATGCCTCTGGATAAGTATGTAAGAGGAATCACATATAGATTGCATGTAATCTATATGCAATCACAGAAATCACAGAAATCACCAGTTATCTAAAGAAAGCAAAATTGCTTCACAAAGGAGCTATTATTTGTACAGATTTCAAAAGAATGTACAATAGTTTAACCAGACAAAAATGAAAGGAAAAAGATACTCCATCAAAATAAACAACCTGCCCAAGAAAACAGAACTGTGATTAAATTGGGTAGTCTGGAAACCACTGTGTTTCTTGAGTGTGGTTATCATTTATGTATATTTTGAAAGAGAAAGACTGTTTAATGAATGCTGCTGCTGCTGCTGCTAAGTCGCTTCAGTTGTGTCCAACTCTGTGTGACCCCATAGACGGCAGCCCACTGGGCTCCCCCGTCCCTGGGATTCTCCAGGCAGGAACTCTGGAGTGGGTTGCCATTTCCTTCTCCAATGCATGAAAGTGAAAAGTGAAAGTGAAGTCGCTTAGTCGTGTCCGACTCTTAGCGACCCCATGGACTGCAGCCTACCAGGCTCCTCCATCCATGGGATTTTCCAGGCAAGAATACTGGAGTGGGGTGCCATTGCCTTCTCTGATTTAATGAATAGGAAGCAGTAATTGAGAATTAATCTTTTAAAAGATCTTCTGTATTAATCCAAGGAGTTTGAGCTTTGCTGTAGAGGCAGCTGGAAAATAAGACAATACTTTAAATGGGAAGGAAATATATACCCCATGATGACATTAAGCAAATAGATAGGAAGAATGGGTGTGATGCAGCACTGAAGGCTCTTAAGAAAGCTGGCTGCAGTATTCAAAGGGGAAAAGATGATAACTTGAACAAAGATAGGAGTGGAGACAGAAAAGATATCTTCTATTTTTACACTTATATCTTTAAATAACAGTATTCCCAAGTTAAAGGAATCACAGTCATCATTAGGGATTATGCTGCCATGGGTCCAGGAAGATCTTTCTAACAATGTGAATGGACAATGTGAATGATATGAATGGACAGGTCCTAAAGGACCTGGAAGAGGAGATTTTTGAAAAGAGTGGGACTTGAATGACTTTGAGTGCCACACTTTCAAGAAAGAAAGGAAATAAAACAGCAGAAAGTGTATGAACATATGCATTCATTTTTGAAATAAGAAGGAATAGAAATAGATATCAGATTGTAAGGTAACACTAGTGGTAAGGAGCCTGCCTGCCAATGCAGGAGACATAAGATATGTGAGTTTGATCCCACGGGGTTGGGAAGATCCCGTGGAGAAGGAAATGGCAATCCACTCCAGTATTCTTGCCTGGAAAATCCCATTGACAGAGGAGTCTGGAGGTCTACAGTCCATAAGGTCGCAACGAGTCAGACAAAACTGAAGTGACTTAGCAGGCAGCTCGAACAAGCCTTCTTGATGAGTCTGTCCTTTCTCAGTTCTACGTAGTATTTTGCATAACAGAGTCTAAGGAAATGAATAGACTATGAAGAGAAGTTGAGAAAAGCCTGCCATGTTCAACAGACACATCAAATTCCAAATATTTCAGTGAGTGTGTTTTTTGTATCAGTTTATTATGTAACTACCCAATGGCTAATAAGTTTCAATTATGTGATTTATTTTTCACTTGTATTATATTATGAGTTTTAGATCAGTACTAAAAACTTTTCATTTGGCCAGCGATTAGTAAGCTCACCACTATATTTATTTAGGTAGATTTGCTTCTTGTGTCAATTAAAGGAAAAGAAAATATGAAATCACCTGGAACCAACAGATTATTGTTACTACCTATGCATGAATGTATCTTGATGCTTATTTGTATAAGCCTTTCTGTAATACAATTCAAATTATTTGGCTCCATACCAAGACAGAGTGTTAAGAAAAGTTGTTAAGTTTTTAAGAGGGATTTTCTCCTTACAATTAGTTAATTATAAAATTTTAAAAAATTAAAGAAAAATGTCTCTAAATACTTGCACATTGCTTGTTCTTGGCAGTGGAGGATGTTAGCTGTTTCCCAGGCGTACTGTTGTGTTCTTCTACTGGAACACTTTAAAAGATAAAAACACAAAAAATAAAAGATAAAATTACACCATAAGAAGCTCAAAGCTAGGGCAATCCTCAACGATTCTCTGAACATATCACAATGGTGAAGACTCAAATGTAGAAAGGAAACCTTCAAGTGCCAACTTCTCAAGTGAACTAATCTTTAAGATATTGGACTTAGCAATACTACTGTTATTCTCAACTTTGATTCTGTGTTGGTGTAAAATGTGTAAAGACCTTGGGAATATTTAATCTAAATAATAGCTCATGTGGTTTAGAAGAGGTTAGGTACCTGCTTCATGTACTGTCTGTTCACTGTATGTGATGGTTTCATTACAGTTGCCTCACTACACCTTGGTGTAATGTCAGCTACCAAAGGGTAGGTTTTTTCCAAGCAGGAGTTAGGAACAAGTTCAAAGTCAGCCACTGTTTTTATCATATTTGAATAAAACAACATATTTTTTCAGTTGGTTTTAGAGAGAAAGTACCTATGAAGTCAACCTTCATTAGTTTTCAAGTTTAATCATATAAAAATGTAGAAGATTACTAAAGAGCAAAATATAGTTAATAATAAAACACCAGAAATTTGAATTAGAAGCACTCAGAAAATAAACATAAAAATAGTAAAAATTTTTAGTATTTTGAAAGTTAATGTAAGAATTGCAATCATAAAGTATTATGAAAATTAATTAGAATGAATAAGTTAGCTATTAGTTGTAATTAACACAGGGAAGAAATATATTGGAAATTAGACATGAAATTGTTTATTAAGTTGAAAAATTCTAGAAAGTAGTTCTGAGAATGAAAATAATTATCTCCAGATGTTTCAAGAATAAAACACACAAGCACACATTTCTAACAGTTTACCTCATGATTTCTATTAAAATGAAGCCAACAGATGATTAGTTAAAGCTCCTATCAATTCTATGATTCAATATGTTACCAGTAGCATAATAAAAAATTATCTAGAAAGTTCATGGTAATAATTGTTTGCTTCATTATAGTCCTTTTTGGGGCCTCCATTTCACCATTTGTTTTCCACAGCAAATAATTACCGACAAAAATGTTGAGTGTTTATTGACCCAGTTATTACTGGAGTGGACAAGTGGGCTATACTTGGTTTATCAAAAACTCAGAATATTTGAGTAGAAGACCCACCAGAGATATTTTCTTATAGAAAGATTACAGGTATTCAATTTATCTGTTAATCTAAAAATTAAAAGAGAAATAATTGAGAAATGTTCCTTCAGTATCCATTTTGTTCATTTTTCAATGTGAAGTGAAAGTCACTCAGTCGTGTCCAGCTCTTGCCACCCTATGGACTATAGCCCGCCAGGCTCCTCTGTCCATTCCAGGCTCCTTTGGGATTTTCCAGGCAAGAATACTGGGTTGCCATTTCCTGCTCCACCATTCTTCAATAGTTATAATAAATAATGTAAAAGAAACAAAATTTGCAGAAGTACACAAAATTTACCTTTGAATGCATATAATGACATAACTGACTGACTATATTTCCAACCATTTATTAACCAACGAATCTTTGTTGAAAGCTGTTGATCAAGGCACTATGATCTCTAAGTTATGGGTCATATTTTAAAGATTATTTCATTTTAAAAATGTGTAAATTATGTAGTCAGTTGAGACAAACCAATTTGAACATTATTTCAAGTAAACTGCATTTCCCAAAAATCTATTTACTATACAAACCCAACTTTGAGGAGTTTTTCTTGACAGTATGATGGATATTGTACTTCCCAGTAGTTTTCTAGCATATTTCTACCAGAAAGAAAATAACTATATGCATTTTAAATTATTAATACAGCATATCTATGTTTAAAAAACATATACTACACAAGGCTAGTTAAATTTTTTTAAAAATCCTTCTTACCACTATTGCTAACTATAAACATGAATTTTCCAACCATTTCTTCAGTAAATTGCCTTCAGATCTCTAAATATACTAATCCTGGAAGTTTCTTCTAATAAACTTTAATATATACATTTTTATATTTTTATTAATATATATACATAATCAGAAAGAATCAAAGAATAAGAAAGGTTCATAAAAAATAGAACCCTGCCTTACCATTTTTCCAGTCAAATTCCCGCCCTACTTCATGGTATACTTCTAAATATTTCTTTTGAGAAACTCCTACTGATACTATTCCCACTCCTGCAGTTTTTTTGTTTCATATGAATAGATTTAATTTAATTTTCTCACAGTTAAGTCTGTGTAGTATACCATTTTCCATCCTTTTACTTTTAATCATTGTGTATATGAGTTTCTTTTAGATAGCATTTAGTTTGGTTCTAAATTTCTGAGTATCTTTAAATTTCAACTATAGTGTTAAGTCATTTGCATTTAAATTCATTAACAATGTTTACCCTTTTACTATTTATTCTCATTTCTGTTCTTTTTTTCCCTTTTCCTTGCTTTTCATATTAACTGCTCATTTTTATTATGCTGTTCTCTTATATTGAATATCCAACAATAGATAATTAATTTTTAATTTTTATCAATTTGCTGAAATTTACTATATGCATCTTTCTTTAACAGATCTACCCTAATTTTATTGCATAGCTTGAAATTTCCTTCCTTGCTTTTGGTCTTGCTTTTTCTTGTCATTAATTTTTAGTTTTAGTTTTCCCCTGTGATTACTTTTTTTCTGTTATTATTTTGATCTTCCTCTTTTACATTATGAGGGCTCCTCAAGTATCTGGTGATTCTTGATTGCCTAAGCATATTTAATGGTGAGGCAAAAGAAATTCTGCTGTAATCATTGTTAAAGGGTTAGACTTGTTGACTGAAAGGTTCTGCTTTAGAGTATAGATAGGGGGCCCTCGGTAAGGGTTAAAAAACATTTGGGGTCATTTTTGATTGTTATAGTTATTATGAAAGTAAGAAAGTGAAAGTGAAGTCGCTCAGTCGTGTCCGACTCTTTGCGACCCCGTGAACTGTAACCAACCAGGCTCCTCCATCCATGGAACCAACCAGGCTCCTCCATCCATGGGATTCTCCAGGCAAGAATACTGGAGTGGGTTGCCATTTCCTTCTCCGGGGGATCTTCCCAACCCAGGGATCAAACCCGGGTCTCCTGCATTACAGGCAGACGCTTTAACCTCTGAGCCACCAGGGAAGCCCCGGCACTGCAAATAAAGAACAGTGAACACTCACTACATCCTTGCAATGTTGTCTTACACATATTTTGTTCAATATTTTAACTAATTGAATCCATAAACCTGCCCTATGAGTTAGATGGGAATATTTTTGCTTTTTTTAAAATTGAGAACATTTGGTTTTGCATGTTGTAGGGCAGGTGCAACACTTTCTTATGTGTAGGAAAATCTTCCTTGTCCTCCTCAATTTGGAATTGTTCTCAGATTCCTTCTACAGAGTAAGTGAGTGCGAAGATCTGCCTTAGATTTAGAACTCTATATTGCCCAGGAGTTTAAGATTTTCTCTGTTGGTCTCATTATGCACCAAGGTTGTTTCTTTACGTCTCCAAATTACTTACTTAATTGACATAAAATAACACTTCTTTTTGACCTGTAGAAAATACAATACTGGCATCAGGTTATTCTAAGCAGGAAGGTGAATAAAGTGATAATGTATATTAAAATTTTCAACCTGTCAGTTCAGTTCAGTTAGTCGCTCATCGTGTCCGACTCTTTGCAACCCCATGAACCGCAGCACGCCAGGCCTCCCTGTTCATCACCAACTCCCGGGGTTTACCCAAACCCATGTCCATCGAGTCTATATGCCATCCAACCATCTCACCCTCTGTCGCCCCCTTCTCCTCCTGCCCTCAATCTTTCCGAGCATCAGGATCTTTTCCAATGAGTCAGCTCTTCACATCAGGTGGCCAAAATATTGGAGTTTCAGCTTCAACATCAGTCCTTCCAATGAACACCCAGGACTGATCTCCTTTAGGATGGACTGGTTGGATCTCCTTGCAGTCCAAGGGACTCTCAAGAGTCTTCTCCAACACTGCAGTTCAAAAGTATCAATTTTTTGGCACTCAGCTTTCTTTATAGTCCAACTCCCACATCCATACATGACCACTGGAAAAATCATAACCTTGACTAGACAGACCTTGTTGCCAAAGTAATGTCTCTGCTTTTTAATATGCTGTCTAGGTTGGTCATAACTTTCCTTCCAAGGAGTAAGCATCTTTTAATTTCATGGCTGCAATCACCATCTGCAGTGATTTTGGAGCCCAGAAAAATAAAGTCTGACACTGTTTCAGCTGTTTCCCCATCTATCTGCCATGAAGTGATGGGAACAGATGCCATGATCTTAGTTTTCTGAATGTTGAGCTTTAAGCCAACTTTTTCACTCTCCTCTTTCACTTTCATCAAGAGGCTCTTTAGTTCTTCTTCACTTTCTGCCATAAGAGTGGTGGCTTCTGCATATCTGAGGTTATTGATATTTCTCCCAGCAATCTTGATTCCAGCTTGTGCTTCCTCCAGCCCAGCGTTTCTCATGATGTACCCTGAATATAAGTTAAATAAGCAGGGTGACAATATACATCTTTGATGTACTCCTTTTCCTATTTGGAACCAGTCTGTTGTTCCATGTCCAGTTCTAACTGTTGCTTCCTGACCTGCATACAGATTTCTCAGGAGGCAGGTATTCCTTCTTACAAACTCTACTTCCTGTTGTTCTCTGTTTTCCTTGATTTTCAGACTACATGCCTATAGGTTTTATAGAATTGGGCTTGCTCCATGACTATGACTCTCGTATACATAAATTTGGCTTAACTTCTTTAAATTACTACACCAGTTATTATTGAGCCATCTGATTTCCCATGTAAAGCAATCTTTGAAGTCATATATGAACTAATGATATTTTCCATTGTTGTTCATTGTAGCAGGTCAATACCTTTATGAATTTATTTTTCCCTGAGTTTATTAAGATCTTCAGGATGTGATATATTCAAATTGATGGAATGTCTTCAGTGAAACTCATTACAAATCTTGGCAGTATCTTTGAGCCTTCTTACCCTATGTTTTGTAAATTTGTACTGCCATTTCTAAAATTATGGGAATGATCAGAAGTGGAAGTCAGTTATATTATTAGTTATGTATGTGTATGCTTAGTCACTCACTTGTGTCCAACTCTTTGTGACCCCATGTACTGTAGCCTGCCAGGCTCCTTTGTTCATGGGATACTCCAGGCAAAAATACTGCAGTGGGTACATATCCCCTTCTCCAAGGGAAACTTCCTGACCCAGAGATCAAACCCAGGTTTCCAGCATTTTTGGTTAAGATATTTAAAAATATTGCACTTTGACAGTGAAAAGAATATTATTTTTGCTCAAATGTGAGGACATTCAATTTGTAATATTCACTGAAGTTAGAAGATGCATATTCATACTCTTACAACTGCAACCTAATCATCTCCTCTTCTTACCTTATGATTTAAAAATCAGTTTATGAATCAAAAATGCTTACAAATAAGAGATGAATGATTGTTTATATAAGGCCAGAAGAAAAAAAATAGGAAAAAATGTTAAAGTCTTTCTTTTACATTTATATCTAAATTTTGAGTATTCAGTATTTATTAAGTGGAGGCAATAAAAATATTTTATTTTATCAATCTATTCTCATACTAGTACTCGCTAAACTTAGAAATAAGCTAGAATTGAGAAATCTAAATTGAATATTATATAATGAGCATTTATTCATTTGCTCCACAATTGAAAGTAAAGGTATCCTGCATTTTTTGAATAGATGGTATATACTTTTATGTCTTTATACATTGTTACACATATCTTTCCGTATACTGAAAATGTTTTCAAAACTTAAAATGTTGATGGTGAGTGACCTAAGACTAGGCATTCTGTTAATGCAATTGCCACATATATATCAGATTTTGTCATATCTCTCACTATATTAATATTTTAGTACTTCATTTTTACTGCTGTCTCTCTGTCTTCTTTTACTCCCACTGTGTTGACTTGTACTGCTTAATACAATCATTTCTCTACCCACATTATAATGGTTTCTATATGCCTGAGTACAAGAATTCCAGCAAGATAATTGGCCAACGTTAGAATACGCTGAGTAGAGTTGCAACCCATTTAAAACTTGGCTGAGGAATGTGATCTTTTCCCAAGCAAAAATTGACATAGGTTATGTTCAGTCACCTTCATAGGAAATTGACTAATGTCTCTTGTAAAACATTTTCCTCCTAAATGTCAATAAATATAATACCCAGTGTCAATAAATGTAATATTTTTGTTATTTTTTAAACAAGACATTTTAAAATTATATATTTTTTGTATAATTAAGGGTTAATTTTCTTTATTATTTTAATGTCATGTATATGTATATATAAATCTCTATGTAAAGATGATCTTTTAAAAATATTTTTAGTATTAAAGAAAAGTAATTATTCAGTTCAGCTCAGTCACTCAGTCGTGTCCGACTCTGCGACCCCATGAACTGCAGCACGCCAGGCCTCCCTGTCCATCACCAACTCCCAGAGTTTACCCAAAACCATGTCCATCGAGTCAATGATGCCATCCAACCATCTCATCCTCTGTCATCCCCTTCTCCTCTTGTCCTCAATGTTTCCCAGCATCAGGGTCTTTTCCAATGAGTCAGCTCTTTGCATCAGGTGGCCAAAGTATTGGAGTTTCAGCTTCCAGTTAGGAAAATAGGTATAAATATTAGGAGGCAACAATAATGGGATGTTATTCACGCCTTGAAATATATTTCCACAGGAACATGGTAAAATTGAAAGTGAAAGTGTTAGTCACTCAGTCGCGTCCTACTCTTTGAGACCTCATGGACTATAGCCCACCAAGCTCCTCTGTCCATGGAAAATTCCAGGCAAGAATACTGGAGTGGGCAGCCATTCCCTTCCCAAGGGATCTTTCTGACCCAGGGACCAAATCCAAGAATACTGGAGTGGGCAGCCATTCCCTTCCCAAGGGATCTTTCTGACCCAGGGACCAAATCTATGTTTCCTGAATTGCAGGCAGATTCTTTACCATCTGAGCCATGAAAATCAAGAAATAGTTAAATATGCACAAAGGATACATGCACACACCCAAAATATCTTACAGGGTATATTGTTGCTGTTCAGTTTCTAAGTTGTGTCCAACTCTTAGCAACCCCATGGACTGCAGCACACCAGGCTTCCCTGTCTTTTACTCTCTCCCAAAGCTTGCTCAAACTCATGTCCACTGAGTCAGTGATGCCATCCACCCATCTCATCCTCTGTTGTCTCCTCCTCCTGCACTCAGTCTTTCTCAGCATCATGATCTTTTCCAGTGAGTTGTCTCTTCACATCAGGTGGCCAAATTATTGGAGTTTCAACTTCGTCATCAATCCTTCCAGTGAATATTCAAGGTTGATTTCCTTCAGGATTGACTAGTTTGATCTCCTTGCTGTCCAAGGGACTCTCAAAAGTCTTATCCAGCACCATATTTCAAAAGCATCAATTCTTCAGTGCTCAGCCAACTCCCAACATCCATACATGACTACTGGGAAAAAAACATAGCTTTGACTCTTCAGATCTATTATATTAAATAATTTCCTTGGGAACTGTGACTATAGATTTTTTTAATGTTTTTCAAATCAGAGTTTTCTATTTTTTTTGCTGAGAAAAATGAAAGAAATGAACAATACACATACACAGGAATAGAATAAACTCTAAATGGATCAAGAATATAAAGATAAAAAGTGAAATGATACAGTATTAGAAGACAACATAAATTCTTCTGTAATTCTGATATATGGGAAAATGTTCTAACCATGCAGCTAAACACTTTGATAAAGCTGATTGCATAAAAGTTTAAAAAAATATGCAATCCAAAACTTAATTTTAAATGCATAAACACCAACAACAAACTGAGATAAACTTACTTTCAATATATACACAAATTTACATATATCTGCACAATAAGTACATGAATATATATGTGCATATATATAATATTACATATGTTCACAGTGAATATTATTATACAGAGTGAAAATGACTAAAAACCTCATCTAAAATTTGGCAAAAAATATGTTTAAATGTCCCTTCACCATATTAAAAGATATTCAGTATCACTCCCAGTTAAAGAAGACAAATGTATAATACAGTGAGATGCCACATCTCCCTGAAGAGATTGGCAAACATTTTGAAGTATGCTAACACATTCATTTGGCAAGGATTTGGGGACAAAGAGACTCTCATTACTGCTGGTAAACATGCAAAACTGGTAAATTATGTTCAAAAGAAATTTAGAAATTCTAACAAAATATGTATGCATTTACCTTTCAACTTTGACATCCCACTTTTGGTAATTTACCCTGAAGTTATATATATGCAGCAATACAAAAATGTGTATGCACCACATAATTCATTACAACATTGCTTATAATTACAAAACATTAGAAACAAACCAAATACCTGTTTATAGGAGAATTGTTGAAAAAATTACAGTACTCTGTAATCTTAACAAAGAGGAGGAAGATTTTATTCATAAAATAAATATTGTTATGTAAAAATATTGTTAAGTAAAAAATGCCAAGTAAAATGAGTATAACACCCTACTTCATATATTTGTACATATGTGTATATAATATATACACATGTATGTGTCTGCATATATATATGCACACATATATATTTTTGTTTACACAAAGCATTCGAGGATAAGTAAAGAAAGGTAATTCATTCTTAAAATATTCACAGTGCAGGAAATAAAATCACAATGCTTATAGGGCAAAAACCAGTTATCCCAAATCTCCAAAACACATAGGCACTTTTGAGATGTGTCCCATGTTTGACGAAATATATCAGTCGTTGTTGTTATGGAATCGACACTATAGTATAACAGCAAATATAATTGCACATTTCAAAACTAAAAGCAATAGCAATATGTTGGTTGTGTGATGGAAGTACACATAAGTGAGGTAGGCTAGATAGAATGGCATGGTGTATTTTAAAAAGCACTAACACTGCTAAATCTAAATAGAAATAAAAAGTACTAAGACAGAAAAGAAAAAAAAAAAAAGCACCAAGACCGCTGACTAAGTGCAGTCTACTTTATTATATAATCCAATCTGCAAACTAGAGAAGTACAAAGGGTTTTCAATAAATACAAGTGATTGACATGGCTCTCCTTTCAAGTTCCTTGCCATTTGCTGCTGCAGGTAAGCCTTGTGTGAAGTGGTAAGAGCCATTGTGTGAAAAGAGATGCTTGCCATCATGGAAGAGTCCATAACGGTGTATTCTCTCTGCTTTTTGTTCCATTAGCTGTTAAGAGTGCCATGTCAGTACTCAAGGTCTATCTACTACCAAATAAGAAAATGTTTACCTAACCTTACTTATATACTGTGGAGTTCCATTTCTGCCTGTTGTCATTAGATTTAAGGCAGGTTTGGGCATGTCAACCAAAAGAAGTTGACCATGATTCGGAAAGGAAACATTGTCAGTATTACTGGTGGCTAATCAGAGAGAGAGAACTTGGCAAAGAAAGGTCGATATTTAACTTGAGTCTTGAAAACAGTTCATTCTTTACCAAGAAAAGTAGTATAAGTACCTTTTTAAAATGTAAATGTTTTCAAAGCAAAATTTTGAGATAACTGTAGCTTCAAAGGCAGTTGTAAAAAATAACAAAGGGATGTTCTATGCCCTTTACCCAGTATCTATAAATGGAAACATTCTGAGAAACTATAGTAAAATACCACAACTATTATAGTCAATATACAAAATAATCCATCATTACAAGTGTCCCTCATTTTTGTCCTTTTATAGCCTCATCTACTTCTCATCCACCACTACTCCCACCTTTATCTTTGCCAACCATTCATTTGTTCTTCATTTCTATAATTTTGACAATTCAAGAATATTATATAAATAGAAACATACTAGATGTAACTTTTAAGAGCTAGCTTTTCTTCACCCAGCATAATTCTCTGCTGGTCTCTAGATTGGTCTAGGTTGTGGTATATAAAAATAATTCTTCCCTTTCTTATCACTGGGTAGTTATTCTGGTTTTTTATACAGTTCATGAGGTTCTCACAGGAAGTTTAGTAGAATGGTTTGCCATTCCCTACTCCAGTGGACAATGTTTTGTCAGAACTCTCTGCTATGACCCATTCATCTTGGGTGACCCTGCAAGGCATGGCTCATTGTTTCATTGAGTTATGCAAGCCCTTTCACCACAACAAGGAAGTGATCCTTGAAAGTGCTTTGGACCGCAAGGAGATCACACCAGTCAACCTTAAGGGACATCGAACCTGAATATTCACTGGGAGGACTGATGCTGAAGCTGAAGCTCCAATATTTTGGTCAACTGATATGAACAGATGACTCATTGGTAAGTCCCTAGTACTGGGAAAGATCGAGGGCAGAAGGAGAAAAGGGTGACAGGGTGAGATGGCTGGACGGTATCATTGATGCAATGAACGTGTACTTGGGCAAACCTCAGGAGATGGTGAGGGACAGGGAGGCCTGATGTGCTGCAGTCCATGGGGTCACAAAGAGTTGGACACGACTGGGTGACTGAACAACAATTCTGTCGTTATGGATGCACTGTAGTTTTTTTTTTTACCTATTCACCTATCGAAAGTATCTGTGTTGTTTCTAGTTGGGGGCTGTAATAAATAAGGCTGCCAAGTACATAAATTTTCATTTTTCTGGGATAAATGCTCAGGCGTACAAGTGCTGGAACATGTTAGTTGCATGTTCAGTTTAGTTTAGTTTAAGAAACTGACAAACTGTTCTACAGGGTTACTAAACTATTTTACATTCCCACCTGAAATAAGTGGTCTAGTTATTCTGCACCTCTGCCTGCATTTGATTTTGTTGATATTTTTATCTTTTGTTTGTTTTGTTTTATTTTACTTTAGCCTTTCTGGTAAGTGTTCAGTGGTATTCACTGTGGTTTTAACTTGCATTTCTCTAATGACTAGTGATGTTTAATATCTTTTCATGTTTTCATTTGTTATCGATATATTCTCTTTGCTAAAATGTTTCTTTTTGTCTTTTATTTATTTCTTAGTTGGATTTTTAATTTTTATTGTAGAGGTTTGAGAATGGTTTATATAATCTCTGTACTAATTTGTACTAACTGTACTAATTAGTACTCTGTACTAATTTGATTTTTAAGGTATATAGAAAATATTTTACTCCAATCTGTAGTTTCTTTTTATCTTTTTAACAGGGTCTTCCACCGAGCATGGGGCTACAGTGCATAGGGTTGCAAAGAGCTGAATACAGCTGATTGATTAACACTTCACAGAGCAAAAAAAATTTTAATTTTGATGAAGTCTATTTGTTCAGTTCTCCCATTATGAACTATACCATGGTGTCAACTCTAAGAAGTCTCTGTCTAGCATTAAACCCTGAAGAGTTTTCTATTTTTTTTTTTTTTTTGTAAAAGCTTTGTAGCTTTACATTCTGCATTTAGTACATAGTCGGCTTTAAGTTAATAAATGTCCAGTTGTTCCAAAAGCACTTCCTCTATTGAATTGCTTTTACATCTGTATCAGAGATCAGTTGGATATATTTATATGAATCTATTTGTTGGTTTTCTGTTCTGTTCCACTGATCCATGTTTATATATCACATCAACACCAAAATTCTTGTTCATTGTATATAATGAAAGGTTAAAGGTTGTAGATAATGAAAGGTTAAACATGTCTGATCACTTCCAATTTATTCTATTTTTTTCTAAAGTTTATTTTAAGTATTTTAGTTTATTTTCCCACTCATATGGATTTTAGAATGAGTGTATTATTATTTATAAAAATTGTGTTGAAATTTTGATGGAAACTATATCAAACCTGTGTATCAATTAGGGTAATATATCTTTCCATTTATGTATCAATCTAATTCTTTGATTATTTTCATCTGTATTTTATACTTTTCAGCACAGAAATTATGTACATGGGCTTCCCTGGTGCCTCGGTGGTAAAGAATCTGATTGCCAATGCAGTAGATATGAGTTCAGTCCCTGCATCAGGAATGTCCCCTGGATAAGGAAATGTCAACCCACTCCAGTATTCTTACCAGGATAATCACATGAACAGAGGAATCTTGAAGGCTACACAGTCCATAGGATTGCAAAAAGAGTTGGACAAAACATGCTTTGATAGATTTGCATCAAAGTGTTCACATTTTTGAGTTACTGGAAATGATATTATAGTTTAAATATTTTGTTCATAGGTTTATTTCTATTATATAGAAGTATAGTCTATTCTTGTATGTGTAGTTTGTATTCCACCACCTTTCTGAACTCAATTAGTAATTGCAGAGATATTTCTTTATTTTAAATTACTTGGGACTCTTTTTCAGATTCTTTTCCATTATAGATTATTGCAAAATATTTAATATAGCCCCCCGCACTTATGCCTTTTATTTCTTGTTTTGCCTAATTGCACTGGTAGAACTTCCAGTAGTATATTGAGTAAGAATGAGAGTGAGCATCCTTATTCCTTGTCTTATTTCCAAACTCACAGAGAAAGCTCTCAGTCTATCATCAATACTCGAGATGCTGGCTCTAGATTGATGATAGGCACTCTTTATGAAGTTTAGAAAGTCTCCCACTGGTCCTGCTTTCCTGACAGTTTCATGATTAATTGGTGTTGAATTGTGTCCATTTATTTTTAATCAGTTGATACAATCATGAGATTTTTCTCCTTTAGCCTGTTAAGATTTTGGGCTGCATTGATTGATTTATTCCAGGATAAACCCCACTTGTTCATGATACATGCTTCATTTTATATATTGCTAATTCCGTTGGTTAAAAGTAAGTGAAGAATTTTTGTGACTCCCTTCATGGAGGTTAATGGTATGTAGCTTTTATTTGGTTTGGTTTTTGTACTGTCTTGATCTGACTTTGTTATCCTGGTAACCCCAGCCTCTTTAAATAAATTGAATTTTCCCTCCCCTGGGATCTCAGATGGTAAAGAATCTGCCTGCAATGCAGGAGACCTGGGTTTGATCTCTGAGTCAGGACAATCATCTGAAGAGGGAATAGCTACCCACTCCAATATCCTTACCTGGAGAATTCCATGGACAGAGGAGCCTGGCAGGCTACAGTCCATGGGGCCGCAGTCAGACATGACTGAGCAGCTAACACACTGGAAGAGACTGTGCAGAATTAATATTGATTCTTCTTAAATTGTTTGGCAATGTTTTCTACCCAATAGGGATGAAATCCAGCAATCTACTTGGCCTTTTCTGACACCCCTCCAGCACGAGTGTTGAAATACCTTTCTACAGCCTGACCAGCGTTAGTGTTTAGGGTCCTTACTCAGCCTTTTTTGTTGTGGAATAAAAGGCACATTTGTTTCTTCTGTGTTTGGATGGAGTAGAATGCTATGTCTAAAAGTTATGGTTTTTGTTGTTTGTTTTATTTTTGCTAGGATGACCCTTTACTGATTCTTTAGCTAGGAGTAGGCTCTGGTGGGGAAGGGGTGATTTGGTCTATTCGTTAGTTTTCCTGGCTACTGGTTTCTTCATCTCCAAGTTTGAGACATGTGAAGCAGAAAGAAACCCAGGGAGCCCATCACTATTTTTTTTCCTTGAGTCTCCTTATACCCATGAACAAAATATTTAAAATATAATTAACCTTAATGTTTTAGAATCGTCTTGTGTTTACTTTATATATATTGTGCAGGGTTTTAGTGCTTTTCTTTGTGCATAATGGGAGAATAAAGAAAAATATGTCTACTTTTTCTTTCTGGAATTAGAAATCTCATTCTTTCCAGAATTTTTAATGTGGAATTTTAAGACTGACAACAATCTGTTTTAACACATATGCTAAGTTAACTTTCACACCATTCATCTCAGTTGTAATAAGTGCTTAAGTTAAATCTAAACATAGATTATCATATTCAAAGGGTGCTCAGTCAAAATATCAGTCAATTATGTGAACAAACACTTCTAATTTTTTCCTATACTGACAACATTATTCTAGAAAGAAAAAAGACTGGAGACTCAAGAAAAAGAGGAATTAACTTTGAAGACCCATAAGAAGAAATACAGAAATTAAGTCAGTAGTAATAAC
Source organism: Cervus canadensis (assembly GCF_019320065.1). Classification (NCBI taxonomy): domain Eukaryota; kingdom Metazoa; phylum Chordata; class Mammalia; order Artiodactyla; family Cervidae; genus Cervus; species Cervus canadensis. Next base: position 51,617,907 of record NC_057405.1, on the reverse strand, counting down.
TGGGCATCAGGTCTAGATTATTTAAGACTTAAATAAGAATTTAGATACCTATGCATACTCTCCCTGCCAAAAAAAGAATTAAATATTTGTTGCAATTCTATAAGTAAAAATTTAAATGATTTTAGTGGGAAACTGGAGGCACAGTATAATTAATGATATTAAAAATCACAATATGTTTACTCCTATTTCCCCATCTTTCTGTGTTTAAAGTTATATATTTGTTTACAAATTATATTTTGATGGCATACAGTTGCACTTGATTTTGATTTTAGATGTGTGAATAAATTTTGCATATATTGCAATATATACATAATATAATAAGTATTGATTATTATAGAGATCATTTTATAAAACTAATTTTAAATGCAGGGTATAAGACCAAAAGAATTAAAACAAAATGTTGGAATAATTTTGGACAAAAGAAATTTTGAACAGTAAAAAATATTTTCAAGTGTAGAAATTTATAAAATAGTACTTAGAAAAATGTAAAATGCAAAATAAAAGAAGAAATAAAAAATGTAATTTAATACCCAATAAATGTAGAAATAGTAATTTAAAAAAATACTCCATCCCACTCCTACCAAAGTCCTACAGTTTTAGGATTTTTTTTAAAATGGTTGATCTGTACTGTTTGCTTCAAAAGAAAATGTTGCACCCAAATTGTGCCACATCATAGAACAAGAATGGAAATTTTATAACTAATTTAATAAAAGTGAAAAATTAACACAATCTATTTAAATCAGCATAAGTAAAACCTACATACGCCATTGTGAAAAAATAGAGAAATGCATACAGTTTAATTTCATTTATATTTGAAGGCAATATGCACATATTTTAAACTATTATATAAACAAAGAAATGAAACACAAAACAGAGGAAAGATGTCTTCTAATGGTAAGATTAGGCAGGTAAATAATGTTGATACATTCAATTGCTTTTACTCATGGTAGGTATGTAAGTATTCAATGCATTGTGTTTCTTAAACCCTGCATATATACTATATGTACACTTTTACATATAGATATATTAGAAGAGATTAATTCTCAGAAGTTAGATTGCAAAAATAGAAAGATTATTACTTTTAACATAAAAATTAACCTGTGTTTTTACATTATGTGTGTCTGTGTGCTTGTGAACAGAAATGCTGTGTGTTCAATATATATTGAAAAAAGATTTCCAAAGCTCCACACTAAATTTTGCCAGTGTGATACCTGGGATGTTTATGTAAACACTGGGGGTTCAATGATGGAGGACTTCTGTTTTTGTTTTCTAATAAATTACATATTATTTAAATTATGCTTACAATTATATTAGACTTTTACATATAAAATTATTAATTTAAAACTACAAAGGTAAAGGTAAACTCACTGATACACAAAGAAAACTTTCATTTTTCCCTATCCAAAATAAAAGCTCAAGATAAATTGGAATTGGTCAAACAGGAGATGGCAAGAATGATATCTTTGGCGTTTTAGGAATCAGTGAACTTAAATGGACTAGAATGGGCGAATTTAATTCAGATGACCATTATATCTACTACTGTAGGCAAGAATACCTTAGAAGAACTGAAGTGGCCCTCATAATCAATAAAAGGGTCCTAAGTGCAGTACATGGGTGCAATATCAAAAATGGCAGAATAATCTCTGTCCGTTTCCAAGGCAAACCATTCAATATCACTGTAATCCAAGTCTATGCCCCAACCACTAGTGCACTGAAGAACTGATACTTTGGAACTGGTATTGGAGAAGACTCTTGAGAGTCCCTTGGGCTGCAAGGAGATCAAACCAGTTAATCCTAAAAGAAAGCAACCCTGAATATTCATTGGAAGGACTGATGATGAAGTTGAAGCTCCAATAATTTGGCCACCTGATGTGAAGAGTTGACTCATTGGAAAAGACCCTGATGCTGGGAAAGGTTGAAGGCAGGAGGAGAAGGGGACAGCACAGGATGAGATGGTTGATCACTGACTCAATGCACATGAGTCTGAGCAAACACCGGGAAATGGTGAAGGACAGGGAAGCTGGCATGCTGCAGTCCAAAGAGCTGGACATTACTGAGCAACTGAACAGCAAAAGTATATAGTAATGTCCGTATTAATTATAGTTAAATAAGCTTAAAATGATTTCCAGAGAGACTAAGAAATAGACATTGATTTTATTATTAAATTTTCCTGGTCTTAGAGGGAACTCGTGGGAACATTATAAACCTTTGTCATATTTATATAACGTGAAGACTGGCCTTTTATACTAGACAATTTCTTATAGTCATTCAGAGTTCCAGTCACATTCTGTGGTTCACCAGATATCTGTATGACTAATGTATCTGTTTACTAGAATTTATTTAAAATTTGTTTCCATCCTCCATTACATGCAAATGCTACACACTACTGCATGATTTTAGCCCATTGAAGGGGGTAGCCCTTAATCTAGTCCTCATAGCCCTTATAAATTACAATACATTTTCTTGTTTGTGTATGTTTTCTTTTCATTTTGGTCTACTCTATCCACTGTTTCTTCCCTCCATTAGTTACCAAATAACTAGTTTAGTAAAAATATCTTAATTACACAGAGCCTAATTTATTCTCAATTCAGTTATGCATAATATCTATTGTCAAGTATTTTTCTGTCATTATTTTGTATCTAGATTTAGTACTTTCATTTCTTAATTGCTGCCTTTATTCTCATTATTGCTTATGCTTATCAATAAATATTGTAGTAAAGTTTTTAAAAAATTACCATCTCAAATTTAGTCTTCCAAAGGTACATATATAATAAGTGAGGAAAATAATACTTTGTTGATTGTCCTGAATTTTGAAATTAATAACTTAGACAATAATCATTTCATAAGAAATAAAGATTTAGCCTGAAGTCTTCAAAGGTTAAAGTCATATTTTTTTAATCTCAGATAGTGCACAAGTGACTTGAAATCATATATTCTTAAGAGAAGTAAAAAACTAACATCTGAACATTCAAAAGTACATGTAATCTGTAATAATTTGGAAGACTAATGAGTCAAACCATACCTCTAAAATGTCTAGATTAGTCGGTTTCCCTGAATGAGTTCCAATATATTGCTAAATTTCAGAATTTTACTAAGAATTCCAAACATTTGCTGAAACCTACATTGTATTCTAAAGACACAAAATATTTTGTAGGGTTGCTATGAAAATTTATCACCCATGGGCAATCTGAAGCAAAGCTAACTAATTATATTATGTGGGCACAATGGACTAAAAAAGCAAACAGATACCAGATGGTGATAAAAGGGCAAGTATCAATAACACAGCAAGAAAGAATTAGCCACATCAATTAAATCTATCAAACCAGTAGGAATTAAAATAAATAAGTTAATTTGCATGTATCTTCAACTCCCAAATATATAAAAAGTTAGATCAAATATCCATCTATCTACTGGTAGACTGTCTATAATACCCAAGGTTGACTTTTCAATTAAACATATCAGCCAGCATAAAAGTTTCTCACGCATTAAAAATATGGTCCCCATTATTAGACAGTTTGATTCTGCTATGTTATTAGTGGCAGAAAGCTACATGACAGAAGATATTTTTATTGTGGTCAATTGATAAAGATCCACGTAGCTCAATATACTCTTGAGAATCTACCGTGATTAAAACTGTGATACCATTTCCTAGAAACCTTGTTTTCTCTCACTTAATGTCTACTTACTGCTATTTTCATAGTCTTCATCACTGTAGAGGTAAACATTAAAAGAGTCTAAATACGATATTTGGATTGTAATTCTCTGGGGGCAAAATAGAAGCCATTTAAGGAAACCAATTTGCTAGCAGTTGATTAAACTCTAGTCCATTCATTATTTTAACCATGTAGACTTTGTTGTGTGTGTGTGTGTGTGTGTGTGTGTGTGTGTGTGTTAACAGTCTTTCATCATATTTGGAAAATTTGCAGAAAAAGATTCAATCTGGAAAGTAGCTATACTTTCAGATTGATTGCCTTTTATTTGCTAATTTATTTTCTGCTCACTTTCACAGGACTATTTCTCTGTAGAAGTGTATTTAAACTAGTCGACCAAAACAAGTTGAGCTGGAAAGGATATTGAATGACCTTGCACCAGGCGGGTTTGGCTTAATACCTGGTCATTAACTAGACAGCTTTTATTGATAGTCCAAAAATTATTCTATGAGAAAGTGTTCCCTTTCTTCTGCCATCTGGTTTAGCATAATATTTCTACAAAGCCAAAGTAAATTTTAAGACAGAAATTTGTCATATGGACAATAAGCACTGGAAATATTGTGGTGACTGTCTTGGACTCCTATCTAAAGTTTCACACAGGCATGCTAAGTCACTTCAGTTGTCTCTGATTCATAAAACTTAAAGAATTACCCAAATGTGTTCAACTTGAACATGAGAGATCTCAGATTAAGACGTGAAACTTAAGACTGAAACACCATTAACTGACTTCCTTTTAAAGTGTAAACTTTTTTTAAATGATTTCCTGAGTTAAACAACATAAAACAGAGCATATTTAATTTAAATTACTCTTCATATTATTACTTACTAACTACAAAGACCTCTGTGAAAATGTTTATAATGGCTTTTTATCTTATCACCGAAAACTAAAAACAACCCAAAGATCTATCAGCTGGTGAATGGGTCAACACAGTGTACTACATCTGTACAATAGAATGCCACTCAGTAATAAAAAGAACTAACTAGTGGGATAGATGAATCTCATCACAAGGGAAAACATTTTTTTCCTATTTTTTTTTTATCTATATGAGATGGTGAAAGTTCACTAAACTTACTGTGGTAATCATTTAATGATGTAATTAAGTCAAATTGTTGTGCTATACAACTTAAACATATACTATATGTCAATTATATCTCAATAAAACTTTTCTCTCTTCATCAGCATCACAGATACCTCAATACTTAACCCTCCGCTTTTGCATTTTGTATTCAATAGAACTGCAAGCATAATAATGGAATTGATATATGGGCAAGTGCTTGCTTTGAGTCCCTTTGAAATGGGGCATGACACTTTGATTCATATCCAAAGTACAAAACAAAAACAAAAATAAATAAAAGTTCACACACCTCAAATAACCAACAAAGGGATATTTTAAGAAAGGTATGATTTATCAAGTGGACTATACAAAACATAAAAACCAGACACTTCCCTAATTCTGGCTTTTATATAGATAACTCAGATATGTTCCCTCTTTCCACCGAGTTGCTGAAATAATAGCTGCCATTGCCCTACTAATTCAACGGTCAACTTCATCTTGCATATGTGACTTGTCAAAAGGAAACTCCAAATATTAGCAAAGCAATCATCTGTTCTTTAAGCATCCTTTCTGGAGTTGGGTTACGCACTCCAACTGATCGAGTTTGTTTTTTGTTTCGTCTTATTTTACTTTGTCTTGTTTCATTTTCTTTAGAGATGCTTTTGATGCAAATATATTTTTTAAAAAATTTCCATATTACTAATAAATTATTTAATTATTAGTACTCTACAGAGGAGCCTGGAGGGCTACAGTTCATGGAGTTGTAAAGAGTTGGACATGACTGAAGTAACTTAACACTTCCACATGCATGAACTCTTCTACTTTTAGGTTATTTTAATCTTGAAGGAAAATATAATTAATAAATATGCATAATAGAATGAATAAATAGTGTAAATCTAGATAGAAACCAAGCATTAGAGAATAATGGTTGATATAGAGCCAAGTTCAGAGAATTTGGAGGGGAATGGAAAGCCTGAGATGAGATACAGTATGAAATTGTGTTTTACAATATAGAGATATTTTGGCTTAGGAAGAAGAGCAAGAAAATAATGAAAAAATTTAGGAGATATTAAAATGAATATTGCTTATAGAATGAGCTGAGTCAAGAGACACTAAGAAAGTTTCATTGTATAACAAGTACCTGACAAATATTTTTAGTTGTGTATTTCAACAGCATTCATTTCAAGTTCCAGAAAGAAAAGGGGAATAAATAAGCAGATGTGAAATTGTAATATACTTCAGAGACAAGTATTTTCTCTTGGAATTCTGAAATAAAGTTATACTATTACCAGCAATAAAAAATGAAAATGCACTGATCAGTAGAAAATAGTATTCAAAATAATATCTTTGTAATGATCAATCTTTTTTACTTAAATGTTTATATTATTATTGCTTCTGAATTACAGTGTTTGAACATGAACCATTTCATGCTTTATGTACAGAACATCTACTAAAAGTGCAATAAAAATACTTCAGCATCATTGTAAATTATACATATAAAATCTGGTTTCTTGAAAGGTTTCAAGGGAGTGCATGTCTTTTAAAAATGAAAATTGGACCATTTTATTCCCTTGCTCAAAATCTTATACGTAATAAAGGACCATTAGTGTGTCAATAAAAATAACAGGTTTCCTGGCATAAACATAAATGTATCTCCCACATAACTTCAGAAATACATTATTGAAAAGTAGTAATTTTGCTACCAAATGGCATCAGATTGTCTATTTCCCAGTTTTGTTAATGGGATGTTTATTATGAATTTCACATTAGGCTAAAATCCCCAACTAATTTCCTAAAATAAAATTAAAAACAGTAAAGCACCTGGTAGCAGTTTTTATGTAAAATACTTAAAACGTTGTTTCCTGATCATTGATTAATATGAATTGTTAATAAATGTTTGGCTTGCAAGCTTTAACATGTACAGTTTGCACACTGTACCATAAACGTCATGCCATGTCATAGCATGGGAAATAACAGGACTACACAAATATGTTACAAAACAGAAAGTTCAATATTTAAAAGCAATGCAAGTTACTATTTTTACCAAGTAAGTTGAAGGATGAAGCTGCAGTAAGTTGAAAAAAGTGAGGAGGAGCATAGAAGTAGCTATTGTTTGCCATGAGTATAGAAGGTAATGCTACAGAGGAGTGTACTCGGGGTGAATTTCAAGCACAGTCCCAGATTTAGAGGAGTTAATAGATATCTGTTGCTGTCTTGATGCTGCTAGAAGAAAGGCTATGAAAATCTTCAGGAAAGGTGATGTTCCATTTAGTCTAAAAAAAAAAAAAACCTCAAAATAATCCTTTGTACACTTGTGTTTATGTTTGTAAATTTCTTACTTGATGAAAGATATATGCCTTTTAAACAAAAGTCATCTTAACATATCACTTTCATACTCTTGGTTGTTTATTATATGCATGGACTTGATGGGATAAGGAGTGCCCAGGTATTTGGTTGGCCATTATATCTGGGTGTGTCTGTGAGGATGTTTCCAGATGAGATTAGCATTTAAATTGGCAGACAAAGTAAATCATAATTCCCTGAGGATGTGAGTAGAACAAAAAAGCAGAAGGAGAGAGCATTTACTCTGCCTAACTTATTCCTCTGGACATATGTCTTCTTTCTTCTGCCCTCAAACTAGGATTTAACACCTTAGGCTCTCCTGGTTCTCAGGCCTTTGGAGTTGGACTGGAATTACACCACCAGCTTTTCTGAGTCTTCAGCTTGCAGAGGACAAGCTGGCCTTCTGAGCCACCATAATTGCATAAGTCAACTCCTGATAGTAATTATCTTTATGTGTGTGTGTGTGTACCCAATTGCTTCAGTTGTGTGTCCAACTCTGTGCAACCCTGTGGACTATAACCCCCCACCACCCCAAGGCTCCTCTGTCCATGGGGATTCACCAGGCAAGAATACTGGAGTGGGTTGCCATGCCCTCCTCCAGGGGATCTTCCCGACCCAAGGATTGAACCGGTGTCTCTTATGTCTCCTGCATTGGCGGTGGGTTACACTAGTGTCCCCTGGGAAGCCCCATATGCATATACATGTATCTATCCAATACACACACAGAAACATAAATGTACTTCATTTTATGGTGTTTCGCAGATACTGTGATTTGTACAAGTTGAAGGTGTATGGCAACTCTGCATCTGCACTATTTTCCTAAGAGCATTTGCTCAGTTAATGTCTCTGTGTCATATTTGTTAACTTTCAAAATATTTCAAACTTTATTATGATTAAAGTATTTGTTATGGTGATCTGTGATCAACAGTCTTTGTTGTTACAGTTGTTAATTGTTGTTACTGTTGTAATGAGCAGCATGGACTGTGCCCAGGTGAAACAGCAAGCTTCACTGATAAATGTATGCGTTCTGATTGCTCCACCCACCAGCTGTTTCCCATCGCTCTTCCTCTCCTCAAGCCTCCCTACTGCCTGAGTTACAGTAATATTGAAATTAGGCCAATGAATAACCTTACAGTGGCCTCTACATGGTCCGGTGACAGGAAGAGTTGTACCTCTCTTGCTTTAACTCAAAACCTAAGAATGATTGCACTTACAGAAGAAGACATGTGTAAAGCAGAGATTGACTGAAAGCTAGACCTTTTGTACCAAACAACCAAATTGTTAACGGAAAGGAAAAGTCATTGAAGAAAATTAAATTGCCAACCCAGTGAACACACAGATGATAAGAACACGAAGCAGTCTTATTGCGGATACAGAGAAAGTTTGAGTGGTCTGAATAGAACATCAAACAAACCACAGCATTCCATTAAGCCAGAGCCTAATCCAGAGTAAGGTCATTAACTCTCTTCAAGTCCAGGAAGCTGAAAGAGGTAAGGAATCTGGAGGGAAAAAAAAAAAAAAAAAAAAAAAACTGAAACCAACAGAGATTGATTCTTGAGATTTGAGAAAAGAAAGCATCTCTACAACATGGATGCACAAGTTGAAGAAGCTAATGTTGATGTAGAAGCTGCAGAAGTACTCAGGAGATCTAGTTAAAACAGTGAATGAATGTATCAACACTAAACAGAATTTCAGAGTGTTGAGTTCATTTCAGTCACTCAGTCATGTCTGACTCCTTGCAGCCCCATGGATTGTGGCACGCTGGGCTTCCCTGTCCATCAACAACTGACGGAGATTACTTCAACTCATGTCCATTGAGTCAGTGATGCCATCAACCATCTCATCCTCTGCGGTCACCTTCTCCTCCCACTTTCAATCTTTCCCAGCATCAGGGTCTTCTCAAATGAGTTAGTTTTTCACAACAGATGGCCAAAATATTGAAGTTTCAGCTTCAACATCAGTCCTTCCAATGAATATTCAGGATTGATTTCCTTTAGGATGGACTGGTTCGATCTCCTTGCTGTCCAAAGAACTTGAGAGTATTCTCCAACACCACAGTTCAAAAGCTTCAGTTCCTTGGCACTAAGCTTTCTTTATAGTCCAACACAAACATCCATACATGACTACTGTAAAAACCATAGAATAGACAGAGCTTTTTTTGCAAAGTAATGTCTTTGCTTTTTAATATGATGTCTAGGTTGTCAAAGCTTTTCTTCCAAGGAGCAATCCTCTTTTAATTTCATGGCTGCAGTCATCATACACAGTGATTTTGGAGCCCAATAAAATAAAGTCTGTCACTGTTTCCACTCTTTCCCATTTATTTGCCGTGAAGATATGGGACCAGATGCTATGATCTTAGTTTTCTGAATGTTGAGTTTTAAGCCAACCATTTCAGTCTCCTCTTTCACTTTCATCAAGAGGATCTTTAGTTCTTCTTCACTTTCTGCCATAAGGGTGGTGTCATCTGCATATTTGAAGTTATTGATATTTCTCCTGGCAATCTTGATTCCAGCTTGTGCTTCATCCAGTCCAGCATTTCTCATGATGTACTCTTCATATGAGTTAAATAAGCAGTGTGACAATATACAGCCTTGACATACTCCTTTCCTGATTTGGAAACAGTCTGTTGTTCCATGTCCAGTTCTAACTGTTGCTCCTTGACCTGCATACAGATTTTGCAGGAGGCAGGTCAGGTGATCTGGTATTCCCATCTCTTTAAGAATTTTCCATTGTTTGCTGTGATCCACACAGCCAAAGACTTTGGCATGGTCTAAAAAGCAGAAATAGATGTTTTTCTGGAACTCTCTTGCTTTTTCAATGATCCAACAGATGTTGGTAGTTTGATCTCTGATTCCCCTGCCTTTTCTAAATCCAGCTTAAACATATGGACATTCATGGTTCACATACCGTTGAAGCCTGGCTTGGAGAATTTTGAGCCTTACTTTGCTAGCATGTGAAATGAGTGCAATTGTGTGGTAGTTTGAGCATTCTTTGGCATTGCCTTTCTTAGGGATTGGAATGAAAACTGACCTTTTTCTGTCCTGTGGCCACTGCTGAGTTTTCCAAATTGGCTGGCATATTGAGTGCAGCACTTTCACAGCATCATCTTTCAGGATTTGAAATAGCTCAACTGGAATTCCATCACCTCCACTAGCTTTGTTCGTAGTGATGCTTCCTAAGGCCCACTTGACTTTGCATTCCAGGACATCTTGCTCTAGGTGAGTGATCACACCATCGTGATTATCTGGGTCATGAAAATCTTTTTTGTATAGTTCTTCTGTGTATTCTTGCCACCTCTTCTTAATATCTTCTGCTTCTGTTAGGTTCATACTCTTTCTGTCCTTTATCGAGCCCATCTTTGCATGAAATATTCCCTTGGTATTTCTAATTTTCTTGAAGAGATCTCTAGACTTTCCCATTCTATTGTTTTCTTCTATTTCTTTGCATTGATCACTGACGAAGAATTTCTTATCTCTCCTTGCTCTTCGTTGGAACTCTGCATTCAAATAGGTATTTCTTTCCTTTTCTCCTTTGCCTTTTGCATCTCTTCTTTTCACAGCTATTTGTAAGGCCTCCTCAGACAACCTTTTTGCATTTCATTTTCCTTGGGATGGTCTTGATCTTTGCTTCCTGTACAGTGTCACAAACCTCCATCCATAGGTCTTCAGGCATTCTGTCTATCAGATCTAATCCCTTGAATTTGTCACTTCCACTGTATAATCCTAAGAGATTTGATTTAGGTCATACCTGAATGGTTTAGTGGTTTTCCCTACTTTCTTCAATTTAAATCTGAATTTGGCAATAAGGAGTTTGATCTGAGCCACAGTCGGCTCCCAGTCTTGCTTTTGCTGACTGTATAGAACTTCTCCACCTTTGACTGCAAAGAATAGAATCAATCTGTGTTCAATATTGCCCATCTGGTGATGTCCATGTTAGAGTCTTCTCTTGTGTTATTGGAAGAGGGTGTCTGCTATGAGCAGTGCATTCTCTTGGCAAAACTCTCTTAGCGTTTGCCCTCCTTCATTATGTACTCCAAGACCAAATTTGACTGTTACTCCAAGTGTTTCTTGATTTACTACTTTTGCATTAAGTGTATGAAGCAGCCTACTATTTGAAGAAGATGCATGTAGAAGTTTCATAGCTTAAGGGGAGAAGTCAATACTTCAAAAATTAAAAGGCTGACTCTTTTGTTAGGGGCTAATGCAGCTGACAATTCTCAATTTAATGCTATTTTATCATTGTAAAAATCCTTGGGCCCTCAAAAATTAAGTTGAATTTTGTTTGTGTTCTATAAATGAAACAACAAAGCTTAGATGACAGCACATCTGTTTACAACATGATTTGCTGAATTTTTAAAGCCCATTTCTGAGATTTCCCACTCCAAAAATATTTTTTCAAAGTATTTTTCAAATACTTTTCAAAATATTACTGCTTATTAGCAATACATCTGGCTACCCAAGAACTCTGGTGGAGATATATAAAAGATTAATTTATTCATTCCTACTAACATAGTATTCATTCTTCAGCCCAGAGATCAAGAAGTAATGTCAAGTCTTATTATCTATGAAATACATTTCATGTGCCTGTAGCCATAGAGATAGTGAGTTATTCCTCTGATGGATCAAGTGAATTGAAAACCTTCTGGAAATGACTCACCATTGTAGATGCCATGAAGAACATCTGTGATTCATGGGAAGAGATTCAAGTAAGATGAACAGGAATCCAGAAGAAGTTGATTCCAGCCCTTATGGATGACTTAGAGGGGTCCAGGACTTCAGTGGAGGAAGTAACTGCAGACATGGTCAAAATAGCAAGAGACCTAGAATTAGCAACAAAACCTGAAGATGTAACTGAATTGCTGCCATATCATGATAAAACTTTAATGGATGAGGAGTTGCTTCATATGGAGGAGCCAAGAAAGTGGATTCTTGAGACAGAATCCTGGTGAAGATGTTGTAAAATTTGTTGAGGACAACAACGGATTTAGAGTGTTACAAATACTAAGTCAATAAAGCAGTGGCAGAGTCTGAAAGGACAGCTTCCACTTTTGAAAGATGTTCTGTCATGCGTAAAATGCTATCAAAGCTGCATGGCATACCACAGAGATACCATTCCAGGAAGGAAGAGTCAATCAATGCAGCAAGCTTAATTTGTATCAAATTTTAAAAAAAATTCTATAGCTACCCCAGTGTTTAGCAGTGACCATACTGATCAATCTGGGCTTCCCCTCACAACTCAGTCAGTAAAGAATCTGCATGCAATGCAGGAGACCTGGGTTCTATCCCTGGGTCAGGAAGGAGACCAGGTTCAGTCCATGGGTTGGGAAGATCCCCTGGAGAAGGGAATGGCAACCCACTCCAGTATTCTTCCCTGGAGAATTCCACAAACAGTGGACCCTGGTGAGCTATACAGTCCATGGAATCATAGGGAGCTGGACACGACTGAGTGACTGAACTTTGACTTTCCATAGTATAATCATAACTTTTATATTTGCTCTGAAGCCAGTGATATCTGTGTGATTGGTTTTAATGAGGTTCTCTAGAACTGAACCTGTGATAGATATCTAGAGATATGCCTGTATATATCCATATTGCTTCTACTTCCCTGGAGAACCTTGACTGATACATATTTTGATACTGGAAGTGAGTATCACTGAGTCTGTGTAGCCCACAACTCTGTGGTGGCTGTCTTATCACCATATAAATCCAAGAAGCATGTTTATTGTATAGAACATGCTAATGGCCTTTTGGAACAACAACGTCCACTTTCTAGCGTGTGTGTTGTGTGTTAGTCATGTCTGACTCTTTGCGACCCCACGGACTGTAGCCCACAAGGCTCCTTTGTCCATGGGATTTTCCAGGCAAGAGTACTGGAGTGGGTTGCCATTTCTAGTGTGAATCTTGAGAATTATCCTTGTCATCATTTTATTTAAAATGTGTTAGATAAGGGGAAATACATAAAATCATTCCTGTAACAATGTCAGAATCAGTTTATTTTTTATTATTACCTTTTTAGAGATTAATGTCTTCTATAGAATGTGAATATTAAAATATAAGAATCTTTCTACCAACAAAACTTAGCTGTGGGCCACTATTTGAGGCCTTTTACTGATTACTGTTCTTGATTTAAATGTATACATTATTATTATCTTCTTCCTTTAAGCTCATCTTACTCAAAGCAAGCCTACAATTAAACCTTTAATATTTTTAATATCAATATGTGTGAAGTCGCTCAGTCGTGTCTGACTCTTTGCGACCCCACAGACTGTAGCCTACCAGGTTCCTCCATCCATGGGATTTTCCAAGCAAGAATACTGGAGTGGGTTGCCATTTCCTTCTCCAGGAGACCTTCCCAACCCAGGGGTTGAACTCGGGTCTCCCACATTGTAGGCAGACGCTTTACTGTCTGAGCCACCAGGGAAGCTCAACTATTAATAAATCACACACTCATAGGGCACACTTAATAATTCTATTATAAACATTGTTTTATTATAAAATCTAGATTTAAAAATTAAGTGAAAACCATAGTATTTTGGAGATTTGTCATTTTAGTGACATAGAATTATTTATGTAGAGAACACACTGATTTTGGAAAGCTTTCAAATTACTTGGATTTATCATTTCCTTATAAATTAATACTCCAAAAATTATTATGTACATTTGTGTGGAATCTACTTTAAAATATAAAAGGGGTGCTTTCTGATGATTATATCAAATATAAATATTAATTTATAAACAGGATGATTCCAAAGTTGTTTAAAATAGTTATATTTTCTTTTTGAGGAGACATGCCTTCAGTTTTATTTATTTTGTCAGTTTGGTAGTGAATACTTTGTAAGAGCTACAGAAAAATGGTAGTTTTTATTCTGACCATTTTCAGAAGTATTATCCTTTTTGAAAATCACCTTTGTTTCAGTGAAATATCCAGACTCTTTAGCATCATGGCGTGCAGATTGTCAGTTTTTATCTTTCCTGACTTTCCAGCCTTGTGGATTTAAGTTTCAATCTCTCCTAGATGTGCTGTATTTTCTCTACTGCAGATTCTATGCCTATCCTTCCTTGACTGTCATCTCTCCCCTAGGCTTCTTGCTAACATGTGCTAGTGTTTCAAGATTCAGCTGATATCACTAAATCTGAAAAGACTTTTCCAGAAACTTCCTCCAAATCTAAATGCAACCCTGTCTACACTGGCAAAACATCTTCCTCAAATGAGAATCGCACAATTGCAAAATTTCTTTACCCTTCACCTTTCCACCCAGGATCATGAGTTCATTGGCATTCAGAACATTGTATTCATTTTTTCATTTCAAGAAACTGATTTAGTGCTAAATACTTAGAATTCCATACATGTTTATTTAGAAAGATCCAAATTAATGAATGAAATAATTTCGCATAAAAATAATAAATTCCAAGAGTTACTGTGTACTCTTGAAAAAAATAATTGAGATGAGTTATCTTTCATAATAGTTCACAGATAAGTATATATGCACATAGCTAGATTGGGTAGATAATATCTCAAGCATAAAGGAAAGGTCTAGTTAAAAAAGTGATCGTCAAAGAAAATATTAAAATTATTAAAATAAGAATCATTAATTTTTAAAAGTGATAACATATATATATATATATAATAAGTTTCTATTTTGATACCACATCAAAATGAAATCTTTACTCAGTAGACAGTTAGTTATTAGAGTTTATTGAATTATTACAACTTTCGAGTTTAAGGAATAGTAAGAGCTCCTAAGGAGAGTGAATAAAAAGAAATAAACTAAGAATCACTATTTTAGAAGTTTTAAGATGGAAATAATTGCACCAATGATATAACTGGTAATAACTTCACTAGTATGTCTAATTCAAAAATATATGATACAAGCAAAACCATTTTATTAGCATATTTTTGATTTGCCTAATGCTTCATAATTTCTATTTGTGAAATGTAGTCTTCTATATTGTCTAGAGAAATATGATATCTTTTCATACTTGCATTTTCCACTACCTCCACTCTCCCATTACCCTTGTCATGATGTAAACATAAAGTTAAAATTCATCAGTCACTGTTGAACTATAGTAGTATTCCCTTGATATAGTCTTATTAATATTCATGTCTTACCCCCTTGGTGTGTCTGAGTTTCTGAGTGAAAATAAAGTTGAATATTTTCCTTATGAAAATATTACGATGTGATTTATTATCTTTAAATAGAAATTTCTAACACCAGAAGAATTTAGAAACTAAGAAAATAGTTACATGCTGCCAATGGTGATGCCACCAGCATAACATCACTGGGGAAAATTGTGTCAAATGACTTCATATCATCTATATTTTTATTATAATATGTGACCTGGTCCTAATAATTTATGAGATTAAAACACATTTCATATAAGCATAAATCAATATTGGAGTGCCAAAATATGAATGTCAAATGACAAATTATACTCATTATCAGTATAATAAATGTATATATTCTTATGTTAATATATTTATGAAAAATGAAAATTAAAAGATTAACTAAAGAATGTGAGTAAGGGACTTTTGAGTGAATGTAATATTTAATAAAATATTTGGAAATACAATGCAGACAACTTAATGAATGTGTATTTCTAACAGTGTGGTAGGACCACATTCTATTTTACAAATACACATGCCAAAGGAAGTGAAATTCAGAAATTCCATTTGCTGAATTTACAGGTTTCTCTGGAGGAAGTTTGGATAGTGACTGTCCCTGTTCTGATTTACAGCATCCGAAGCCCTTTATGTTGATGAATTTACTCTTTTTTATACCTAAGTGTTTAATTAGTTTAGATTTCAATATTTATTGAATGGAAGCTAATTTTATCCCTTTTATATGCTAGGCTATTTAGAAAGAGCACTCTCTCCTATGACAAACCATAAATCATTGTAGTAATGTCATCAGTGTCAAGATCAGATCAAGCCCTCTCTGTTTTATTTAACAACTCTGTGGACTTCAGCAAAGAATCTAACACAGTTAATCTTCATTTATCTTGTAAGTAAGATGGGAATAGCATGCTTTGTAAATGTAATGATAGAAAACTTACAAATATATTTGACACATGGTAAGTGTTGGATGAATATCAGTTGTTAATAGTATTGATATTGTTAATTTTGGCCAGTGAAAAAAGTACTGAACCCTAGACTGAGACCTTCTATCAAATATATTTTGAATTTTGTTTATAAGTTAGTCATTAACAAAATATATGTAAGTATATGCCATACCATGAAAAGACACCAGGATTCTTGGCCCCTGGAAGAGAAGAGTTCAATCCGGGGCTGAGATGAGGCTTGATCGCTCAGAGCTTTTGTGTAATAAAGTTTTATTAAAGTATAAAGGAGCTAGAGAAAGCTTTTGGCATAGGCATCAGAAGGGGGCAGAAAGAGTACCCCCTTGCTAGTGTTAGCAATGGCGTTATATACTCTTTAATTAGTTATTACGGTGAATCAAAAGAATGTCTGGAGGTTGTAAAGACCTCACTAGACCTACTCCCATAATTTACATTTTAAGATAATAGGATTAGCCAGAAGGTTCTTTTCCAGAGACTGTCCTTAAGCAGGATATTTTATTGTTATATAACGCTAAGGAATGTAGAGGGAAAAAATTTTTTGTCTTTTCTTCCTCCTTGAGAATTCCAGACCCCTCTCTCCTTGGGGACCCCTAGACTTCTTATCAACTTGCCTAGGAATTGACTCTCTCACTGGCTCAAATGGTAAAAACATCTGCCTGCAATGAGGAAAACCTAGGTTTGATCCCTGGGTCAGAAAGATCCCTGGGAGAAGGGAAAAGCTAATGTATTTATTTTGCTATATTGTAAAGTTATATCTTTGATTTATTCTTTCCAAAAGTCCAATTAGTAAACTTTTGTAAGAGTTATATAGCATTGTCATGGAATTTTTAGAAACCATGGAATACATATACATTACTGAGGAATTTTAAACCAAAGTATGATAAAGGGTTGATCTGTTTTGTGTCTTTAAAGTTTTAATGTATGTTTACTGTCTATAACTTACTTTGTTATCATTGTTCTTTAAACATTGTCACAGAAATATATTAAAATCTATGTTCAAGATTAATATAGAGCCAATCAAAGTTGTTTTATTATCATTCACACAATGATTTCTCTCCTTTCCTTTGGCCATATGGTAAGATTTTAATTCTATAATAAGTTATATTCTTAGCCATGTATATTCTTAAATCATTATCACGAAAAATTTAAATTGACTCTTTGGACCTGTTATACAGAATTGGTTAGCAAATGTAGCCTAAGGATTCATTTTTTTTTTTTTAAGTCCTTTTGAATAGCCCTAGGTTTAACTGGGGATTCACTTGGTTTTGGCATTGTACAGCAAACCACAATTTCAGATAGACTCCAGAGAAGCAGTACTTCTGGGAATGTGTGTAATGTTCTAAATTTCTGCAGGCTTGCTAGAGTGTTTTTTTCTGCTTTCCTTCACTTATTTTCTTCTTCATAGCCCTGAGAAAAACCTTGGGCATTAGATACTGCAGGAAATTGCTATGAGGGTTATGTTAGGAATGAAAAAAGAGCTGCAAGGCACAGAAAAGGGTATATGTCTATTTTGTGAAGTGAGGAACGTCCTCCCTGAGGGAGTTTTGAAGGAATAGAGTGAATATTAATTACATGGGACCAATTTTCCAGGCAGAAATAATAGCACATTTGAGGACTCCAGGAAAAAATAATTAAAAATCCATTTACTTGTCTATCTTGATGCTTCCCAGTGGCTCAGTGGGTAAAGAATCCACATGCAGAGCTGGAGAGGTGGGTTTGATCCCTGGGTTGGGACGATCCCCTGGAGAAGGAAATGGCAAACCACTTCAGTATCCTTCCCCAGAGAATCCCATGGACCTGGCAAGCTGCAGTTTATAGCATCCCAAAGAGCTGGACACGACTGAAGTAACTGAGCATACACTCAAGTCAGATGCTTATCTGTCCGTGTGTCCTTCTCAGATTTCCTAGAGGTTACAGTGGTGATTAAACCCACAGACAAAAGCTAGACAACCTATGTAAGCTCTGCAAGGAGATGCCCTAAAGCCTGTGTTATGGTCCTTAGCCTCAGTTCAGTTCAGTCGCTCAGTCATGTCCGACTCTTTGCAACCCCATGAATCGCAGCACGCCAGGCCTCCCTGTCCATCACCAACTCCCAGAGTTTACTCAAACTCATGTCCATCAAGTTGGTGATGCCATACAGCCATCTCATCCTCTGTCATCCCCTTCTCTTCCTGTCCCCAATCCCTCCCTGCATTCTTTTCTAGTGAGTCAAGTCTTCGCATGAGGTGGCCAAAGTATTGGAGTTTCAGCTTTAACATCAGTCCTTCCAATGAACACCCAGGACTGATCTCCTTTAGGATGGACTGGTTGGATCTCCTTGCTGTCCAAGGGACTCTCAAGAGTCTTCTCCAAACCACAGTTCAAAAGCATCAACTCTTCAGTGCTCAGCTTTCTTCAGAGTCCAACTCTCACACATCCATACATGACCATTGGAAAAAACATAGCCTTGACTAGACAGACTTTGTTGGCAAAGTAATGTCTCTGCTTTTTAATATGCTATCTAGGTTGGTCATAACTTTCCTTCTAAGGAGTAAGGGTCTTTTAATTTCATGGCTGCAATCACCATCTGCAGTGATTTTGGAGCCCCAAAAAATAAAGTCTGACACTGTTTCCAGTCTTTCCCCATCTATTTCCCATGAGGTGATGGGACCAGATACCATGATCTTAGTTTTCTGAATGTTGAGCTTTAAGCCAACTTTTTCACTTTGCTCTTTCACTCTAATCAAGAGGCTTTTTAGTTCCTCTTCACTTTCTGCCATTAGGGTGGTGTCATCTGCATATCTGAGGTTATTGATATTCCTCCCAGCAATTTTCATTCCAGCTTGTGCTTCTTCAAGCCCAGCGTTTCTCATGATGTACTCTGCATATAAGTTAAATAAGCAGGGTGACAATATACAGCCTTGATGTACTCCTTTTCCTATTTGGAACTAGTCTGTTGTTCCATGTCTAGTTCTAACTGTTGTTTTCCGACCTATATATAGGTTTCTCAAAAGGCAGGTCAGGTTGTCTGGTATTCTCATTTCTTTCAGAATTTTCCACGGTTTATTGTGATCCACACCACACAGTCAAAGGCTTTGGCATAGTCAATAAAGCAGAAATAGATGTTTTTCTGGACTCTCTTGCTTTTTCGATGATCCAGTGGATGTTGGCAATTTGATCTCTGGTTACTCTGCCTTTTCTATATTCAGCTTGAATATCTGGAAGTTCATGGTTCATGTATTAATGAAGCCTGGCTTGGAGAATTTTGAGCATTACTTAACTAGTGTGTGAGATGAGTGCAATTGTGTGGTAGTTTGAGCATTCTTTGGCATTGCCTTTCTTAGGGATTGGAATGAAAACTGACCTTTTCCGGTCCTGTGGCCACTGCTGAGTTTTCCAAATTTGCTGCCATATTGAGTGCAGCACTTTCACAGTATCATCTTTCAGGATTTGAAATAGCTCAACTGGAATTCCATCACCTCCACTAGCTTTGTTCATAGTGATGCTTCCTAAGGCCCACTTGACTTCGCATTCCAGGATGTCTGGCTCTAGATGAGTGATCACACCATCGTGATTATCTGGGTCATGAAAATCTTTTTTGTATAGTTCTTCTGTGTATTCTTGCCACCTCTTCTTAATGTCTTCTGCTTTTGTTAGGTCCATACCATTTCTGTCCTTTATTGAGCCCATCTTTGCATGAAATATTCCCTTGGTATCTCTAAGTTTCTTGAAGAGATCTCTAGTCTTTCCCATTCCATTGTTTTCTTCTATTTCTTTGCATTGATCTCTGAGGAAGGCTTTCTTATCTCTCCTGGCTATTCTTTGGAACTCTGCATTCAGATGGGAATATCTTTCCTTTTCTCTTTTGCTTTTCGTCTGTCTTCTTTTCACAGCTATTTGTAAGCCCTCCTTAGAGAGCCATTTTGCTTTTTTGCATTTCTTTTCCATGAGGATGTTCTTGATCCCTGTCTTCTGTACGATGTCACGAACCTCCGTCCACAGTTCATCAGGCACTCTGTCTATCAGATATAGTCCCTTAAATCTATTTCTCACTTCCACTGTATAATCATAAGGGATTTGATTTAGGTCATACCTGAATGGTTTAGTTGTTTTCCCTGCTTTCTTCAATTTAAGTCTGAATTTGGCAATAAGGAGTTCATGATCTGAGCCACAGTCAGCTCCCAGTCTTGTTTTTGCTGTCTGCATAGAGCTTCTCCATCTTTGGCTGCAAAGAATATAATCAATCTGATTGCGATGTTGACCATCCAGTGATGGCCATGTGTAGAGTTTTCTCTTGTGTTGTTGGAAGAGGGTGTTTGCTATGACAAGTACGTTCTCTTGGCAAAACTCTATTAGCCTTTGCCCTACTTCATTCCGTACTCCAAGGCCAAATTTGCCTGTTACTCCAGGTTTCTTGACTTCCTACTTTTGCATTCTAGTCCCCTATAATGAAAAGGACGTCTTTTTTGGGTATTAGTTCTAAAAGGTCTTGTAGGTCTTCATAGAACCATTCAACTTCAGCTTCTTCAGCATTACTGGTTGGGGCATATGCTTGGATTACTGTGATATTGAATGGTTTGCCTTGGAAATGAACAGAGTTCATTCTGTCATTTTTGAGATTGCATCCAGGTACTGCATTGCAGATTCTTTTGTTGACCATGATGGCTACTCCATTTCTTCTAAGGGATCTCTGCCCACAGTAGTAGATATAATGGTCATCTGAGTTAAATTCACCCACTTCAGTCCATTTTAGTTCACTGATTCCTAGAATGTCTATGTTCACTCTTGCCATCTCCTGTTTGACCACTTCCAATTTGCCTTGATTCTTGACCTAACATTCCAGGTTCCTATGCAATATTGCGCTTTACAGCATCGGACCTTGCTTCTATCACCAGTTATACCCACAACTCGGTATTGTTTTTGCTTTGGCTCCATCCCTTCATTCTTTCTGGAGTTATTTCTCCACTGATCTCCAGCAGCATATTGGGCACCTACTGACCTGGGGAGTTCCTCTTTCAGTATCCTATCATTTTGCCTTTGCATACTGTTCATGGGGTTCTCAAGGCAAGAATACCGAAGTGGCTTGCCATTCCCTTCTCCTGTGGACCACATTCTGTCCGACCCCTCCACCATGACCCGTCCGTCTTGGGTGGCCCCACACGGCATGGCTTGATTTCACTGAGTTGGACAAGGCTGTGGTCCTGTGATCAGATTGACAAGTTTTCTGTGATTATGGTTTCAGTGTGTCTGCCCTCTGATGCCCTCTCGTAACACCTACCGTCTGTCCTTAGCCTGCCTTACTATAAAAGGCTTTTGTTGAAATAATCTGACTTATTTACTTGGAAGATATTTTTGCATTGCCCTAGGATGTACCCCCTCCCCTAATGGAAAGAGGAGATGTTTGCTTCCTTCTCACCTCAAGTTAGATAAGCCAGATTTGAAAGGGACTGCTTGGAGACCAGGACATGCACATTTGGAACATATAAGACACATAAGACAGGTTTTTTAATAATGAAAAAGATATGGGTCATTGGCTTGAAATGGCAGAGCAGTAAAGAAACTCCAAGTTATAGTAGCAGTTAAAATAACTGTACTCTTACTTGTGGCAGTAATGGAAAAGTACAGAAAAGACTGATGAGTATTTATCTGGTTCAAGTATGGGTCAGAAGGTAGGGATAATGGCATCTATCTGTAAAAATTATACTAATGGAAAGAAACAAAACACAAACTCTCTGTACGATGTGATTCCATTTACATGAAATTCTAAAAATATATGTTATAGTAACAGAAAGCAGATTAGCAGTTACCACAAATTAGAGAAATTTGAGTGCAAATGAGCATGGAAAACATTTTCCAGGTGAAGGAAGTTTTTTTATCTTAACTGTGATTAGATAATTGTAGAAAATTACCTAAATTTATTAATCTGTACATGTTAAAAGTAGTGAATTTATTTTATATAAATAATACTTTAGGAATGTTAGAGGGAAACTGAAGAAAAAGTGGGCATATATAGCAAAATTAATTTCTTTACAGAACATCTGCACTGAAAGAGATGCTAAAAAATTCTTCAAGCTGGTGACAGTAATTACCAGAAGAAAGCTCAAATCTGGAAAAAAAAAAAAAAAGAGCAAGCAAGTCAGAAAGCATATTTACATATACATTCAAGTTTACTTGTTACAATCATAATTTATAACATGAGTTACATGGAAACTTACATTACCATATGTAAAATAGATAGCCAATGGGAATTTGTTGTATGGCTAAGAAACTCAAACAGGGGATCTTTATCAACCTAGAGGAGTGGGATGAGGAGGGAGATGAAAGGGAAATTCAAAAAGGAGGGAATATATGTATACTAATTGCTGATTCAGGGTGAGGTTTGACAGAAAACAACAAAATTCTGTAAAGCAAAAAAAAAATTAAAAAAGGAAACAAGTCAGAAAGCATATTTACATATACATTAAAGTTTATTTATTATAATCATAATTTAATACAAAATTAAAGAAATATTATTCTGCAGAATATATGGAAGTACAATATGACAAGAAAAGCACAAAAGGAGAATCCTTGTCACTGACATTGACAAAAGACTTTTAATTATCTACAGGAAATTAAACAGATTTAAGGCCAGTTCCAGATTTTATATAAAAGTGCAGTAATATCAGCATTTCGTGAGAGAAAAAAATTAAGGTTATTTTCTACTTGTACTCTAAGAGAGTTTTTATCTTAATTCAAGCCCTCCATAAAGTAGAGCATTTAAGTCCTGTTTTGGTTTTTTTTTTTTTTTTTTGGATGTACAAGCTTACTTGAAGGTGAGAAGGAGAAGTCAGAGCAATGTGTGCTACAATGTAGTAAATGATGGCTATGTGAAGAATAGCCATTCTGTGAAAATTTAAATTTTCACTAAATTTTCACAAAATTCTGTGAAGAATTTGACTATGTTTAAGGTTCACAAGGAAACACCAGTCATTGGGGAAATGAATATACTCATGAAAGAAGAGCTCTTCATCTGCCCAGCTATTTCTTGTCCTCCAGTTCCCGTTTTCAAAGTAGACCCTAAAAGGAAGTGGACTCCCAGGTATTTCCACATTGGCTCATACCAACCTCAGTGACTGCTCAGGAATATAGGTAAGATTCTCCAAAAAACAGAGATGAGAATTTGATGAAGAGAATTCAGTAGGCTGTAACAACAGCTATGAAAAAGGCAGTAGAATGGTGGGTGATGCGGTTACAACAGAATGCTGAGTCCAGCTACACAGCCTATCATCCACAGACAAGGCAAAAGGGACAAGATTTTGTTTGTTCAGGGTGAATATGTAACCTTACTGGAGCCTTTATGCTAAGGATAATACCTAGAAAAGTCCCAGCTGTGTTCTCAGCAGACAACATTTCCAGCCACTAAAGAAACAAGTTTCCTGTATTTGGAGAAGATATATGAGTGACTCATTGCAGTGTCCACCATACACCTACTTTGATGTGCTTTTTATTCAAGTAGCAGAGATCTGGCTCCATCCAGCATGTGGGGCATGGAGGGTGTGCTCACCAGGGATTTGCCAGATGAGTAAGCTTAGCCAACTTTAGACTCTGCCTATGCCCCTGAAAGAAAAATGTAGTTGCCAAACTGGAGTAGGTACATATAGTGTGTATCTGATCAGTCAATTCTTTATAGGTAGCAGTTATTACTCAGAGGATTCAGAGATTCATATAGCATGCTGTTAATTGATGAAGGTTGAATGCAGTCCAGAGTTAAGTATAAGTGGGGCAGAATGTGAGATGTACTTACTAAAGCAAGTGTCAGTTTATGTTGTGCTTGAGAAGCAACATAAGATAAATCAGGAAGCATTGTCATAAATGACATGATCCTATGTGAATTTCATAAAGGTTATTTTTCTGAAGAATGGAGAAAATTAAGATTTAAAAATTAGAAAATTACTTGATCAAGGACTTTGCAAATAGCATGTTCAAAACACCAAAAAGAATATAAGTTGCTGAGCATAATTAGGACTCATGAGATGCAAATTTAACCACAATGAGATATTATATATCCATCATGTAAAAAAAGGATGTTTTCTTGGAGATACAGAGTATTAGAAACTATCATTACTATAATGATTTCAGATTGATAAATGATTGTGTCAATCCACTGCTAACATAAGATATACAAAAAAGGAGCAGAGACTGTGAGAAAGAGATCAAATTCATTTTTATATTTGTTGAGTTTTACATGTCTCCACATCCAAGTGCAAGTGCCCAAGGGTTAAATGGACAGTGGTAATAATGTTAATATATGGGTAAGAACACTGGTTATAGGTGAGATTTACTATAAATTTTAGGGAGAGGGATAATAATAAGATCTTGGGGGGAATATCAATATTCAAGGGCTGTGTAAAGGATGGTAGATCCATGAATGAAACTAAGGACAGATGGCCCTCTACAGATGTTTGAAGAATACTTACTGCCACAGAAATTGACAGTAGGTATGGTGAAGTGAGAGAAATGATACCTAGAAGTCAATGAGTACAGAAAAGAGCATACTAAGAATAAGTCTTGAATGTTAGTGAGTGCTGCTTTTCTACCTTCTTAAGGGCAAATGTAGGCTTATTAGTGAGGAAGAGAAGTGCATGTGGGTACATGTGCAAATATGAAACAGTGAGCATAGAGCATGCTCTGGAAAACACTTTCTGAATCATGGAATATAAGAGAGTCTATTCATCTTTTATTTACTTTCTTGAATGTGTGTATTTTCAGTAGAAACAACTATATTTACGTTGAACTCCTTACAGGCAAATGTAAAAACCATACATAGCAACATTTTTTTTTTTTTATATTTAAAACCATTGCCAGAGGTCTTATTATAGAAGCGTGTATCAACCAAAAGGTATTAATAACATACTCTCAGAGTCATTGTTCCCTTTGTTATCTGTTAGATTCTTAACATTTTGCTGCACTTAATATGTTTTTACTTCATGTCAGCTATAGGGTTAAAATTTATCTAGCAACTGTGCAGATGAATTATGCCTGAACAAAAGAATAATGCTAACAAAATATAAGATGAAGTGAAGAATGGAAGACATATCTAAAGCTTGACCCTGCAAATAGAAATACTTCTAAACTTTGAGTAACACTTGTATATTTTTTTCAAGAAAAAAGCATTTGTAAATTCCATTGTTGATTAATTACTTCAATAATAAAATGAAGTATAATGCCTCTTATATTTCATCTCTCATTAGCCATTTTATATTTATAACACATATAAATTCCGAAGTGGCTCAGTGTTAAAGAATTTGCCCGCAGTGCAGGAGGCACAGGTTCGATGCCTGGGTTGGGAAGATCCCCTGGAGAAGGAAGAGGCAACCCATTCCAGTATTCTTGCCTGAGAAATCCCATGGACAGAGAAGCCTGGTGGGCCACAATCCATGGGGTTGCAGAAGATTTGAACATGACCGAAAGACTAAATAACAACTATATATATGTGTGTGTGTGTGTGTGTGTGTGTGTGTGTGTATACATATGTATATATTCACACTGTTATATTATTATAGTATGTAGCATATATACATTAAATTGAAAGCAACCATATTCCATACATCAGTATTAATATAATGTGATAGATGATGCTTTACAGCCCTCAAACTGAATGTGATACTGACTGCCGCAAGTAAATTCTTCCTAGTGTGGTATGTTATAGTACCATTTTCAATCCTGCCTCATTGATTCTTTAATTTTGTTATTTTGCAGTGCACAGTTGTGCTCACATATTTAGATGTATGCTTGTGGACTGAGTTCACTATTTCCCCTTCCACAATAGTCCCTGACAATGAGAGTAGCACTTGGCACAAATAATGTATTAAATATAAAGGGAAACACATTGATGTAAAATGGTAGTTTTCTATTTTTTTTAAGTGTCCCTCTAGATAATCCAAAATTTATATAACTATTGAAGAGACCCACAGAATTTTAAAATTCCATAAAGAACTTATGAAATTGCCAAGGATATGTTCACTGATGCTTCTTCTGGGTTCAGTAACCTAAAAATTACTGAATCTAGAAATTACCTAGTTTGTGGAACCTAGCTGGACAGTCACGGGAGAAGTCAGATCTGGAACTGGAGAGACCTTCAAATCCTGAAGCTACCACTCTCTGCTGATATGATTTTGAACAAAATGCTTAACCATTCTAAGATTTCTCTTGTGTGTGTGCAGTGGGTAAAAATAATAATGATACCAAAGAAGAGCAGAGTGCTCATGACACTTTCTCACAGTTATTAGGCATTTAAAAATGCTTGCTATTGTATTATTAGGTTGTCTATATCCTCATCTCTGAGAGGAAGGGATGAAGATTAACCAGCAAAATTTTAGATAGTACTTATCCTAAAGGAGATCAGACCTGGGTGTTCAATGGAAGCACTGATGCTGAAGCTGAAACTCCAATACTTTGGCCACCTCATGTGAAAAGTTGACTCATTGGAAAAGACCCTGATGCTGGGAGGGGTTGGGGGCAGGAGGAGAAGAGGACAACAGAGGATGAGATGGGTGGATGGCATCACCGACTCAATGGACATGAGTTTGGGTAAATTCCGGGAGTTAGTGATGGACAGGGAGGCCTGGCGTGCTGCAATTCATGGGGTCGCAAAGAGTCGGACACGACCGAGCGACTGAACTGAATTGAACTAAGGTCCTAGAGGAAGCTACCTGGTTTACAGACTTACTGGAATGTGGAAGTGTAAGGATCGTGGCATTCTAAACAGATTTAATTTAAGAGTTGACAACGCGTGGTATGGATTTTAATAGCTTGATTAAAATGTTGCATAAAACAAAAGAGTTTTGATACCTTCAATCAATTTCAGTTCCCTTTTACCATATGTTTTTTTCAGTTTTTTTGCTCCTCAGCAGTCTAACTCTTCAGCTTCAAAACGAGCCTGTATCCTACTTGATTCCAACTAGTTATTACTGATTTCAGTCTTTCATTAGTATTTATTAATCCATCCTACCTACTCCCTGAATGTAGTGTGCCATGTACTCAGTTATGTGAGACTCTGCGACCCCATGGACTGTAGCCCACCAGGCTCCTCTGTCCATGGGATTTTCCAGGCAAGAATACTGGAGTGGGTTGCCACTCCTTCCTCCAAGGGATCTTCCCACCCAGGGTTTGAACATCTCCTGTGTCTCTTGCATTGCAAGCGGATTCTTTATCCACTGAACCTTTGGGGAAGTCATGAATGTAGAGTTATTATAAAAGTGAATAATTATGTTTTTTAAATTTATATTAAATTATAAACAGTCAAGGTTTCGCCAAGTGTATAGTTGCTTTCTTAGAGTATTTTAATCTAATAAAATCTCTATTGGTGAAATATACGAAGGGTTTATTGGAACATGGGCCTTCTTGGGCCTTCTTTAGAATCAACACAATTTCAGCCCTGTTCAGTTATCTTTCAGGACCGAGACATTTCCTCATCTTTCTAAATGCCAAATTCATCATCTCTCATATTCCTTCAAAGCACAGTAAAACACAGTGAAAGATCATAATCAGTATGAAGTCTGAACCTAAAGAGGAGAAATGTCACAAATTCATTTTATTTTTATTCCAATATTCTTTCTCCAACTTAGCAGAGCACCTTGAATATATCAGGAAAAGTATTATAATATGAGAATATAAATTAACCAATTGTGTAATCACACTATCACAAATATTTATTTTAGGATATAAGAAAGGAGTTTTATAAATGACCGTGAGCAGTCCTCAAATGAAGAAGTATCTTGAGTACATAATTACCTCTCATGAGTGCTATGAGAATTAATGAGTTAATATTTAAAAAGCAATTTAAAATATTTTGATGAGAGATGCCATTAAGTACTTTATAACCTCAACTTGTTAATTAAATTTTCTGAGAAATATCATTTTATTACTGTCAAATGCAAGTACAGGGTGTCTCCTTCAGTGTGACCTAAGAGTATAAAATTATAGCTTTTTCCCCTCAAATTACAAAGACTTTAGAATGTTTTGTCACAGTTACATACCTTAGGTTAAATTTGAAAGAAAATCTCTATTTATCCAGAAGAAAACAATTTTAGTCACTTTAGAACATAGACTTTAACCTGAATTGAGACTGTTAAATATCAAAATGCATATAGTTTCTTGATAAGGTATTCAATAACTTACAAAATATCAATGAAGAAATAATTTATAGGTGGAAGCTAAAGAAATGGCATGTATTATCATATCAGATGTAGATAATGTGCAAACATATTAAATTTGTGCAGTTAAAGGATGGTAGATATGGCAAGAAAGCAAATAGTTATTTAAAATCTCTGCAAATACAAAGATGTTTTCATTTTTTAAAAAGATAAATGCAAAGCAGATAAACAGTTTTTGTGTGGCATTCTTAGCTCATTTATAGGACACATTTTAAAAATGGTACAGGCAATATTCATCCCAATCTGTAAATCTGTAAAATGTTTAAGAGGGAACTAAAAAAATATATCATTAGTACAAATTCTAATTTCCATAATTTATAGAACTCAGAACTTTAAGCAATAATAAAAGCAGTATAAAATAGCTTGGTTTATGTCATTTGGTGACTTTCTTCTTTACATGACCTTTGTTACCTTAGGTACCTTTGAAGTACCTAAAAGGTACTTAAGATTCTCTATTTAAAAAGAAATCATCAACACAACATTGCTAAGTTAAGAATCTATCTAAAATTAATAGTAATTTTATTATTGATAAAACTGCAAAGTTTTCAACTAAGAATAACATTGAATATTACGTGAACTTCTAATCAACATCTTATTTCTACTAAGAAAGCACTTTTCTTTTTTCTTTGTATTTATTTATTTTTTTTAATTAACATGTATTTTAATTGGAGGCTAATTACTTTACAATATTATAGTGGTTTTTGCCATACATTGACATGAATCAGCCATAGCTGTACTTGTGGCCCCCATCTTGAACCCCCCTCCTGTCTCCCTCCCCATCCCATCCCTCAGGGTTGTCCCAGTGCACCAGCTTTGAGTGCCCTGTTTCATGCATCGAACTTGGGCTGGTGATCTAGTTCACATATGGTAATATACATGTTTCAATGCTATTCTCTCAAATCATCCCATCCTCTCCTTCTCCCAGAGTCCAAAAGTCTATTCTTTTTATCTGTGTCTCTTTTGCTGTCTCACATATAGGGTCATCGTTGACATCTTTCTGAATCCCATATATATGCATTAATGTACTGTAAGGGTGTTTTTCTTTCTGACTTACTTCACTTTATATAATAGGTTCCAGTTTCATCCACCTCCTTAGAACTGATTCAAATGTGTTCTTTTTTAATAACTGAGTACTATTCCATTGTGTATATGTACCACAGCTTTCTTATCCATTCATCAACCAATGAACATCTAGGTTGCTTCCATGTCCTACCTATTGTAAACAGTGCTGTGATGAACATTGGGGTACATGTGTCTTTTTCAATTCTGGTTTCATCAGTGTCTATGCCCAGCAGTGGGATGGCTGGGTTGTATGACAGTTTTATTTCCAGTTTTATAAGAAATCTCCAAACTGTTCCCCATAGTGGCTGTACTAGTGTGCATTCCCACCAACAGTGTAAGAGAATTTTCTTTTCTCTGAACCCTCTCCAGCATTTATTGTTTGTAGACTTTTTGATAGCAGCCATTCTTACTGGCGTGAGATGGTACCTCATTCTGGTTTTGATTTGCATTTCTCTGATAATGAGTAATGATGAGCATCTTTTCATGTGTTTGTTAGCCATCTGTATGTCTTCTTTGGAGAAATGTCTGTTCTTTGGCCCATTTTTTGATTGGGTGGTTTATGTATGTGGTGTGGAACTGCATGAGCTGCTTGTATATTTTTGAGATTAATTCTTTTTCAGTTGCTTCATTTGCTATTATTTTCTCCCACTCTGAAAGCTGTCTTTCACCTTGATTATAGTTTCATTCATTGTGCAAAAGTTTTTAAGTTAATTAGGTCCCATTTGTTTATTTTTGCTTTTATTTCCGATATTCTGGGAGGTGGGTCATAGAGGATCCTGCTGTGATTTATGATTTGCCTATGTTTTCCTCTAGGATTTTTATAGTTTATGGTCTTACATTTAGATCTGTAATCCATTTTGAGTTTATTTTTGTGTATGGTGTTAGAAAGTGTTCTAGTTTCATTCTTTTACTGGTGGTTGACCAGTTTTCCCAGCACCACTTGTTAAAGAGATGGTCTTTTCTCCATTGTATATTCTTGCCTCCTTTGTCAAAGACAAGGTGTCCATAGGTGTGTATATTCTTGCCTCCTTTGTCAAAGACAAGGTGTCCATAGGTGTGTGGATTTATCTCTGGGCTTTCTATTCTGTTCCATTGATCTATATTTCTGTCTTTGTGCCAGTACCATACTGTCTTGATGACTGTGGCTTTGTAGTAGAGCCTGAAGTCAGGCAGGTTGATTCCTCCAGTTCCATTCTTCTTTGTCAAGATTGCTTTGGCTATTCAAGGTTTTTTTTGTATTTCCATACAAATTGTGAAATTATTTGTTCTAATTCTCTGAAAAATACCATTGGTAGCTTGATAGGGATTGCATTGAATCTATAGATTGCTTTGGGTAGTATACTCATTTTCAATATATAGATTCTTCTGATCCATGAACATGGTATATTTTCCCCTCTATTTGTGTCATCTTTGATTTCTTTCATCAGTTTTTTATAGTTTTCTATATATAGGTCTTTTGTTTCTTTAGGTAGATTTATTCCTAAGTATTTTATTATTTTCGTCTCAATGGTGTATAGGATTGTTCTCTTAGTATTTCTTTCTGTCTTCTCATTATTAATATATAGGAATGCAAGGGATTTCTGTGTGTTAATTTTTTATCCTGCAACTTTACTATGTTCATTGATTAGCTCTAATAATTTTCCGGTGGTGTCTTTAGGGTTTTCTATGTAGAGGATCATGTCAGCTGCAAACAGTGAGAGTTTTGCGTCATCTTTTCCAATCTAGATTCCTTTTATTTCTTTTTCTTCTCTTATTGCTGTGGCTAAACATTCTAATATTATGTTGAATAGTAGTGGTGAGAGTGCATTTCCTCTCTTATTTGAAATTTACACAATCAGAAAAGTGAGATATTGCCCTAGTGGCATTATTAGGAGGGAAAATGCCTTCAAAAATACTGAACTAGTTCAAATATTAAAATTTTGACTTTATAGTAAGAAATGTGTTAATGGGTAACTTATTTATCTAACTTTAAAAAGATCTTTGCCAAGTATCAATTGAAACATTTAACCATGCAAAATGAAACTTATGTGCTTCAACCTTCGTGCTATTCAATCACTGACAAACATTAACATTTACTTTTGATATACAGATCTTTCTTGACTTTCAGTGGGGTTACATGCTAATAAACCCATCATAAATCAAAATTGTCTAAAGTTGAAAATTCATTTAGAGCACCGAACCTTCCAAACATCATAGATTAGCCTAGCTTGCCTTAATTGTTCTCAGACACTTGTGTTAGTCTGCAGTTGGGCAAAAAATCTAATGCAAAGCATATTCTATAATGAAATGTTGACTATCTCATGTAATTTATTGAATGCTGTATTAGAAGTGAAAAAAGAAAATGATTGTGTGGGTTAAAGTGGTTATAGACCGTACAGGATTTGACCCTCACAATTGGTGGCTGATCGGGAGCTGTGACATCATGAGAGAGTATCTCACCACTTGTCACTAGCCTGGGGGAAAGATCAAAATTAAAAATCTGAACTATGGTTTCTACTGAATGCATATTGCTTTCACACCTTTGCAAAGTTGAAAAATTTATAAGTTGAACAATTATAAGTCAGGATCCTCTGTATAAAGGAATTGTGAGCATAAGCTTTTATGTGCTGTGCAGTGCTTAGTCATTCAGTCATGTCTGACTCTGCAACCCCATGGGCTGTAGCCCACTAGGCCTCTCTGTCTGTGGGGATTCTCCAGGCAAGAAAACTGGAATGGGTTGCCATGCCTGCCTCCAGGGGATCTTTTCAACCCAGGGACTGAACCCAGGTCTCCCTGCAGGCAGATTCTTTACCATCTGAGCCACCAGGGAAGCCCAAGATTTTATGTAGTTTTATGTTAAGTCTAGAAAAATGTGAAGATTTTCTTCTTGCCTCATGTCCTAGTAACAAAGCTCTAAAGTTCTTTTTTTTCTCTTTATTTATTCCATGCACTTACATCAGTATACTTTTGCAATGTTTGGCATTTTAAGAGCATTTCAATGCAGTTTTAAAAAAATAATTTCACCAATCGACTATTATCTATAGTTATATGTCCTGGGTTATATTCTACTTTACAGAATTTGAAAACTTTAAAATCTGATCAGATAAATGTACTAGGACAAAATATATCAGTAGTCATAATTTTTCTTCACAGCTCCACAATTTCTTTTTCTCTTTCAAGATAATCAGAAATCTCTCCTCTGGTACTCTGAAATTGTTGGGTCATGATCTGAGCCTGGGGCAAAGGCACCAGAGAGAGTTTTTAAGGCAAATACTTTTTGGAAGATTCTGGAAAAGTAAGCCTCAGGGTAGATTCTACTGACAATTATCCTTGTTATAACAGATCACACAAAAAATTTTTCTGTGCCTTGAAGGAAAATGTTCTCAAAGGAGATGGGCTTTGAACTGGACTCCATACGGACAATAGAATTTAGTTAGATGGAAAATGATGTAGAAGGCTAATATCAGTGAGGGACTAATAGGGATGTTAAAATAATTATATAAAGAGGAGTATGGGAAATATGTTAGAGAAGTAGCTTGCTATCTTTGATCTGTCAACAAATCAGTTCAGTTCAGATCAGTCACTCAGTCGTTTCCGACTCTTTGCGACCCCATGAATCGCAGCACGCCAGGCCTCCCTGTCCATCACCAACTCCAGGAGTCCACCCAAACCCACATCCATCGAGTCAGTGATGCCATCCAGCCATCTCATCCTCTGTCGTCCCCTTCTCCTCCTGCCACCAATCCCTCCCAGCATCAGGGTCTTGTCCAATGAGTCAACTCTTTGC
Source organism: Cervus canadensis (assembly GCF_019320065.1). Classification (NCBI taxonomy): domain Eukaryota; kingdom Metazoa; phylum Chordata; class Mammalia; order Artiodactyla; family Cervidae; genus Cervus; species Cervus canadensis. Next base: position 51,584,721 of record NC_057405.1, on the reverse strand, counting down.
ATGAGGGGGCCAAAGTATTGGAGTTTCAGCTTCAGTATCAGTCCTTCCAATGAACACCCAGGACTTATCTCCTTTAGGATGGACTGGTTGGATCTCCTTGCTGTCCAAGGGACTCTCAAGAGCATTGAGAGCACAGTTCAAAAGCATTGATTCTTCGGCATTCAGCTTTCTTCACAGTCCAACTCTCACATCCATACATGACCACTGGAAAAACCATAGCCTTGACTAGTAAATAATATATTTTAATATCCTCTCTAGATTGTTAAGGGCAATGTGTTCTGTGTTCAAGTATGGCATTACCTTGTGGGTTAAAAATCACAAAACTTTAGATAATATAGCATATTCGTTTTATAAACAATGAAAGTTAAACCTGCACCTCTGTATGTTATTTGTTTCCTTGTAGCAAATCACCCCAAAATGTATTATCTTAAAACAATGAGCAATTTATCTGTTCATGATTTATTAGTCAACAATTTGAGCTAAATTCAGCTCAGTGCTAACTTATCTACCTATCTATCACCTATCTATTTTTACTACATGTTGAGCACTCTTCTAAAGCCTTTACAATGATTATAATCCTCCCAGAAAACTCTATGTAGAAATTTTTACTATTACCCTTATTTAGAGCAATGGAAACTGAAGTACACACATAAAGGATATGCCTAAGTCATAAAAGAAGTAATTGATATAACCAGACTGCAATTACAGAAAAGTGGGATTTCATCTTTAGTAATAGTTGATGATGCTGGGAGGGATTGGGGGCAGGAGAAGGGGACAACAGAGGATGAGATGGCTGGATGGCATCACCAACTCGATGGACATGTGTCTGAGTAAACTCCGGGAGTTTGTGATGGACAGGGAGGCCTGGTGTGCTGCAAATTCATGGGGTCACAAAGAGTCGGACACGACTGAGCGACTGAACTGAACTGAACTGAACTGAACTGAATAGTTGATGACATAGGAATTCTCAATGGTCCATAGAGAAAGTTAAACAAGGGGATCAGAACAGATCATGAAGAACACCAACATAGAAGTTATAGGCAAATGAAGAAAAACCTTTTAACAGTGGTCATAAACCTGGCAGTGCAGCAGAAAGCTGAGGCATTTTAACGAATAAATACCTACAAACTGAGATCCAGTAAATACAGTGTGGGGCCTCAGAACCTGTATTTTCTCATCTAGAATTAGGTAATTCTGAGGCATCCACTTTGCAAACATGCATTAAGAACTTTGAGATTTATAGAAGTTGCATATAAATAGCCAGAAAGTTAGTGGATGATCTGTTAGCATTCAGGAAGTTAAGAGAAGATAATATTTCAGGTAAGATGTGTTAGGATAGACCTGAATATTTTAAATTCTAATGAGAAGATATTGGTAGAGAAAAAAAATGAAGATATAAGAGGGAGTTTTGATAACTGTAGAATAAGTTCCTAACGAGATAAGATATGTTAAAGTAGAGAGTGAGAGATTAACCTTTAACAGTAGAAGGGACAGATTTCCCCAATGTAAGCAATCAATTCTAAAAGAAATTGACCCTGAATATTCATGGGAAGTACTGTTGCAGAAGCTGAAGCTCCAGTACTTCGGACACCTGACATGAAGTGCCAACTCATTGGAAAACACTCTGATACTGGGAAAGATTGAAGTCAGGAAGAGTAGGGGACGACAGAGGATGAAATGGTTGGATGGCATCACCGACTCAATGGACATGAATTTGAGCAAACTCCAGGAAATGATGAAGGACATGGAAGCCTTGCATGCTTCAGTCCATGGGGTGCAAATAGTCGGACATAACTGAGCGACTAAAGTGAACTGAATTGAATTGAAGCAGATGAGAGATGTTCTTGAGTATAGAAGTATAAACAAAACACCTTAAAAAGTATGGTAAACAATTGCCCAAGGATACAAAGTAAAAAAGAAAGATTAGAAATCCTATTTTTAATTAGAGAAGAATATGATTTCCTTCTACTGGCTAGAGGTTTTTCTTCCTTTGCCTACCACTTCTACCTATCTTTCTACTGGTCTGAAAATGTGTGATATCTGCCCACCATCAGCTCTCAGCAACCATTGTAGAAGACAGATGAATAAATCCAAGTTCATTGTTTCACCATACATGGATAATGAAAAAGAAGTGAAACTCAACAGAACTTGATCAGAATGGAAATATCAAGTCTAGGTTGCAGAAGGAAAGAAGGGAGTTGTCATTAGATACCTGGGTATTTGGGAATGTGGAGAGGTCAAATGATAGTTTAGAGCAAAGTATTTCAAGACAGAGGAGACCAGGTGTACATTCCAGTTTTGCCATGAAGTTGCTCAGTGACTTTGAGAACAATTTATTTGTAACCACTGTCACTTCTCAGAGACTAAAAGTCTGAAACTTAGGTTTTTTAACAGAAAACTTCAATCAGTGAATATAATCAGTTATTCATTTGTTAATCAATCCAGGCTTTCCCTCCAAGTTTTGTCCTCCTCTCACCTGGAAATCTGAAGAGAACTAACAAAAGATCTGTCACAGTGTTTTCACCATGATCTCTGGTGTGTTGTTTCTAACTTCTTTCTTTTAACTACTTTCTCTTTTCTAAAGTCTAAACACCTGCCACACAAATGTTGGTGGAATATTTATTTAAGTGGACACTTACAGATCTCAGTGAAATTTGAAGGAAAAGGATTACTTTCTCAGCCATTTTGATTGTAAAGCCTGATGTTGCTACTTATATCCATGTGGATGTCTGCATAACATATCTGCCTACCTACAATCACAATGGTCTGATCACTCACCTAGAGCCAGACATCCTAGAATGCAAAGTCAAGTGGGCCTTAGGAAGCATCACTACGAACAAAGCTAGTGGAGGTGATGGAATTCCAGTTGAGCTATTTCAAATCCTGAAAGATGATGCTGTGAAAGTGCTGCCCTCAATATGCCAGCAAATTTGGAAAACTCAGCAGTGGCCACAGGATGGGAAAATGTCAGTTTTCATTCCAATCCCTAAGAAAGGCAATGCCAAAGAATGTTCACACTACCGCACAATTGCACTCATCTCACACGCTAGCAAAGTGGTGCTCAAAATTCTCCAAGCTAGGCTTCAACAGTATGTCAACCGTGAACTTCCAGATGTTCAAGCTGGATTTTAAAAAGGCAGAGGAACCAGAGATCAAACTGCCAACATCCACTGGGTCATCGAAAAAGCAACAGAGTTTCGAAAAAATCTACTTCTGCTTTATTGACTATGCCAAAGCCTTTGACTGTGTGGATCACAACAAACCATGAAAAATTCTCCAAGAGATGGGAATACCAGACCACCTGACCTGCTTCCTGAGAAATCAGGTGAAGAAGCAACAGTTAGAACTGGACATGGAACAACAGACTGGTTCCAAATAGGAAAAGGAGTACGTCAAGGCTGTATATCGTTACCCTGCTTATTTAACTTATATGTAGAGTACATCATGAGAGATGCTGGACTGGATGAAGCACAAACTGGAATCAAGATTGCCGGGAGAAATATCAATAACCTCAGATATGCAGATGACACCACCCTTATGGCAGAAAGTGAAGAAGAACTAAAGAGCCTTTTGATGAAAATGAAAGAGGAAAGTGAAAACGTTGGCTTAAAACTCAACATTCAGAAAACTAAGATCATGGCATCCAACCCCATAACTTCATGGCAAATAGATGGGAAACAGTTGAAACAGTGACAGACATATTTTTGGGGGCTCCCAAATCACTGCAGATGGTGACAGCAGCCATGAAATTAAAAGACACTTACTGCTTGGAAGAAAAGTTATGACCAGCCTAGACAGCATATTAAAAAGCAGAGACATTACTTTGCCAACACAGGTTCATCTAGTCAAGGCTATGGTTTTTCTAGTCATCGTGTATGGATGTGAGAGTTGGACTATAAAGAAAACTGAGCACCGAAGAATTCATGCCTTTGAACTGTGATGTTGGAGAATACTCTTGAGAGTCCCTTGGACTGCAAAGAGATCCAACCAGTCCATCCTAAAGGAAATCAGCCCTGAATATTCTTTGGAAGGACTGATGCTGAAGCTGAAATCCAATACTTTGGCCACCTGATGTGAAGAGCTGACTCATTTGAAAAGACCCTGATGCTGGGAAAGATTGAAGGTGGGAGAAGGGGATGATAGAGGATGAGATGCTCGGATGGCATCACTGACTCAATGGGCATGAGTTTGAGTAAACTACGGGAGTTGATGATGGACAGGGAGGCCTGACGTGCTGCAGTCAATGGGGTTGCAGAGTTGGACGTGATTGAGCGACTAACTGAACTGAACTAAGGGGTCTGTTAGGCTAGGGTTTATGTTGTTCTTAGGACAAATAGATCAGAAATTCTCAGACAGTTATTTGTTCTCTCAAAGCTCCTTGATGTGGTATAGTGGATCCTCAGAGAAGTGGCCTCATACCTCCATAAGCCCCACATTAAATGGAGCCACAAAGTTCTTTTGTGCTTTCAATCAATCCATCACTTGAATTAATTTCTGGCACTCAGCTCACTTTCAGTAGCACCACAATAGGCACTTTCAAAATTCTCTTCTTCTGCGCCCAATTGTGCATGCAAGTCCATGTTCTTCCTGGCAACACTACAAGATTTTTCAGTCATATTTTACTGAAATAATTTATTTCCATTAGTTGTCAGCATGTAGCAAATTGTAGAAAAGTTAGCAGTTAACAGACTATTTATAAACCAACAAATTTGACTGCTTTAGTCAATTTTTTTCTAAATATCATCCCTTTTGGGAGACCTGGGTTCGATCCCTGGGTTGGGAATATCCCCTGGAGGAGGGCGTATCAACCTACTCCAGTATTCTTGCCTGGAGAATCCCAGTGGACACAGGAGCTTGGAGGGCTACAGTCCACAGGGTTGCAAAGAATCGGACACGACTGAATGACTAAGCACAGCACGTCATCCCTCTAGGTAGAGGGAAAGTGAAAATCATTTTTAGGCTCACCACAAACCCGGTTGTAATATTCTGGTTTTTCAAAGCTTCCCACTATTTTCTTCCATTGGTAGCCAAATTTTATATCTGGCCCAGGGATGGGGCAGTGGGCAAAGGATAGAGAATATAACTCTGGTTAGAAATTCGCTGCCAGAATTGACCCCCTACCTAGTCTAGCAGTTTGCTATTCTCTGGGTTTGTACTCAGATATTTACACAGTGAGAAAGGCATAAATATTCTCTCAGGGGAAAAAAAGGGGAAAAAATATAAGAAATGTTCCTATCTCAAGTTATTAACAAAAGTATATATATTCAAAATCTTAAAATGTTACACTAGTATTTGACCTTGTGATTAAATTTAAAGCCCTTAGAGTTTATTTGGGCTTCCTTGGTGGCTCAGATGGTAAAGAATCTGCCTGTAATGTGGGAGACCTGGGCTCAATCCCTGGGTTGGGAAGATCGGCTGGAGAAGGGAATGGCAACCCACTCCAGTATTCTTGCCTGGAGAACCCTGTAGACAGAGGAGACTGGCAAGCTACAGTCCACGGGGTCACAGAGTTGGACATGACTGAACAACTAGGTACAGAGAGCCAAACATAGTTAATTGACATAGAACTTGCTCAATAATCATAGTAGTATTAATATTATACTATTATAAAATCAGTTCATGGTTATTATATTTTTCATCAGAGAGTGAAAATGATGACCACAAATTTTAAAGACAAAAGCAGACTCTGCACACTAGGAGAGTATAGGAGACAAAGATAGGATTCAAAATAATTGAAAAAGTAACCATCTATCCTTTCTTAAGCTGGCTTCCTGATGCAATGACAACTTTCCAGTGCTCAGTTGTTGTTGTTGTTGTTGTTTTCCTTTTGAGGACCTAAGGTGTTGACTATGACTTTACTTTTTAATATTGATTTTTAGTTCTTTCAAGGAGCATTGTTCTTTACCTGGATCACTACTGCTATACCCAAAACACTCACCAGTTTCTGTCTCTGAGTTAAAAATATAACTCACAGGATATTTTGTAAATTTTCCTTATTGTTAGCAACTACTGGAAAAAATAGCTCATGCTCCAAAGTTCAAAACAAGAAAATCTTAATTACTCTGCTCACTCCTAGGTCTATATTCATTTTTACCAACTAGGTTCTTAGGAAAGACAATAACATACTGGACAAGTGAAAATGGAGAATGCAGTTGAGGTCAGATATCAGGATGTCTAAACACGAATAGAAGGGGTTCTTGTTGATGTTCAATTGCTAAGTCGTATCTGACTCTTTGTGACCCCATGGACTGAAGCACTCCAGGCTCCCTTGTCCTTCACTATCTCCCAAGTTTGTTCAGAGTTATGTCCACTGAGTGGCTGGTGCTATCTAACCATCTCGTCCTGTGCCAGCTCCTTCTCCTTTTGCCTTCAATTTTTTGCAGAATCAGAATCTTTTCCATTGAGTGGTTCTTCTCATCAAGTAACCAAAGGATTGGAGCTTCAGCTTCAGCATCAGTCCTCCCAATGAATACTCAGTGTTGATTTCCTTTAGGGTTGACTGGTTTGATCTCCTGGCAGTCCAAGGGACTCTCAAAGAGTCTTTGCAGCACCACAACTTAAAAACATCAATTTTGTATTCAGTCTTCTCTATGGCTTACAAATACTATGGTTTATTAATTTTATTGGGCCACTCTCAAGTGGCTGGTTAAATGTGAGGGCAGGTAATAAACGTTTCCTACATTAGGAAATGGGCAAACTGGAAGATAGATAATGTATGATAAACATACACATTTGCTGATTGGTGGATTATAGATAACTTAAGCTGTGTATCTCATATTATATAGTAGGTTAGCCAGGCTTGTTCACAGAGCAGTGGTAGACTTCTTAGACACTTTTGAGGACTCTTAAGATCTAAGCTAGGAACTGGAACACTATCATTTGTCACATCATTATGGTAAAAGCAAGTTAAAAATCCAGCCTAGATGCTAGCAGTAGAAAGAAAAAGATAACGGATTGCTTGAGGTGAGGAGCTACAAAGAAGGGTTTGATTAGTGGGAAGGTGAAGAATTTAAAAGCAGAGACATTACTTTGCCAACAAAGGTTGGTCTAGTCAAGGCTATGGTTTTTCCAGTGGTCATATATGGATGTGAGAGTTGGACAGTGAAGAAAGCTGAACACCGAAGAATCGATGCTTTTGAACTGTGGTGTTGGATAAGACTCTTGAGAGTCCCTTGGACTACAAGAAGATCCAACCAATCCATCCTAAAGATCAGTCCTGGGTGTTCATTGGAAGGACTGATGCTGAAGCTGAAACTCCAATACTTTGACCACCTCAGGCAAAGAGTTGACTCCTTGGAAAAGACCTTGATGCTGGGAGGGATTGGGGGCAGGAGGAGAAGGAGACCACAGAGGATGAGATGGTTGGATGGCATCACCAACTCGATGGACATGGGTTTGGGTAAACTCTGGGAGTTGGTGATGGACAAGGAGGCCTGGCGTGCTGCGATTCATGGGATTGCAAAGAATCGGACACAACTGAGCAACTGAACTAAACTGAACTGAAGAATTGGCATCAATCTGAAGTCAGTTTATCACAAATAGCCATGTAATTGTAATGCCATAATATCAGTTAAAAATACTTAGAAAATAATCTCTATAGCTGTCAAATATGCTCATGATTTTAGATAAATTGATTATGATATCATTAAGTAAATATACAATTAAGAAGATTATAATTTAGAATCATCCAGACAACTTAAAGGGAGGATGTTAGCAGGGAAGCATAGAATTGGAGAGCTTTGATTGAGGATAGACCTTCTGGTACTTCAGTAGATGCAACCCATTAATTGAGTTTATTGTCCTTAGTAGGAGGAGTAAAAAAAAAAGAATGCACAGGTAAAAATATATTAGAAAGACTGTGTATAAGTTGATGGTGATATTTTGCCTTTAAAAAAGAAACAGAAGTATAAACGTCCTATCCGGCAAGCTTAAAGAATGATTTTAGCAAAAATTATTCAGTAAAGATAATGACCAAATCCCTTTGAAAGGATTTAAATAGACTTTAAAGACAGAGGAGCACAATCCACCCTTCCACAATTTTGCATCAAATTGTGTCAGGCAATATGCAGAGCATTGATAAGCAAATGAGTGAAAATAATAAGCAAATAAATTTTTAAAATTTATTATTCTAAAGCAAGCCCAAACTACTCCTGACTTGAAATCACTCAAGTGCCTTTATACTGATATACTGCTAAGTTTGAAAGTGAGTGGTTCTGAGGCAGCTGATAACAACCTGATCAGCAGAAAACCATGTCAGTCTGAAGAATGAGTAGGAGCATGGTTTGACAGGGGAGGACATGAGTGAACTTTCTCTGTTGGTATGAATGCTCTAAGTCTTATTAAAGGCATGAACTACATGGGCAAGTGAATATCTCAAACTTTAATAGCACACTGAAATTTTGTGCATTACACTTAATGCATATAAATGCCTAAAATTAAATACTGTGTATTTCATTATTTTAAAATAAATATGACATAGTAAAGAACCAAATAAACATCAGTATTAAAATACTGTTCTTTAGTTAGTTATCAAGTGTGGTATTCTCTGTGGTATTGATAAATATTCTGTGGTATAAGTTGGAACAAATAATCACATTAATGATAATGAGATGCAAGTTTCTCATAGTTGGTGAAAACAGCTGCAAACAAACAGCAACAAAAAACAGAAATGTTAAAACAAACTCTGGAAAATTGACTCAGAAATATGAGAATCCATGTGAATTCATTAAATATAAGTATTTAAATATACAGGTGAACTATAAATAAAAATATAAATATTGTTGTTGTTCAGTCACTAAGTCAGGTATGACTGTTACCCCATGGGCTGCAGCATGCCAGGCTCCTCTGTGCCCCCCTGTCTCCTGGAGTTTGCTCAGATTCATGTCCACTGAGTCAGTGATTCTATCTAACCATCTTGTCCTCTGTTACCCCCTTCTCCTTTTGCTTTCAATCTTAATATAGATATCACTAAATTTAATCCCACATATAAACATATGTACCTATATAAACATATTCTATATGTATATTTTAGAGATAGATTAGATAGATGGTTGATAGAAGATATGCATATATTCTCTAATTACTCTGTATGATGAAATAATTTAGAAGCAATGGTATACGGGTAGCAATGAGTACACTAGCATCGAAATTTTAATTATAATATTCTTGAGTATTAAGAATCAGTGTCCTTAATGATTTGGATGATTCCAGAGCTGGGGCATAGAAAACATAAGTTAGCAACATGTTGCTATTGCAGAAACTAAGTAAGTGCTCAGAATAAGGCCAGGACAAAAAGTCAGGGGATCATCTCAAAGGGGCTCCCACTGGCTTTATATGGGTTAGGTTAAGTATTAGAATAGTGATAATATATAGCTTACAGATTGTAATGTTTAATTATCTGGTTAGGGGCTACAAAGCGTTTTGCAATGGCTCCTAGCAGTGACAGTAGTCGATATCACTAAACTATCAACAAGTCTTGTCTGACTCTTGCAATCCCATGGACTGTAGCCTGCCAGGCTTCTCTGTCCATGGGATTTTCCAGGCAAGAATATTGGAGTGGGTTGACATTTCCTTCTCCTGGGGAACTTCCTGACCCAGGAATTGAACCCAGGTCTCCCACATTGCAGGCAGATACTTTAGCAACAGCTATGCGGGAAGCCTGAAGAGGAGGTGCAGCACTTCCTTTTCTTTTTATTTTTTTGAGATAAACATCAAATACATTTGTTTCTTAACAGTCATCACCATATGTGCTCTGTTGGTTCAGGCTTCTACTTCACTGACACCAATTAGCTATTCATATTCAAACTTCAAACCAGCACTTACTTACATTGCATTATACAATTGTCTAATGTGTTTTTAAAATGAGTCTCATTATAAGAATAAAAGACTGAAAGTCATGTCCAAAGTTACTTTTATTCTAGCAGCCTTACTAAAATCATAGCAAATGTTGAATAAGAAGGCTTTTGTTGAAGTCTTGGTCTGATACTTTAAAATGCCCTGTGATACTGAGAAAATCACTTAATCTCCAACCTTTATTTTAGCTAAAAAAAAGTGGGCAATAAAAATAACAATCATAGCAACAATATCTTCCTCACAGAGTTTTTGTCAATATTGTTAAGAAGCTTTCCTTTCAGCCATGTGATCCTATTTCACTTCAGCCCTATTTCAAGGTCCCAGTATAACAATGCCATTCAGAAGATTTCACTCCTAATCTAGTGTTTTCAATAATATTATCATTGTCAGTATATCTTAGGGAAAACCCTTTGTTTTATTACAAATACTGCAAAGGGAGACATGGAACCCAAAGATAGTCATGTTCTAATTTGAGTGTTTATTTCTTCAAATATTGTTTTCTATTTATGTTTCTGAGTGTATTATAGATTTTTCATGAAAGAAGAGTTGAATGGAAAAGGAAAATCTTCAAATATCTCTAAGAAAGTTTTAAACAAGAAAGCTAAAATATATTCAATATATTAAATATTTAAGTTAAGAGATATAGTCACATTATATTTTATTGAAAGGATAAATAAGTGCAGACCCTACACATATATTCCATTAATGCTTCATGTCAAATACCAAAATAAAATATACCCAGATCAGTACATTTGTCAATGAGACAATAAAATACATTCCACCCTGTCCCCAGTCAAAAAAGATTTTGCAAATGAAGTTTGCATGCTGAAATATAATTGTAATGTCCTAAGGTTATATTCCAGAACATTTTAAATGAATACTCAGTATTTTCTCTGTATGATAATATAAACATGAATACATGAAAACATAAATCTCTCTTTCTGACTCCACATGTTTAAAGTGAATTCTGAATGTCCCTTAGGGTTATAAAAATGTTATTGCCTGAAACCAAAATTGAATTTGAGCTCTGAATGACTTCAATTAAAACAAAACAAAAAAAACTATATATTACATAAAATTTTAAATTGCACAAAACTCTCTTTTATTTAAAAATTGTATGTTTTGTAGATTTATAAATATATTTAGTTTATTTCTTTCTCTTAGAGTGTAAATTTAAAGAACAAAGAAATTGATGATATAACAACATAGTCAAGTTGCTTCATTCTCTCTACAGTGGCTATACTAAAGATCTCAAATCCTTTATTCAAATTCAAAAAAACAAAAAGCTCTGAAGTCAATTTTTTTCCCAAAGGTTTGAAGTAAACTCATTTGATGATGATATAATATCACTTATATCTGTCTTACTTATCAGTCAGTTCAGTTCAGTCAATCAGTCGTATCTGACTCTTTGCAACCCCATGGACTGCAGCACGCCAGGCCTCCCTGTCCATCACCAACTCCCAGAGTTTACTCAAACTCATGTCCATTGAGTCAGTGATGCCATCCAACCATCTCATCCTCTGTCATCCCCTTCTCCTCCTGCCTTCAATCTTCCCCAGCATCAGGGTCTTTTCAAATGAGTCAGTTCTTCACATCAGGTGGCCAAAATATTGATGTTTCAGCTTCAACATCAGTCCTTCCAATGAATATTCAGGACTGATCTCCTTTAGGATGGACTGGTTGGACCTCCTTGCTGTCCAGGGGACTCTCAAGAGTCTTCTCCAACACCACAGCTCAAAAGCATCAATTCTTCGGCGCTCAGCTTTCTTTATAGTCCAACTCTCACATCCATACATGACTCCTGGAAAAACCATAGCCTTGACTAGACGGACCTTTGTTGCAAAGTAATGTCTGTGCTTTTTAATATGTTGTCTATGTAGGTCATAACTTTTCTTCCAAGGAGTAAGCATCTTTTAATTTCATGGCTGCAGTTACCATCTGCAGTGATTTTGGAGCCCCCTAAAATAAAATCTGTTACTGTTTCCACTGTTTCCCCATCTATTTGCCATGAAGTGTTGGGACCAGATGCCACAATCTGCCATGATCTTACAGAGCCCAACACAATGACGACAACACAGTAATACATTTAAAATGTTGATTCTTGTACTTTATTGCACATATTTACAAAAGTTTCATGGCACATCATTTAAGATTTAATTTGGCTTAATAGTGTGGATCTAGATTGCCTATGTTTGAGCTTGAGCTCTGCTGTTTACCAGCTACAAGACCCTGAACAAATAATAAATCTTCCAAGATTTTTAATTCCTTCATCTATTCATTACAAGAAAATAACAGTAGCTGCACCATGGCTTAACTGTGAAAAATACATGAGTTAACTTACTTAAGATAATTAGTACTCAATGTTGCTGAAGTAGTTGGTACTCAATATTTCTAGAAATGGAAAATTCTGTTTTTTTTTCTATAGAATAAAATGATCAGATTTCAGAAGCAAAATTAAAAACCAATATATATGGATCCAACATGAGGTTTTTCAGGAGGAAAAATTCTCCTGAGATCAAGATAAAAATGATTTCAAATTGGCTCATTAGTAGAGCCACTTGATTTCAAAGAAACACATTCATTTTAATCTGCCAGTATGGTAGACAGTTGCCATATTAAAAATGGAACTAATTCTGCCCTCAAATGTATTTAAAGACATCACATGAAGAAATGGGATTCTTAACTTCAAAGGCATTGGATGATGCTTCCCAGTGTTAAATAATTACTAAAACACAGCTTTTGCAAGTTTAGAATCACTGCTTTTGGTTCATTCCTCAAGGTGATTAAAGTAGTTCATGCAGTATTTTATGCAATATATTATGAAAAAGCTTCAACTTCTATGGAATATCATATTTCCTAAAGACCACTTTTTAAAAAAATAAAGCTTGAGAATTTGATGCACAGGCTTACAAAAAAGCATCATGCTTTTATCTGAAAAGTTATCACACAAAATATACCTGTTAGTATAGCAGTGTGGTGAAATGGAAGCAACAAATCTGTTGAATTATCAATTTTGAGATTTCAAATCGAAGACTCAGTTTAGGTGATTTTTAAAAGAAAAATAATATAAAATATCTCCAAAGCATCAGTTCATAGAAACAAAAGGAAGAAAAATAGTTCATTACTTTTCACTTGGTTGTGACTTATTTGGTTAGTTAACAAGAGCCACCAGCAGTTTTTTTTGTTTGTTTGTTTTTTGTTTTTTTACAAACTTGTAAGTTTAAGAAACTGTCACCTACAAGTTTAAAAAAACTTAATTTAGATTTATCTCAAATCAGTCATAAAGGAAATTCAGTCACTGAATGTGACACATTCTATGTTGTCATGAAATATTTCTGAAAGCATCTGTTCAAAAATTATCATCAGTTAAGTTGAAGAGATGACTTTTGAGTTTTGCCACTTTCATTAAAATCTATGACATGCCAAGTTTTACTCTAATTTAATTCACTTTTAAAATTTTATTCTTAATATTCTTGCATATTCTACAATAGATTTTCTTTTGTATAATTGTTAGATATAATTTCCCAACTAATCCTTCTTTCTTAATTTTGAATCCTAAATGTTTTGTTTCCAAACAACATGTATTTCACATGTTGTGATGCTTGAAGTTATTCCATTGGTTCTATCCTTCCCTCTTTCCATTATACTAAATGTAGCATAATGTAATGCTAAAATCCATTCCATATATTACTAACTTCTCTAATAAAATATTAATAGTTGCATATTACTCTATACATTTTCTTTCTCTTTAATGCTGCCTTTCAATTCATAAATAATTTCTCTAAACTACAAAAATATTATATATTATTTTATTTCATCAGCTTTTCAGAGGTATCCATCTCAGTAACTTTATTAGATATGCAACAGTTAAGTCTATCCTTCAAAACCTATGCAATTACCTAAGCTTCCATTTTTTCCAAAGTAGCTTTCGCAATGAAAGTCATTCTCTTTTATGGCATTAGGCCTACAAGTGGCAACAGATGTACTCACATGTAATGAAGCACAGGGCCCCAATTTGGCATTGCTAGTCAAGAGTTCCCTGTTATAGGAGATGTCAGTTTTTGTACTCAACAAGCTCTCCTGCTAAATTAATCTTTGGTTGGCATTTATATCTACTTCAAACTAGCTTGCCACTTCCTCAGTATGGCACCATGACAACCTAACAGATGGGCCTAAGGACAAGCATGCCAGATGATCTGAATGACAACCAGGTTTAAGTATTATGGGACAGATTCCCATCCTCAAATATTGAAATAACGATACACATCAAATATGTGAATATTTTAAAAAATGAGTAAGTATCTGTCAGTTAAACCTTATATAATTTTTTAAATAATTTTTCCAAGTATATGTCAAAATTGAAGATAAATCACACTAATACATATAGCTCTGTGTGCTTCTGTCCAGATAGCAGATTAATGACATTGAGAACAGACTGGCTGTCCCCAGACTTCTTAGAATTACAGTGGATAAGAAAGGCACCTTCATTAGACAAAGTGTTGAGATATCTAAAGTCAGCTGCTTGGTTTATTTCTCAACTTATCCTCAACGTCTTTTCTCAGTTATAGGCTAACTTTCTGTCCTAATCCTTGGCTACTGTGAGTCTTCTGGTTTCTGCTCTACCATACTCTGTGTTACTAATTTTTCCTTATTCTTTTCTACCTTTCTCTTTCATACGTCTATTTTCCAATGCAGGTTTTACTCCAGTCTCTAAGAACCTCCACTCTTCTTTATAAGTCTGGTTGTGCCTATCTTAACTATTGCAGTTATTGTCATTACTATTAATCAATATTGCATTGCAGCATCACCTTCCCCTTTGAGCCATGATGTGCTTAGCTATATGATCCAGTGTTTGGCCAGCATTCATTATTAATCATTTACTACTTTTACTTCATCTTTATCTGCTTTTTCTTGTTTTGTACCTATTGTTTTTCTTCTGAGCAAACTTTAGGTTTATATATTTCTCATGATTAGGGACAATATTAACAGAAATATTTCCAAAATCTAAGTGGATTAATGTTTGAAAGACATATGGCTAAATGTGAGGGTGCTCTTCTAAAATAATCATATTTTCCGCTGAAGGTTAGAAGGAGTTAAGGATGTTATAATTTGGCTAGGTTTATCCAGTATGGGTTAAAATATGAAATTAAGTAAATTAGAAAATTTTGAAGTAGAAACATTTCCTTTAAAACATTGTATTTGGATAGCCTGATATATGATAGAAATGCTTCATTGTCCTAAACCTTCCCAATTTAGATTTTGGATTTCCACCACATTTTCATAAAGTTTTATCATATAGTTAGGAGTTTCCAAAGTACTTTAGCATTTTACTTTCAAAAGTTAAGGTCACATGCTATTTTACAAGTATATAAGTAAAATTCAGAGGAGAGTTTAATTATTCTCCATGAGGTCACCCAAAGACCATCTTAAGAAGATCAGTAATCCTTCTTTTTTCAAACCTTCTGAACATTCTTTCCACTGCACTTAGGCATACAGCTTATATGTCAATAAAGATTTCCAAAGGTATGAGTTAACCTTCATAGCTACCTTAAATCCCCAAATCACCTGAGAGTCTGGCATATGTACTTAATGCTTTATAAAACCCAATATTTTTCTCCAAAATTATTTAAAGTAATTCTTTGAAATGCCAATTAAATAATACAGTGAGTGGCAATTTAAAGGATAGTGGGCATTTAGAAGAAGAGAATAACTAATAGAATCTGCCAAATGAAGCCTAGCTATGTTGAACTCTGACTCCAGCTCTAGAAGTAATTCATTCTGGTAACCTCTGGGATCTTGAGTGCTTCCATTTTTCCTTTTTGAATTTAAATAGTTTTTATAATAACTTATTACATAACTTTTTTCCAAGTCTAACTTTGTTATACTGAGTCTTAGAAATACAATTTTACTTGAAGACCATGTTTAAATAAGACAGGGGAACATTGCCTACAGGGAGCTTCTGCCTGCTGGTACAGCTCAACTTTGTTACATAATTTTAGTGCTGAATTTAGTCACTAAATTCCAGGAGCTGGACTTCACCTCTGCAGTCTCAGGATTTCTGCTATTCTACTGTCAAAAGATGATCAGAATCTGAAGTGAAATCTTCATTCACATCAACAAAACTCAAAGAGACCGATATAAATTCTAACAAGGACTATGAATTAATATAATTTATACATGTAAACATGATGATCAAGTGAACTGAATCCATGACTACCAATTTGCTGATTTTCTCTTTTGGGGCACATCCACATGGAAAGTCTTATTGTAGTCAGAAGATTTATTAGTGAGCTGGAGTCAGGGGCACAGTTTTCTGTGTTCTTTTAGATAATTATGAGTAAGGTACAGCCACAAAAGTGTACCTAGGAAGACATAAGAACACAAAGTTCATTATATTCACATTCTATTGAGAGTACAGAGCTGCTAAAGGTTCACATACACATATTTAAAGCACTATCCATCCTAGTAAGGTCTTTAAAGAACACAATTTTTTTTTTTTTAACTTTTACGACCCTACCTCATCTGTGCCAGCATTGCTCTGATTTACTAATTCTTTCAGTTCAGTTCAGTTCAGTCACTCAGTCATGTCCAACTGAGTGGGGTCCTCTTTGTGACCCCATGAATTGCAGCATGCCAGGCCTCCCTGTCCATCACCAACTCCCGGAGTTTACTCAAACTCATGTCCATCGAGTCGGTGATGCCATCCAGCCATCTCATCCTCTTTCGTCCCCTTTCGTCGTCCTCCTGCCCCCAACCCCTCCCAGCATCAGGGTCTTTTCCAATGAGTCAACTCTTCACATGAGGTGGCCAAAGTATTGGAGTTTCAGCTTCAGTACCAGTTTTTCCAATGAATACTCAGGACTGATCTCCTTTAGATATGTTAATAATTTTCTATAGGCTTCTACCAACCCCGAGGTGTTGTCCTTTTCATCGTAGTGGACTAGACTGCAAAAATAGGAAGTGAAAAGTTACCTGGAACAAGCTAATTTGGTCTCAGAATACAAAATGAAGCAGGGCAAAGGCTAACAGAATTTACCAAGGGAATGCACTGGTTATAACAAATACCCTCTCCCAACAACACAAGAGAATACTCTATACGTGAACATCACCAGATGGTTAATACCCAAATCAGACTGACTGTATTCTTTGCAGCCAAAGATGAAGAAGCTCTATAGAGTCAGCAAAAGCAAGACCAGGAGCTGACTGTGGCTCAGATCATGAATTGCTTATTGCCAAATTCAGACTTAAATTGAAGAAAGTAGGGAAAACCACTAGATCATTCAGATATGACCTAAAGCAAATCCCTTATGATTATACAGTAGAAGTGACAAATAGAATCAAAGGATTAGATTTGATAGACAGAGTGCCTGAAGAACAATGGACAGGGATTTGTGAGGCCATCCCCAAGAAAAAGAAATGCAAAAAGGCAAAATGTTTGTCAGAGGAGGCCTTACAAATAGCTGAGAAAAGAAGAGAAGTGAAAGGCAAAGGAGAAAAGGAAAGATATTCCCATTTGAATGCAGAGTTCCAAAGAATAGCAAGGAGAGATAAGAAAGCCTTCCTCAGCGATCAATGCAAAGAAATAGAGGAAAACAATAGAATGGGAAAGTCTAGAGATCGCTTCAAGAGAATTAGAGATACCAAGAGAACATTTCATGCAAAGATGGGCACAATAAAGGAGGAAATGGTATGGACCTAACAGAAACAGAAGATATTAAGAAGAGGTGTCAAGAATACACAGAAGGACTATACAAAAAAGTATCTTAGTGACCCAGATAATCATAATAGTGTGATCACTAGAGCCAGACATCCTGGAATGTGAAGTCAGGTGGGCCTTAGGAAGCATCACTACAAACAAAGCTAGTGGATGTGATGGAATTCCAGTTGAGCTATTTCAAATCCTAAAAGATGATGCTATGAAAGTGCTGCCCTCAATATGCCAGCAAATTTGGAAAACTCATCAGTGGCCACAGGACTTTGGGATTCATTCCAATCCCAAGAAAGGCAATACCAAAGAATATTGAAACTACTACACAATTGCACCCTTCTCACACGCTAACAAAGAGATGCTGAAAATTATCCAAGCGAGGCTCCAATAGTATGTGAACTGAGAACTTCCATATGTTTAAGCCTGATTTAGAAAAGACAGAGGAACCAGAGATCAAATTGCAAACATCCGTTGGATTATAGGAAAAGGAAGAGAGTTCCAGAAAAACATCTACTTCTGCTTTAATGACTACACCAAAGTGTTTGACTGTGTGGATCACACAAATTGTGGAAAATTCTGAAAGAGATGGGAATAGCAGACCACCTTAGCTGCCTCCTGAGAAATCTGTATATAGGTCAAGAAGCAACATCTAGAACCGGACATGGAAAAGTGGACTGGATACAAACTGGGAAACAGTACATCAAGTATATTGTCACTCTGTTTATTTAATATATATGAAGAGTACATCATGCAAAATGCTGGGTTGGATGAAGCACAAGCTGGAATCAAGATTGCCGCGAGAAATATCAATAACCTCAGATATGTAAATGACACCAGCCTTATGGCAGAAAGCAAAGAGGAACTGAAGGACCTCTTGATGAAAATGAAAGAGGAGAGTGAAAAAGCTGGCTTAAAACTCAACATTCAAAAAATTAAGATCATGGCATCTGGTCCCATCACTTCATGGCAAATAGATGGGGAAACAATTGAAGAGTAACAGACGGTATTTTCTTGGGTTCCAAAATTACCTCAGATGGTGACGGAAGCCATGAAATTAAAAGACGCTTGCTCCTTGGAAGAAAAGCTCTGACCAAACTAGACAGCATATTAAAAAGCAGAGACAATATTTTGCCAACAAAGGTTCATCTATTCCAAGCTGTGTATTTTCCAGTAGTCATGTATGGATGTGAGATTTGGACCATAAAGAAGGCTGAGCACTGAAGAATTGATACTTTTGAACTGTGGTGTTGGAGAAGACTCTTGAGAGTCCCTTGGACTGCACAGAGATCTAACCAGTCAACCCTAAAGGACATCCTTCCTGAGTATTCACTGGAAGGACTAATGCTGAATCTGAAGCTCCAATACTTTGGCCTCCTTTTGGAAAGAACTGACTCATTGGAAACGACCCTAATGATGTGAAGGATTGAAGACAGGAGGAGAAGAGGATGACAGAGGATGAGATGGTTGGATGGCATCACCGACTCAATGGATATGAGTTTGAACAAACTCCGGGAGTTGGTGATGGACAGGGAAGTCTGGTGTGCTGCACTCCATGGGGTCACAAAGGTTCGGACATGACTGAGCAACTGAAATGAACTGAACCCGTAGCTGAGGGACCCATATGTCGTCAAAGAGTATATATTTTCCTGCCTCAAAAAACCATCATCCTCTCCAAGTTTGGATTGGAGATCTGTACCAAGAAAAATAACTTAGCAAAGTGGATATATATATATCTCTTTTCGTGTGTATAACTTTAAGTACTTTGCCACCTGACTGAGGCTGAACTTTCCGCCTAAATTTTTAGTTCAGTTCTACCTCAGATTTTCTGAAATACAGTAAGCCATTGAAACCTTTTAACTATGCTAAGTTTTATGTTCTCTGACTAGCTCACTGCAGGAGACTAATAGCCTGGTCAAAACCCTGCAGCTCGAAAAAATAAAAATTTGAAAGTTGGGTTAAATATCCTCTTTGTTTTGTCTTCTAGTCTGAATCTCAGATTAATCCACTGAGACAGAGATAGTTCAGCCTTATTACCATATGTTGAACATAAATTCTTCTTTTATAGCCTATTCTTCCTTTATCAGCCCCCTGTGTACCTTCTTGTATCTTAGTAGGGGCAGATATATGAAACACCTATAGTTTTGGTTTCTAAAGAATTTCTAAAAATACAGTTACTGTTTTTCACTTCTAGTACCGATGGCTAAACATTAACATGATTTTAATTCATTTTGTCAGCTTTTATCACCCTATCTTTTTTGATCAAGGAAAATCTTCTTTATTTTATTGATATTACTAAATCAGATAGTATTACCTCTTAGACAAATGAAGCATTTGTACACACAATTTGATCTCTGACTCACCTTTTTTAAAAAACTTAATGCTTTACAGGTCTGAGGATATCTTCAACATCAACAATTTCTATATACTTTCTAACTATCTTCTCTTTTCTACAGGCTGAGCATGCTATGCCTAGAAATTATCTTTCAATGTGAAGAAATTTCTATCCATCTATTTGTTTCTTTGACCTGACTATTCTCTAGATTTTCTTTATGGACTAAAAAGGTGACAGTTCTCTTGAAATTCATATATTTGGTTGGCATTTGTCCCCTTCCTCACCTGTGTAAAGAAACGTTAGGAAATCTAGATGAAAGATAAAAATCCTGCACACAGATGCAGGTTATCTGAGTAATTCCTCACCCAGTGGGGAAAAGGACACAATCAAAAGTTTTAAGATATTACTCCACATTGTATTTTCTACAGTAAGGATGACACCTGTCTGCAGCCATCTCACTGAGTAGCTGCCAAGGGAACAATAATTTTAAGAAACATGTAAAGGCCTTTGAAATTCTTAAAAGGAGGAAAAGTCAAGATAAATTCCAGGGAGAAGTTTATCTTACAGGTAATGCAGCAATGGAAATGATTCTTTATCTTTGTCTTTTCTGTATTCAATCCTGTAGTTTTGCCAGTAGAGTATCTTTTTCCCCCTTACCTTCTCAAAAAAGAAAATATAAACAAACAAAAGCAATGAACAAAACTACACACAGACACATATATACAAATACATTCTTATAGCAAATTCTGATTGCTCCATTCATGTGTTCTTATTAAGAAGTGGTTAGATCTCCACTTGAAAAAGCAACTGACATGTTTAGGGTGCAGGTGATATGAAACTGATGTTTATATATATATACATATATATATATATGGCTGTATTAGGTATTAGTTGTGGCATGTGATATCTTTTGTTGTGGGGCTTGGGCTCAGTAGTTGCAGCACGCAGGCTTAGTTGTGCCACAATCTTAGTTTCCTAAGGGGTTGAACCCATGTCTCCCACTTTGCAAGATGGATACTTAACCACTGGAGTACTAGGGAAGTTCTGAAACAGATACTGATATCAAAACTTGCTAACCTCCTTTTTTTCAAAATTCTGAAAAGTATAATTATGCAAAATATGGTAATTTATGAGCAGATTTGTGATTTCTGGCTAGGAAACTAATACTTGAGATTCTACTGTTATTAGTGATACTAGAGGGAATTTCTTCCTCACTTGAAATCCAATAGCACTCTACTTGTAATTCTTTATTATTTTCCTCTCTTTTATAAGAATTCACCAATCTGATTTTCCTTGTTAGACTATACACTCCATGATTATTTAGAGTCCACACCTAATGCCAAGTGGTATCCTGCTCAGTGCCTTACATTTAGAGTAAACTCAATAAATATTTGTTGTATAAATGTCTAAGAAGCATTAAACAAGGGTCATCTCTGGCTTGGGACAGAACAAAACATGATAGCACAAGAATGGATCATACAACTGCTATGCCAGTCTTTACCCAATTGAAAGTGAATAGGTTCATGTTTTACTAGACAGGTTTCCAACAAATAGTATATAGAAACATTTTACGTAAGGTTAGAAAAATCCAGCTGTTACTCAACTCAGGCTTGACCGCTCGCTGCTTGAAAGCCAGTACTCAAGGCTAGAGGTGGTTGAAACAAAAATTGCTTTAATCCGAAAGCCGGCAACCTGAAGAGGAGGTAGACATGTGTCCCTCAAACCAACTCTGAAGATTCTGCTCAGGCCTGACAATTTCAAAAAGGAAAAAGAAGGGGGAAGACACTCAGCAAGTCTTCAAGGTAGGAGGATAGATTCTGCATCATTCTCCATTGCTGCAGACTGGCTATTTCTTCAGATATTATCTTGCCTGCAGGATCTGCCTGCAGGAGTGCTAAGAGGTCTGATGAGGTCTCTACCCCAGTCATTCTTTAACTACTTAATTATTCAGTCTTACTCCTTTTGATCTAGGAAAAGAATCAACAGTTTAGAGAAAGCTTGATGTGCATTCAGGAGAGCATAAGTCAGACATTAGGTTAAATTGCCGAGTGATCTCATTCCTGTAAGTTTGGAGAGGAACAGAAATGGGCAAACAGGAAAGGGGCAAAGGAGCTTCTTACAAATCCCCACTTGTCAGACATCATGCCATTTCTATGGGATTAGGGGCAAAGGTCCATCTTCTGTAGCATCATGCTGACATAGGGAACAATATTCTCAGAGTGGAAGAGGTTGACATGGGTCTGTAGCACCTCTTTGCTGACAGTTTTAGTGGTCTGCTTACATATATGGGCAGAACAAGCTACAGTTATTTTGAAGCCCACAAAGATATAGATTATTATGAGCAGTAGTGTTAATCCCATTAAGTTCTAGCTATTGTGCTAGCTAGAGATGCTGTATTGCTCAAGATGGAGCAGTTGGTGTCAGGGCTGTAGTCTGGTCACTATGCAGTTAGCGTTCACTCTCTTGGTAGTGATAGCTTCTATAAACCAACTCAGGAATGTGCATCAGACACTGAGTCTATCTCTAGTGTCTTAGTCATTAACTGTTTGAGCCTGCTCTTTTGTGACTCAAGCAGGCCTGGGAAACTTTAACTTTCCTACAAACAAGAGGCAGGGGGCACAGAGAGCCTTTGTACTTGGAGGGGACCTGCAGGGTTCTCCTCATTTCCATGGCCAGCCAGATAGCTCTTATCTTTTCATAATTGCATCATAGTCTAAATTTCTACCAGTCTTGTGGCTATCCCATGTCTTGATATTGTACTCTAATAATAAAGAACAGGAAGCTGGATATGGCTTTACAATAACTGTTTGGAAGGCATGCCACAGTGAAATAGCAAGCAATAAAAGAGAACATGAGTATTAGAGACAGGCTAATGTCTCTGTCATGTAGGTAAATTAAAGAAGTGTATTTAAGTATATTTTCTAAATTTGATTCTTTCTTGGTAGCTACTGAGTCTTGATAAAAGTCCCTTGGGTTTTTGAAGTGAGTTTACCAAGGATAGGTGGAAATAAAAGAAACTTGGAACTTTGGCAGTATTTGAAGGTTTCTGAAGAGTTCTGAGACTTCTTACACTGGTCTTTAGAGGTACATGCTGTGATCCAAACTTATGCTGCCCTGATTGGCTGCATTAGACAGAGATGGTGTGTAGTAGGCACTGACTGAAATTAACCCAGGGATATTTAGATAAGCCTCTAATATTATGTTTCTGGACATGAGAGTCTCAATTGAACCTTGAAAAACATATATATATATATATACACACACACACACATATATATATATATATAATTTGAAATGGTGATCAACTCTCTTTTCCTGGTATCACTTCAAGGAATATTACTCTTGGAGCAATTCTTTTTGCTCATTAGTGCAAAATGGACTTCCTTGAAAGAACACTCTATATCTATTACTTGGTCAGTAATAACAAAGAAAAATCTCATACATGATTAATGGGAAATTTTCCCAGAGAAATTGTCAGAAGATTGGGACCTGGAGAACAAAGGTGAAGTGGTCTCAGACTTTTAAAAGGATCAGCCTTGCTTATGGTTTGATTTTCTGAAGAATTAAAATATGCCAGGTAAGAGGAGAAGATGCTAAAGAATGAATGGGAGAAGACCTAAAAAAGATAAAGAGTTGATTTACCCCTCTGGAAAAAAAGCAATTAGACAAACTGGGAAGGAAGTAGTGGGAGTGTTCTCTGAAAAGGTGATCAGTTTGCTTAAAATGTTTATGTTGCAGGAAGGGGGACTCCTTCCAGGGTCCAAGGGTGGCCTCTTACTTAACACTTGAAAATGAATTATCCATAGGTTCGTGGATTTATCTCTGGGCTTTCTATTCTGTTCCATTGATCTATATTTCTGTCTTTGTGCCAGTACCATACTGTCTTGATGACTGTGGCTTTGTAGTAGAGTCCGAAGTCACGATAACCCTATATGCAAAACAGAAAAAGAGACACAGAAATACAGGACAGACTTTTGAACTCTGTGGGAGAAGGTGAGGGTGGGATGTTTCAAAAGAACAGCATGTATACTATCTATGGTGAAACAGATCACCAGCCCAGGTGGGATGCATGAGACAAGTGCTTGGGCCTGGTGCACTGGGAAGACCCAGAGGAATCGGGTGGAGAGGGAGGTGGGAGGGGGGATCGGGATGGGGAATGCGTGTAAATCTATGGCTGATTTATATCAATGTATGACAAAACCCACTGAAATGTTGTGAAGTAATTAGCCTCCAACTAATAAAAAATTAAAAAAAAAAAAAAAAGGAAATGAATTATCCAAGGAGACATATGTATTGACAAAGCAAAAGACTGTTGGGAAGGGGTGCCCAGGTGGAGAGCAGCAGCGTGAGGGAACCCAGGAGAAAACTCTGCCACATGGCTAACAGTCTCAGGTTTTATGGTAAAGAAGTTAATTTCCAGATCGTCTCTGAACAATCATTCTGACTCAGGGTCCTCTCCGGTGGCACAGGCATCTCTTAGACAAGATAGATTTCAGCGGGAGGATTTTGGGGAGGTTGATAGGACGTATTGTCTCCTCCCTCCTCCCAGATTCCTCTGGAAAAAGTAATCAGTGCTGACAGTAAACAAGTAAAGCAAAGCAGGCAGGGCAAGAGAGAGAAGAAATTGGGAGTTCCTGAGAACTGAACAGAATACATCCCCCTCACACTAAGGCAAGTTGAAATCTGTGTATCACAGGTCACAGTCACCAAGTACACATCCTAGTTGGGAAGTTTCTGTGTGTGTACTCAGTCGCTCAGTTATGTCTGAGTCTTTGCAACCCCATGGACTGTAGCCTGCCAGGGCTCCTCTGTCCATGGAATTTCCCAGGCAAGAATACTGGAGTGGGTTGCCATTTCCCTCTCTAGGGGGTCTTCCTGACCTAGGGATCAAACCCATGTCTCTTGATTCTCCTGCATTGACAAGTGGATTGTTTACCACTGTGCCACCTGGGAAGCCCTATTTGGGAAGCTGGAAATTCCAAAAATAGAATTCAGGACTCTTTAAGCTCTGTTGGATTCTCCATGTCAATGGCTTTGCCTCAGGGTCTCTCACACTTGCCAATCCTGGATCAAAATATCAAGGGGAAGAAAGAAGGAGGTGTATTAGAGAAGGGAATGTTTCACTGACCTTGATGTAGTTAAGTAAAATGAGAGAAGAATACATATGAGTAAAAATAAAAGTGCTCTAAGTTGGAACCTGTGTGACTTGCAAGTAATATAATTTTCCTTGATTCTGAAGGAATCTACTTAACATTGCGTGCTTAACAATTTTTTTCTTTAAAGGCAAAATATGTTTTCCTTAGATAAACCTAACTGTGAAACTCTAAATTTGTTCCTAAAATCCAGTATTGAGAGATTGCAGAGTTTAAGATGTAATTGTTAATTTGGGAAAGTTATTTCCGAACTTTACTTAACTGGAAAAAGAAAAGTCCATTGTTAAAGTTATGAACTTTCTTGCCCATGATTACATGAACTGTGCACGTACTTACTTGGTTCATGTGTCTCCTGTTCAGAATCTTCATGGTCTCCTTAACTGTTTGTGTGCACTTGTAATGTCTCACTTTCCTCTCTGGGATTAGATGAAGTCATGTCTTGACCAGTAAAAATTTTAACATACTAGTATGATTATTAGAATGATTGGATTATTTTACTGGAGAAAAGATGGACTTTAAATAATTACATGAAATTTTTCTTGATTAAATACGTTTGTAAATTTTCTCAATTCCTTTTTGCATTTCACACATAATTTCTTGATGTTTCAGTTAATCAGTTGTTAGTATTATTATTATTATGGTTGGTTTTGTATTTCAGGAATAATTTCCTCTATCTTTCAAGAGGGATTTTTTTGTTAATATATTTTAAAAGCAGAATTTATTGATCTGTAGAGTTGGAAATCAACCAGAGATTAAAAAAGCAAGAATGTCAAACACAGAACTGCTGTCTCTTAGTGGTTGAGTAAATACTTTTATGTGTCTTTAGAATTTTACTAGCTGGCTTAAGCAGTAAATATTAAGAGACTAAACAACTTCTCCCTTCATTTAGAAATAATAACCTTAATAATATTTTTTAATTGGAAATAAAAGGTGAAAATAGTGCAAAACATTTTTAACCAAGGAAATCTTTATTTTCTTTGTCTCTAGGATTTTCTTACTGAATATTGCAATTAAAATAACAAATTTTATGCTTGATGACTTTGTATTTGTGTGTTTATTTGTGCATGGATGGGACTGTAATTTTGTGTAAGTAAATATATATAAGTATATATATATATATTTTCTTTAATCTTAGGATGACAGTACTATATACCTAGGGGTACTGCATTAAGGAATGCAAAAATTTTGGAGCACTCATGAAAGCAAACGTGAGTCAAACTTTTTCTATTTTTATGTAGAACACTTTGGATATATAATAAAAATATCTAAAAATTATAGTGTGTGACTATAAAGTGAGTATTATGAATTATCACACAAGTAAACATATCATGCCACATGTGTCCATCAAAAACAAGAAACAACAAGAATTTCTAGGATTATTTGATGATGATTAAAGAGCAGTTCAGTTTATGCATATTTAACCCCTTAATAGCAGAGCCAAAGTTGCCTCATTAAATTGTTAACAAAAAGGATTTTGAATTATCATGACAATATTTGGCAGAATTGAAAAGAAAGGACGTTGTGTCTCTGTTGAAATGTGAGCAGCAGAATATCACATGATATCTTCAAAGATTTCCTCCTATTTTATCATAGTTTTCATAATCTGTCAAATCAGCATTTCATCTTTGAATTTTCTCCGAAAAACTGTCTTTTTTTAAAATTTACTATTCTTGCTTATGCTTTTTCCGACATAAATCTAGCAATGAATTAGTGATTTTTATGTGGTCAATGCTTAATATTTGTGCCTGTATATCATTTTCTTAAAAGCTGTGCAATTTAAAGGTTTCTCACATTATATAATTATTTTAATAAGTTCCCTAATCAACAAAATTATCTCTAAAATGTAGTTTCACAAGAACCTATGCCCTAGATACAGTAATTTATGCTGAAAAGTATTTTACTAATTCCATACCTGTCTCTATAAGTATTTTGCTTTATACTCTGTTATGAAACTAAAATAAAATATAGCATTCACACAAGAAGTATAAAAACTATGCAACTTAAAGAATAAAAATAACTAGGACACTTACTGCTTATGACTCAGATTTATAAGGACAAAAAAAAAATGCACAAAGTTGTGAGTTAAGCTTTATTTGGGGCAACGTGAGGACTATAGCCCAGGAAACAGCATCTCAGATACCTCTGAGGAGCTACTCCAAAGAGGTAAAGGAGAAGGTCAGTATATATGTGATTTTGGTGAAGGGGGAGTAAGGTGCTGTGAAACATACATTTTGACAGAGAGTTGCTACTAGTTACAATGAGGTTGCTGCTAGTCAACAGATATCTCCATTAATGATTTTAGTGCAAGATATGAGAAGATGCAAAACATTGGGCATATATGTGTGTGTGTATATATGTGTGTGTGTGTGTGTGTATAACTAACTTTCTATTTTCAACATTTCTTCTGCATCAACTCATATAACCATAGTTATTATTTTTGTTCTCTAAGAAACTTTATTCTTCGCTTTCTTCTAGAAGTTTTATAGATTATGTTTACGTCTATTGTCCATTTGGGGCTGAGTTTTGTATATAATGAGATGCATGTGTGCACAGTGACTCACTCGGTCATGTCCAACTCTTTGTGATGCCATGGACTGTAGCCCACCAGGCTCCTCTGTTCATGGGAATATCCTGGCAAGAATACTGGAGTGGGTTACCATGTCCTCTTCCAGGGGATCAGACGCACATTTCCTGCAGCTTTTGCTTTGGCAAGCAGATTCTTTACCACTGGGATTTTCTACATATTTATGCCCAGTTCAGTTCAGTTCAGTCACTCAGTCTTGTCCAACTCTTTGCAACCCCATCAACTGCAGCATGCCAGGCCTCCCTGTCCATCACCAACTCCCGGAGTTTACTCAAATTCATGTCCACTGAGTCAGTGATGCCATCCACCCATCTCATCCTCTGTTGTCCCCTTCTCCTCCTGCCTTCAATCTTCCCCAGCATCAGGGTCTTTTCAAATGAGTCAGCTCTTCGTATCAGGTAGCCAAAGTATTGGAGTTTCAGCCTCAATATTAGTCCTTCCAATGAACATTCAGGACTGATCTCCTTTAGGATGGACTGGTTGGATCTCATTGCAGTCTAAGGGACTCTCAAGAGTCTTCTCCAGCACCACAGTTCAAAAGCATCAATTCTTTGGTGCTCAGCTTTCTTTATAGTCCAACTGTCACATCCACACACGACCACTGGAAAAACCATAGCCTTGACTAGATAGACGTTTGTTGGCAAAGTAATGTCTCTACTTTTTAATGTGCTGTCTAGGTTGGTCATAACTTTCCTTCCAAGGAGTGTCTTTTAATTTCATGGCTGCAGTCACCATCTGCAGTGATTTTGGAGCCCCCCAAAATAAAGTCTGCCCAGTTATCTCAGTGTTATTCTGATTTATTAAGTCTGTCTTTTCTTTATTTTATTACTTTGGCATTATATATTTATATAAAATCAATTACATATGGAGGGCTACTTCTGTATTCCCATGCATATATGTTGATATATGTGTCCAATCTTTTGCCCACATCACACTGCATTGATTTTAAACATGATTATAATATATCTAAAGTAAGTAGTTTGCATCTTCTGTTTTGTAATTGAACTACATTTTGTATAATAGTACATAGTGCTTCTTCCCAGATGGTGCAGTAGTAAAGAATCTTCCTGCCAATACAGATACACAAGAGATGTGAATTTGATCCTTGAGTCAGGAAGGTCCCCTGGAGTAGGAAACGATAAGCCACTCCAGTATTCTTGCCTGGAAAATCACATGGACAGAGGAGCCTGGCAGGCTACAGTTCATGGGGTCACAAAGAGTCACATGACTGAGCGACTGAGTGCACACACACATACTGCAGAATACCAAGTTTTAGAGTATGTGTGTGTATATTTCAGAAGACATGAGTCAATTTAGAGCATCAACGTGCTTTAGTTATGCCAAACAATTTGTGAGACTACCCCATTAATAACACAGGGAATAGAGGCTTAAAATGTCTTTAATAATTTTACCATTACATGCATAGCATTCAAACTTTGGCCAACTTATTTAAATTCAGAGCTTCTGAAGGAGTGTTTTCATAACACCATAAACATGGACAAAAGCAAGATGAATCTCAAATTTTTGTTGTGTTAGAAATGTTTTCAAATATGCTTAAACTTGCATTGAAAATAAAAACAAGTGTCCAACTTACATGGGAGACATTCACTGGAGAAGTAGTCACTGAGAATTAAGTACATATGTATGTGATATATGCATACAATGCACACCCCTCCCACACACACTTTTCTCAATGTAAATAGAGATATTACTACTGCTTGATAATTAAGCTATCACAGAATGTAAAATTTGGGGGAAGGGTGCAGGCCTATCAAATTATAATTCATAAGAATTATTTTATAAATTATTGATGGAATAAATCTTTCATAATAAAATGATTAAAATAATATGAGGCTGTAGTAAAAATATTGATTTTCAAAGTATATGTAAACAAACTGTATATAATGAATCTTTGCTCAGTAAAATTTCCTTTCTATGCCTAACATCCTTTTCACCAATTACAAAAAGTAAATAGAATAAGGGAGTATAAATAGAGTAGACCATGAAACTCACAAAATATATGGAGATATCATATAGGAAGGATATTTATGTAGCCCACCTAGAATTTAAAACACTATCATTATAGGGATGGGTTTTCCACAGTTGTATATCCAAATTCTGTTCACAGAATCATTTTTCTGTGAAAGAAAATAATTTTCTGAAAAGACGCAATGGTGTCTTTTATATGCCTTTTATCCTCACTTTTCTTTAAAAATGCTTATTTCCTCCTATGTCTCACTGTACTTTTGTCCTCCGTAAATCAGTCAGGTGACCTTTAGAGATGCTTTCTGTGGGAGTGTTCTTTAGTATATGAATTACACCAAAAGGAAGAATCTCAGGTGTAGTTATAGAGCACAATCTCAAATTACTGATCATTAATAACCTACTGCAACATCTGGAACTGAATTTTTTAAAATAATTCAAAAAGTTACTACTTTTAGATTTTAGCATATTATAGAGAAAACTGAAGTCATAGATGGCATAATTATTTTTATATATCACCAGGGAGCTTTAACATATTACATTATAGTAGAATGGTTTAGACATATGACCTTCATAAATATAAAATTTTAGTATGTAATTCCTTATACATGTTCTCAGAGGCCATAACATGGAGGTCAAGTATTATTAACCTTGAAAAAAGAACAATATAAAATGCCAAAGAAAATAAGAAACAATTCTTTTTAAAATTCATAGTAACTTTGTTTTTTATTTTATTTTTTAAAAAAGCTTGCTTTTCAATTATGTTAAATTTTGTGAAATTAAATATACAGTCTATATAATTAAATAGATTGATAGTTGTTTTCAGCAACATAACCACCTTTCTGAGTCTTTTTATATTATACATTTATTAGTTAAATATACAAGCTTAAATATATAGACAAGAAAATGAAAGAGACTAGAAATCTGTGAGCTTGATTAATTAAGCAAATACTAGATAAAAAAATAAGAAATAATGTAGATTGATATAGGAAATGTAAACATAAATTAGTGAAACATATATACATTTCTATATATAAAATCAGAAAAGCCATTAGTTACTTCTTAGAATTAACATCATAAATCTCTAGATATACTACTATAAAGTGAAATAAATAATGAAACATTTTTTAATAAAAAACAATAAAAGAAAGCTAACATATAGTCTATAGATGATATAATGTTAATAATATTATAAACATGTCTTTGGAAATAAATTTAAAATAGAAAATTTCTCCAAAACACAATGTCCTGAAACTGAGAAAATTGTCTATCTGTATTCTTTCTATCTATTAAAGTAATTGATACATTATTTAAAAATCCATTCATAAACAAAATTGCTGATGAGATTAATTTACCACAGAGATATTCCAAACATTTTAAAAGGAGGTAAAACCAATCTTTCCTAAAGTTTCCCAAATATTAAAAATATTGAGGGAATAATTTCAAGCTAGTTTATGAATCCAGCGTATATTGAAATAAAAATCTTACAAAAGCATTAGAACAAAGAAAACTTAAATATCCATAGCATTTTGGTGCAAAGAGAGGAAAATCCTTAACAACAACAAAAATACTATATAAAGGGCAATCTGTATTAAACAATTTGATATGTGAAATAGGATAATCCATCATGCCAATTGGATATATTCTTCCAATTCATGGATGATTTAACAATTAAAAACAAAAGAAAGAAAAAGCTATGTAATCATCTCAATAGATTAAGAAACCACATTTGCAAAAATAAATTAATGCTGAACATCAGCAAACATGATATCTGTTTAGGATCTTTTTATCTTTGTCCATGAAAGGTATAGAAAACAAGAATTCAGGAGTGTAAGCTCATTCTTTTATATCAGTAGACCTATAAAATGCTAAACCAAAAGACGGAAATTACCAGTATTAGAAATGAGAAAGCAGTCATCGCATTGATTCCACAGACTTTAAAAGAATAATAAAGGAAATCTACAGCCAAATCTATGCCTATAAATTTAACTTAAATGAAATGAATAAATTCCTTGAAAGGCACTAATTACAAAAAAAGTAGGCTGCTAATAGGTCTATACCTATTAAGGAAATTGAATTCACAGTTGATATCCTCTCCTCCACCACACCCCCAATTCCCATCAAAAAAATTCTCAGGTTCACATTTTTCACTGGTGAATTTCACTAAGCATTTATGAAGATATAGAACCAAATCTATACACGCCTCACCAGAAAATAGAGAGAATACTTCTCAATTCATTTGTTGAGGACAGCACTATCCCGATACCAAATTCAGACAAAGAGAGCAGAAGAAAATCAAACCTTAGCCCAATATCCATCTTGAGCACAGACTCACAATTCTGAAATAAGATAATTGGTCCATTACATCTAGCAATTTATAATAAAGCTTTACATTTAAGTAGGACTCATGCAGTCCATGGGGTTGCAGAAAAGTCAGACATGACCGAGTGACTAATACTTTTCACTTTCATAACAGAAATGCAAGGCTGGTTCAGCATTCAAACATTAATGAATGTTGCAAGTGTACCTAATGCCTAGGTTCTGGTTTTTCATATCACTCGCCAACAGAAGGAACCAAGGTTCCTTAAATAAATGGCTCATTCTAGGGCTATGGTATAGAATATATAGGATGAGTCCAGAGAGTCTTGCTTAATGCCAGAAAGTAAAGCAATGACCCAACCCCACCAGACACAGGCATGCACGTATACACACACACACACTCTTGCACAAAAGACAAGGCCAAGTCATGAATGTTCATTCTCATTACAGGTATTCAATATTATATTAGAAGTTTTATCAGTGCACTAAGGCAACAAGTGCCTTTTGACTATGCCAAAGCCTTTGACTGTGTGGATCACAATAAACTGTGGAAAATTCTGAAAACTTTGGAAAATTCTGAAAGAGATGGGAATATCAGACCACCTGACCTGCCTCTTGAGAAACCTGTATGCAGGTCAGGAAGCAACAGTTTGAACTGGACATGGAACAACAGACTGGTTCCAAATAGGAAAAGGAGTACGTCAAGGTTGTATATTGTCACCCAGCTTACTTAACTTATATGCAGAGGACATCATGAGAAACGCTGGGCTGGAGGAAGCACAAGCTGGAATGAAGATTGCTGGGAGGAATATCAATAACCTCAGATATGCAGATGACACCATCTTATGGCATAAAGTGAAGAAGAACTAAAGAGCCTCTTGATGAAAGTGAAAGAGGAGAGTGAAGGAGCTGGCTTAAAGCTCAACATTCAGAAAACTAAGGTCATGGCATCCGGCCCCATCACTTCATGGCAAATAGATGGGAAACAGTGGAAACAGTGACTGACTTTATTTTGGGGGGGGCTCCAAAATCACTGCAGATGATAGTTGCAGCCATGAAATTAAAAGACACTTACTCCTTGGAAGGAAAGTTATGACCAACCTAGACAGCATATTAGAAAGCACAGACATTACTTTGCCAACAAAGATCCTTCTAGTCAAGACTATGGTTTTTCCAGTGGTCATGTATGGATGTGAGAGTTGGACTATAAAGAATGCTGAGTGCTGAAGAATTGAGGCTTTCGAACTGTGGTGTTGACGAAGACCCTTGAGAGTCTCTTGGACTGCAAGGAGATCCAACCAGTTGATCCTAAAGGAGATCAGTCCTGGGTGTTCATTGGAAAGACTGATGTTGAAGCTGAAACTCCAATACTTTGGCCACCTGATGCAAAGAGCTGACTCATTCGAAAAGACCCTGATGCTGGGAAAGATTGAAGGTGGGAGGAGAAGAGGACCACAGAGGATGAGATGGTTGGATGGCATCACAGACTCAATGGACATGAGTTTGGGTGAACTGCGGGAGTTGGTGATGGACAGGGAGGCCTGGTGTGCTGCAGTCCATGGGGTCACAAAGAGTTGGACACGACTGAGCAACTGAACTGAACCGAACTGAAGGCAATAAGAAGAAAATCAATACAAGCAAATTAGAAAAAAGAAGTAATATTGTCTCTGTTAACAGATGACAAGATTATCTACCTAGAAAATCTAAGCAATCTACAAATAAAAGTTTCTGAAATTAACAAGTGAGTTTAGCAGGGTAATAGAACACAACTTCAAAATATATATATTTAAGATCTTATTGCTATATCTTAGAACTGAACAACAGAAACCGCAATTTGGAAACTATGATTTACAATAGGTCAAACAATTGAGATTCTGAGCTATAAATGTTACAAAGCATTTGTAGAATGTGAGAAACTGGGAGCTGAAAATAAGGAATCAAAAATGCAAATAATAGAAAAATATACTATGTACATAAATTGGAAGAGGCAGCATACTGAAGTCATTTCTTGGCCAAATTGACCTATGCATTTAATTCAGCCACAGTCAAAATCAGATAAGGAATTCTTTTTTAGTTACCAGCAAGCCAATTCCAAAATTTATGTGGAAATATATAGGAGCTAATTACTAAAACATTTTTGAGAAAGACAGAGTCAAATTACTAACCAGTGTAGAATAAACTATAATGTTACATGCTATAATAATCAGATTGTGTTACTGGTAAAAGTATAGTCAAAAAGATCAACGGGAGAGAATAAAAAGTCTAATAATAAACCCACACAGATATTGTCAGTTTTTTGGGGTTTTTTTTTTGTTTTTTTTTTACAAAAGTGCAAAGGCATAAGTAATAATAGAGAGGAGGTAGTATTTTAATTAAATGGTGTTGATTCCATTTACATAAAATTCTAGAAAATGCGAGTTAATCAATAGTGCCGGAAAACAAATCAATAGCTGTGCTGTTATTAAGAGATAAAGCATGTTGCATTTTGAGGGGCTATGGAAATGTTTGATATTTAGATTTTGGTAATAGCTTTCTGGGGCCTGTGTGTAGTTAATTTTACACCAATTATAGTTCAGTTGAAAGTGAAAGTGAAGTCACTCAGTCATGTCTGTTTCTTTGCGACCCCATGGACTGTAGCCCACTAGGCTTCTCCATCCATGGGATTCTCCAGGCAAGAATACTGGAGTGGGTTTCCATTCCCAACCCAGGGATTGAACCCAGGTCTCCCACATTGCAGGCAGACGCTTTAACCTCTAAGCCACTAGGGAAGCCCTAGTTAATATTTCAGTTAATCTATACTAATTCTAAAAATCACAATGGCAGAAAAAACACATTTCATACTATTTTAGATTTTAGCATCCATTGCTGTTGTTGTTCAGTCGTTTAGTTGTGTCTGACTCTTTGCAACCCCATGGACTGTGGCAGGTCAGGCTTCCCTGTCCTTCACCATCTCCTAGAGTTTGCTCAAACTCATGTCCATTGAGTCAGTGATGCCATCCAACCAATCATCCTCTGTCGTCCCCTTCTCATCCTGCCTTCAATCTTTCCCAGAATCAGGGTCTTTTCCAATGAATTGGATCTTTGCATCAGGTGGTCAAAGTATTGGAGCTTCAGCTTCAGCATCAGTCATTCCATTGAATATTCAGGGTTGATTTCCTTCAGGATTGACTGGTTTGACCTTCTTGCATTCCAAGACTGCAGTCTAAGACTCTCAAGAGTCTTCTCCAACACGACAGTTCAAAAGCACCAATTCCTTGGTGCCCAGTCTTCTTTATGGTCCAACTCTCACATCCATACATGACCACTGGAAAAAACCATAGCTTTGACTATATGGACCTTTGTTGGTAAAGTCATGTTGCTGCTTTTTAATACTCTGTATAGATTTGCTATAGCTCTTCTTCCAATGGCATGTGTCTTTTAATTTCATGGCTGCAGTCACCATCTGCACTGATTCCGGAGCCCAGGAAAATAAAATCTGTCACTGTTTCCATTGTTTCCCCATCTATTTGACGTGAAGTGATGGGACCAGATCCATGATCTTAGTTTTTTGAAGGTTGAGTTTTAAGCCAGCATTTTCACTCTCCTCTTCCACTTATATCAAGAGTCTTTATAGCTCCTCTTAACTTTCTGCCATAAGGATAGTGTCATCTGCATATCTGAGGTTATTGACATTTCTCCTGGTAATCTTGATTCCAGATTGTGCTTTTTCCAACCTGGCATTTCACATGATGTACACTGTATACAAGTTAAATAAGCAGGGTGACAATATATAGCCTTGATGTGCTCTTTTCCCAATTTGGAACCAGTTCCTTGTTCCATGTCCAGTTCTAACTGCAGCTTCTTGACCTGCATATAGATTTCTCAGGAGGCAGGTAAGGTGGTCTGGTATTCCCATCATTTTAAGAATTTTCCACCATTTGTTCAGTTCCGCACAAAGACTTTAGCATAGTCAATGAAGCAGACATAGATGTTTTTGCTGGAATTCTCTTCCTTTTTCTATGATCCAACAGATGTTGGCAATTTGTTCTCTGGTTCTTCTGCATTTTCTCAATCCAGCTTGTACATCTGGAAGTTCTTGGTTCATGTACTGTTGAAGCCTAGCTTGGAGGATTTTGAGCATGACCTTTGTAACATGTGAAATTAGTGAAAATTGTGATAGTTTGAATATTCTTTGGCTTTGCCCTTCTTTGGATTGGGATGAAAACTGGCCTTTTCCATTCCTGTGGCCAGTGCTGAGTTTTCCAAATTGACTGGCATATTGAATGCATCTTTTAGGACTTGAAATAGCTCAGATGAAATTCCATCACCTCTACTAGCTTTGTTCGTAGCGATGCTTCCTTAGGAAGCATCCAGGGTGTCTGGCTCTAGGTGAGTGATGACACCATCATGGTTATCTGGGTCATTAAGATATTTTTTGTTTAATCCTTCTGTGTATCCTTGTCACTTGTTCTTAATATATTCTGCTTCTTCTAGGTTCATACTATTTCTGTCCTTTATTGTGCCAATCTTTGCATGAAATATTCCCTTGGTATCTCTAATTTTCTTGAAGAGATCTCTAGTTTTTCCCATTTTCCTGTTTTCTTCTATGCCTTTGCATTGTTCACTTAGGAAGGCTTTCTTATCTCTTCTTGCTCTTCTTTGGAACTCTGCATTCAGATGAGTATATATTTCCTTTTCTCCTTTGCCTTTTGCTTCTCTTCTTTTCTGATCTACTTGTAAGACCTCCTCCAACAACCACTTTGCCTTTTCACATTTCTTTTCCTTGGGGATGGTTTTGATTACCACTTCCTGTACAATGTTATGAACCTCCACCCATAGTTCTTCAGGCACTCTATCAGATCTAATCCCTTGAATCTATTTTTCACTTCCACTGTATAATCACTAGGGACTTGATTTAGATCATACTGAATGACCTAGTGATTTTCCTTACTTTCTTCAAGTCTGAATTTTGCAACAAGGAGCTCGTGATCTGAGTCACAGTCATTAATCATAGCATCCTTTAATCATCTATTATTTTAAAAGATATTTTACCATACACAAAAGATTTTTTAATAAACTAGCCATTGTTGAACAGGTATTTATCAGGCAGTGTATGAGGGCTTATCCTGCTTAATTTTTAGTAATCCCTTTTGAGGTAGTGCTTTATTTTAGAAATAAAATCAGAAATTCTGAAAAGTTAGGTAAATTACTGAAGATTACAAAACAATACCAGAGAAAATTTAAGAAAATTGCTAAACTGAACTTTTCTAATAAAACATGCATCTCCCTAAGAATGTAGTTTGTGTTCCTGGGTATGACATCATCATATTTTCAGTTTGAAAATATCACTGTAACTTTAGTGTGGCGAACAGGTGGAAAGAGGTGGTGGGAAAATATTAGTTGCAAGAAGACCAAGATAGGAGAGCTAGTTCAGTGTGCTATATAGAAGATAATTGCAGTCTAGGATAATGCTAATGAAGTAAACTACATATATAAGAAAATCTGTATATTTATACATATATGTGTATATATGTGTGGGGGTGTATGTATGTATCCTAGTGACTCTAAGAGCATGAAAAAATGTTTTTCAGAGCAAATGAAATGATCAATAACAAAATTAATTATCTTTGTCTAATTTGTTTGGATCAAACAAAGAATGCTCATACTACCACACAATTGCACTCGTCTCACACACTAGCAAAGTAATGCTCAAAATGCTCCAAACAAGTCTTCAGCAATACATGAACCATGAACTTCCAGATGTTCTAGCTGGCTTTAAAAAAGGCAGAGGAACCAGAGACCTAATTGCCAACAACTGCTAGATCATCGAAAAGCAAGAGAGTTCCAGAAAAACATCTATTTCTGCTTTATCGACAATGCCAAAGCCTTTGACTGGTGGATCACAATAAACTGTGGAAAATTCTGAAAGAAAATGGGAATAGCAGACCACCTGACCTGCCTCTTGAGAAACCTGTATGCAGGTCAGGAAGCAACAATTTGAACTGGACATGGAACAATAGACTGGTTCCAAATAGGAAAAGGAGTACGTCAAGGTTGTATATTGTCACCCTGCTCATTTAACTTATATGCAGAGGACATCATGAGAAACGCTGGGCTTGAAGAAGCACAAGCTGGAATGAAGATTGCTGGGAGGAATATCAATAACCTCAGATATGCAGATGACACCACCCTCATGGCAAAAAGTGAGGAAGAACTAAAGAGCCTCTTGATGAAAGTGAAAGAGAGTGAAAACATTGGCTTAAAGCTCAACATTCAGAAAACTAAGATCATGGCATCCGGCCCCATCACTTCATGGCAAATAGATGGGAAACAGTGGCTGACTCTATTTTGGGGGGCTCCAAAATCACTGCAGATGGTGATTGCAGCCATGAAATTAAAAGACACTTACTCCTTGGAAGGAAAGTTATGACCAACCTAGACAGCACATTAAAAAGCAGAGACATTACTTTGCCAACAAAGGTCCATCTAGTCAAGGCTATAGTTTTTCCAGAAGTCATGTGTCAATGTGAGAGTTGGACTATAAAGAAAGCTGAGTGCTGAAGAATTGATGTTTTTGAACTGTGGTGTTGGAAAAGACTCATTTGAAAAGACCCTGATGCTGGGAAAAATTAAGGGCAAGTGGAGAAGGGGACGACAGAGAATGAGATGGTTGGATGGTATCACCGACTCAATGGACATGAGTTTGGAAGACTCCGGCCGGGAGTTGTTGATGGACAGGGAGACCTGGTATGCTGCAGTCCATGGGATTGCAAAGAGTCGGACACGACTGAGTGACTAAACTGAACTGAAGGTTAATGGTTCTAATGACTGCTTAATCTCAACTCTGTCATTAAAATCGGGCTTCCCTGGTGGCTCAGATCGTAAGCAATTTGCCTGAAATGCCGGAGACCTGGGTTTGATCCCTGGGTTGGGAACTTCCCCTGAAGGAAGGCATGGCAACCCACTCTGTGTTCTTGCCTGGAAACTTCCCATGGACAAGAGGAGCCTGGCAGGCCACAGTCCATGGGTTTGCAAAGAGTTAGACATGCCTGA
Source organism: Cervus canadensis (assembly GCF_019320065.1). Classification (NCBI taxonomy): domain Eukaryota; kingdom Metazoa; phylum Chordata; class Mammalia; order Artiodactyla; family Cervidae; genus Cervus; species Cervus canadensis. Next base: position 51,545,758 of record NC_057405.1, on the reverse strand, counting down.
GCAACTAAGTGCAGCACATCGTTAAAATTAACTTAACTTATGTTTATTAGGATTTTGTATTGTCCTCATGACTTGGCTAAATATGAAAAAACCATATTGTTGAGTGTGTAATCCTAACAAATACCAAATCCAAGCACATTAATATTATTGTGAATTTCAGTTATCATTTAGTATTAGCTCTTTATTGCAAAATTCAGACTTAAATTGAAGAAAGTAGGGAAAGTAACTAGATCATTCAGGTATGACCTAAATCAAATCTGGACTACAATTCCCAGATTTATTTCTGGTAGGATTCCTGTATAGTCTGCTAATGTGAAGCAATATTAAGCACTATTTATGTGAGGTAGAAGAAGTGGGGAGATCATTATTTTCCAGAGTCAGTGCTGGCTTAGCAGTGTTCAGAGTCACTCCAGTCAAGCCCCTGTGAAGCACTGGATTTGCTGTAGCTGCTAAGAGACTGGCAAGGGCTCTTTCAAGATCATTGGTTCTTGTGGTAATAGGAAAAGATCCTAGTAGGTTCTTGATATATATTTATTTAAATTAATTTATTTTAATTGGAGGATAATTACTGTACAATATTGTGGGTTTTTTTGTCATACATCAGCATAAATCAGCTACAGGTATACATGTGTCCCCTCCAGCCCACCCTGAATTGTCCTCCCACCACCCTCCCCATTTAATGGGAATAGAAACAAAACTAAACAAATGGGACCTAATTAAACTGAAAACTTTTGCACAACGAAGGAAACTATAAGCAAGGTGAAAAGACAGCCCTCAGAATGGGAGAAAATAATAGCAAACAAAACAACTGACAAAGAATCTCTAAAATATGCAAGCAGCTCATGCAGCTCTATACCAAAACAAACAACCCAATCAAAAAGTGGTTCTTGGTATTTAAAACAACTGCTGAGGAAGACTCTTGTTAAAATTACTTGATTTGTTGCTACAAGATGAATCCTTCAATAGTGGATGGTTTCCAATTTCTTTGATCTTTACTCTACCCAACCCATTCAGTGGGTGAGATAAGTTTCTAATTCCCTGTATACAAGCTTGTATAATTGGAATACAAAGGTTGCCTTCTTCTCTTGACTGAATCCTTATACAATATCTAATTTTATACTTTACCAGACTATATAAAGACTATTTCAAATGCATCTTAGGTTTTTATTGTTCTCCTCCACACCTCTGCATACTTATATAAAATTGCTCATAAGTGTTTACTGGACTTTTGAAAATAAAATTGTATTTCCTTACATTAAACTCACAATTTTAAAATATAGATAATTTAATTTTGGATCTACAGTCCCTGGCGCTGCAGAGCCTCTGCCTAGAATCACCAAGCTCAGATTCTGTCTATTAAAAGATTAATGAAGTATTTATAGTCAAGTGAGTTCATTTTTATCCAGGGATCAACTATCATGCTATATAGTTTGAAAATAATAGAAGTGCTATGACAGTGTCCATATGGACTGGGGAAGTATAGAGATATGTTTTATGTAAAGTTTTATATTATCCTTCCCTCTACATAGTAAAAGAATCTCTGAAACCAATATTGGAGAATTAATGGTGTGGAGCCACAGTTTTATTTTTTTTAACAACCTAAAATTTGAGCAACCCATAATAGTTCTTGATAACTTAAAAAAATGGGAAACATCTCATTCACTTAAAAGAAAAATGTGAAATGAATTCCATGAAGAAAAAATTACCCAGGGGATATTCTGAATTTTGCAGAATAAAAGACTTGCCCATTTTCCTTTTATTAGCTTTGTAGACATAACTGCAAAATTAACAAACCATGAAATTCAACACCACACCAAACAGTAACAGATGCTTGACTTTGCAGTTGCTAGAGCAAAAAATCAACGAATATATTTCAAGAATTGGAAGAGAGATCATTTTGCTTCCTTTGAAAATTCAGACATTTGCATGCTTTGTCCATACCCGTTTAGAAAAGATTCATCTTCAATGTACACTCTAGATCAGTGGTACAATATTGGAAACTTTTCAAATCTTATTAGAGCATTGCCATCATATATTAACTTGTAAATATAACTTGTAGACAGCAGTGATAATCACAAATACCTTATGGAGTTATAAATACCTTATATTTGTGTGTGTTATTCCAGATCTACTGACAAAGGCTGTTTCTTTAAAATTTATCTCAAAATTATATCTCTAAGTAAAGTAGTATTCTAATAATTAATGTTTTTTCTTTCATACATTCACAGGATTACCAATATAAATTTTGTGTTGAATTTTATTGCTATATGTGTTTAGAATTCTCTTAGAGTGCTTACATTTTGTATAAAATCTCTTTGAAATTATTGAGATGAAATTTAGTCCATTTATAAATAAACTTCTAACCTAAAAAATAAAATCATACTCTTTGATGCGGGTGGTCAATTCTTAGGATCTTATCCTAAGGCTAGGATCAGAGATGTACAAGAAAATTTGTGTGCCAAAATTGTCAGCTACATATTAGCAGTATTTCTACAGTGAAAAATGGAAGATAAGCTAAATATACAATGATAGTGGAATGATTAAATACAGTGTATTCATATAAGGAACCTTGCAGCTGTAAGTATTCATGTTTTGCATGCATGCATGCTCAGTCATGTCCGACTCTTTGTTACCCCATGGACCATACCCCATGGACCCATCAGGCACTCCTGTCCATGGAATTTTCCAGGTGAGAATATTGAAGTGGGTTGCCATTTCCTCCTCCAGAGTATCTTCCCAACCCAAGTCTCTTGCATATCCTGCTTGGCAGGCAGATTCTTTACCACTGTGTCACTTAGGTAGAAGGGACTGTGAAATTACATGGAGAAATTGCTCATGTTATAATGAGAAATAAAATGACAGCTTTTTTACTAAGTTTATAAAATATCAGCTCGCACTCAAGTGCAAAATGCAAATGCACAAACACATATACAAAATTTGTCACTGGTATATATGTAAAGAAGAATGTTAATGATGGTTTTTTCTGAGATGAGAATATAAGTAGGTGTTTTCCTTTATCTCCTTCTTTACATATTTACTTCTAGTTCTTATACTTTTCTATGATAAACATCAACAAAAATGTAACACTTGGTCCTGTTTTAGAAACTTAATAGCAGAAGAGAGTTTGACCAGTCAATGACTTGTACAATAAGTAAAGTATATATTATGTGAATTCAGTTTGTGTGAATTGTATAATTGACATAGGAGAACAGTAGAGGTAATGCATTATGGTAAGGTTTTTTTTTAATTTATGTTATTAAAACATTTTAAGTATTCAAAATATTATCAATATTATCAATAGTTCAAGTACAGGAGAACTTATAACAAATGTACCTACCCATATATGAAAAGAAGAGTCCAATTTGTGAAAACTTCTCAGAGAAAAAAACGTGCTCAGACAGGAAGGATCAATAGAATAGATATAAAGCAGAATAAAAGATCATTGTGAACAGACAATAGCTTTAGCTAAGATGCAAAACTGGAACAATGAGCACTTGAAGAACTGTAAAGCCCCAGGATTAGAATGGAAATGACTTTGACAGAGTAACTTGAGGTGATCCTGGAAAGATGGGTGGGCCTTGTTTAGGCAGGGTCTTCTACCACCTGAAGAAAGCTATCTTTTATCATGGAGACAGTGGGAAGCAAGTTTGTTAGTAAAGACATAGCATTATCACGTGTTTAAATGGTTATTCTCTGCAGTGGAGAGACTAGATTGAAGGACCAGGCTCAGCAAATGGGAAGTAGAAGATTAACAATAAACTGAGAATGATGGTAACCTGGACAAGAGTTGTGGCAATAAAGATGGACTGTAATAAGCAGCTTTGTGAGATCTGGGGCTGATGTAGTAGGAGAAATCATGCATGACTCAAGCTTGAGCAACGGGGTAAGTGATGATGGCATTTAATTTGAACTTTGGATGTGGGGAAGATTTAGAAGATAGTAAATCCAGTTTGACGTTCAGTTTCAGGTATCTTTTAGATATGTAAGTGGAGATTTTGAATAGGTGGTTTGATATTTACAGATGAAGCTCAGAAAACAGTCTAGACTTGGAATTTGTATTAATGGAGATGGTCAAATTTCTCTCTACGGGCCTGGATGTCTCTTATCGCTTGCCATTCAAATAACGATTTTTACTTTTGTCCTTGGGGAAATGTATGATTCATAAACTAGGAGTAAGTGTTAAGTAAAATACACAAATATCTATGTTTCTTCCAAATATTATTACAAAGAAAAGAATAATAATGTTAAAATTCTGAAGTTAAGATTTTCATATATATACCTATATGTGCATATGTAATATACATATATATGCACATATATAGCATACGTGTGTGTGTGTGTATATATATATATATATATATAGTTAGAGTACAATGCTTCACTTAATTTTCTATATGAGACAGGTAGGTTGTAATAAGACATCAATAATAAATCCAATCCAAATATTAATAGAAGTATGTGACGCCTGTACATTGCCATTTCTGTCTCAAGAATTAAGACAAAAATGGATCAAAATATTATCCAATCCAAAACAGGTTCCCAGCCTTAGCTCAGACCTTATCTATTAATTACAAATAAATCTCTCTTTGTTCACTTATTTATTAAAATGATCTCAGATAGTTGGTTGCCAAGTATGTTTGAAAGTCTCTCATTTGATAGAGGACTGATAGCAGTACTGATAATATCAAAATGTTGCTTGCCATTTCACTGAAGAAAAGCAGTCGGTTTAAAATACAACAAACAAAAAATGCATCTTTTCAAATCCTGAAACATCCTTTACATTATGTCTAAGGCAGACAAGGTAGGTTTTGTGTATTTATTAAGACTTTTGGTTTTTATAAAGAAATTCTTTCAATTGCATTACCTAGGATCCTAGTATATTAGCTATGTATGTATTAAAATGTTCTTCTATGAACTAGAAGTTGGTTAAATATACATTTCTTGGACCATGACTTTATCCCTTAAAAGCAGATAGACATAGCTCCACTATTTCCTAGCTTTAAAGGTAGTTGTGGCGAAGTCCAAGGTCAACTCAAGTCACTGGCATGCTTTTTTTTGCCCTAATTGCTTTTGTTCTGTCAAAATATTTCAAAACCCTATAAGTTCACCTGAATGTCTTCAATTGCTGATTTTCTGTGTCTCTTGAGAAACACTGTATTTCCTTTCTAGCAACAGATTCTGTGTCTCCTATGACCAAGTATCAATTGAAAAAAGAAAGGAAAGTGAAAAATGAAAAACAAACTTTCCCTTAGTTTGGTTGTTTTTGTCTATTATCTACCTCTATCTATCCATCATCTTTTTCTTTACTTTCTTTATTTGAGTTACTGTGATAATTTGCCTTTTCCATCACCATCCCCCACTATATTTTAATTCTTCTAAGCTATGTCACTTTCCTCTCCGTAGTCTGTTTGTTTATTTCAGATTTTTTCTCCATGCCTTTTGTTCATTACCAGGCTTTCTTCTGTTCTTTCTTATTTAATTATTTTTTATTTATTTCTAAGTCCTGTGATGGTTTTATTTTAGTTTAACTATCTGTCAACTTGGATCTTAATCTTTTATATCACATTTTATTGCCCTTAAAAATCTTATATTTGATCCTGTTAGCCTTTAATGATGCTGAGAAACTATGAAACATTTCTTGTTGAAATTTATGTTTCTCTCTATAAAATGGATACGCATTTGTCCGCATATTTTGCACTGCTTTATACTTTTTAACTCTCAAAGTGTTTCTGTGTGGCTATTATTTTCTTCTCATTATTTTTTAAAAGCAGAGATAATTTGTATGTTTTTAATTTAATTTTGTTTCTCCCCAAATATATCCTTGGTGCAGTCTGTTTTGCCTTTATTCCCATGACATATAGTTATTTGTACAGTTACAGTTGATCTTCGAACAACTGAGGATTCAGGGTACCTATCCTCCATGCAGGAAGATATTTATACCTAGAGTCTGCCCTCAATATCTGAGTTTCCTCTGTATTTGTGGTTAAGCATTTGCAAATTTAACCAACCATAGATCACGTAGTACTAGTGTATCTACTATTGAAAAAAGTCTGCATATAAGTTGACCTGTGCAATTCAAATCTGTATTAAGGGTCAACTGTACTTCAAAAGACCAGCTTGAAGACCATGCACTGATAATCTTTTATCTTGTGTTTAATTTATGCAGAGCTGAAGGAAACTAGGTCAAGGATTACAGTACTTTGTATGTTTATTCTAGGCTTCTCTCAACTGTCACAGTCCCTTGAAATAGGCTTTTGTGTTTTGGAGTGTTCATTAATAGTAGGTGCAATAATAAACCTTTGCTTCTCCCAGGGCCAAACAGTTCATTCCACAAATTAATCCACCCGTTTTCAGCTACCTGCATCAGTCTTTTTATAGCTAGAATTAGGGAAATAGATGAAACTCAGGAATGCTTTAGTTGTCGCCTATTGTTATTTATTTATGTTACCACAAAATAATGCAAACACATCAGCTTGTCCAAAGCCACTCCATCTGTGGGAAGCATGGCTCATTTAAGGAAGTAAATTTCAATGTAGATGGAGAGTAGAGGAAAGGGGAGCATGAGTGAAATGGAAATGTTAAAGTTGGGTAGCCAGTCTGTGCAGAGACATATATACACTCAAATCTTAAATATTTGGAAGAGTTTCAGAAGGTAAGTGTCATGACGTGATCAGATCTGTGTTTTAAGGAGATATATCTTGCAACATGGACAATAGATTCATGGTGTTGCTGGTGGAAATAGCCCAGGATGATAATCATTTCTATTTGGCTGATAGTGATGAAAATTGACAGAAATACACACATTTGTGATTGATTTAGTTGTCAAGATGATGAAATTTAGAGAAGTCTGACTCAGAAGTATAAATTTGGGAAATATTGACATCTGTAGCAATTAAAACTATGGGTTTGAGCTCTCCTAGAAATCTAATATTGATTGATAAAAATCTGCATGCTTAGATTTGAGCATTGATGATTTCCAATAATAAAAGAGATGACAAGGAAATATAGGGGAAAACCTGCAAAAAAAAAATGTGACTAGGAAGCTACATGATACTAACTAGTCCCTTTTAGAGTACATCATTTCCCTTAGGTAAGATCTTTACGATGCCAGTTTATAGAGGGTATTAGCCTAAAGTGGTTAAGAGTATGAGTTCTGGCATCAGATAACTATTCTGTAATTAGACTCTGGCCCCACTGATTGCCATTGTGTGCCACATGTTATAAACCTTTCTATGTCTCTGTTCCTCTTGAGGATAAAAATTGTTCTTATGCCATGGAATTTTATGAGTTAAAATATGCACTTGACATATAATAATGCTGACAAATGTCTGCAGTTATTGCTGCAGTGTCTGTGATAGTTGTGAATTTCAGCACTGTGTTACAAATCTCATATTTTTGTCAGGAAAGAGCTAAACTACATAATTAGGAAGGCAAGAATAATATTTGCAAAATAATTCTAAACTTATAGAAAAAAATATTCAAATATTATGTCAATCCAGTTAAAGGAAAGCAGTTAAAGGCCTATGATAAAGAGAAACATATTCATGGAAGCCACCAGTTCAAGTTGCTTTGGATAGAGTGTTGAATTTGAAATACTAAGGGACGTGAACGTCTGCTGGTTATCTATTATTGAATAACAAAACAGCCTAAAATGCGGCAATTGTACACATTATCCTTGGTTCTCTAAGTTTACAGTTTGGAATTAGTTCAGCTGGGTGGTTCTTCTGCTATCATCTAGTGTCACTCATGTGGCTGAAGGCTGGAATAAAACTGCATGGGCACGAATTCTTGAAAAGGGTTGCCTTGCCCAAAATACTTCTGGTCTCATGTCTGATGCTTAGGGCTCACTGTCAGATGATTTATATAGGGAGGTGTATCTAGATTGATTTGTCTCTGCTCTACTTGGTTTTTCATCCTCTATAGGGTAGACTAGGCATCTTCACAGATGATCTTGGGGCAACATTCCAAGAAATTGAAAATAGAATCTGTGCGACGTCTAAAGCCCTAGGCTAAGTGCTCCATCAAATTTGTTTCCTCTGAATTTTGTTTATCAAAGGAGGTCACAAGTCCTAATTCAAGAGAATGGAGAACTGGGTTCTACTTCTTTATGGGAGGGGAAAAAAATAGCAAAATCTCATTGAAGAAATATATGGTCATAGGAATGGGGAAAACATGTGTCTAAAAGTATATCCCAGATAATAGAAATGAAAAGCAAAATATGACAATAGCATGAACATGAATGTTGAAGAACTGAGCTCGGCTGGCTGGCCTTATGTGAAAATTTCCTTGTGAAGAGTTTTCAGGTATATAAAGTATTAATTCGTGGAGTTTCTAGGAAGACACTGTCCAGTACAATTATATTGTGAGACACAGTCAAACATAACATTTTAAATTATTTTTAAAATGTAGCAAGAAATAAGTAAAATAAGCATTTTATTTGACTCTGTATTAATATTGATATATAATTATTTAAATGGGCAATCATGCTCTTAAAGTTTTTGAAACATTTTACATTATTTTGTGTACTAAATATTTTAAAGAAGGTGTGAAAAAAAAGGTGTGATTTTTTAATCATAGAGCATTTCAGTCTAGATAAGACAACTTTCACATGTACAGAAGACAAATATAATTAGTGGTTAATCTGTTGGACAGTTCAGCCATATGATGTTGGGTTTAGAATTTTTAATTTGATGACTTTAGAAATATATTATTTGTAACTAGTAAGAGTGGAAGGATATGAGCCTGGTATGATTGTATCCATGAGATTCTAATTCTAGCTAAGGCACTAATGTGTATTTATAAAAGTTATTAATGACTATCATTAGTTCCTCATCAAACAGTAAGGGCATTGCCCAATGTTTATGTTAATGTGCTTTGGACCCCTGATACTATATAATTTTATTATTCTTAAGAAAATTCTATAAAAATAATTTTGTTTCACTGTGCAAAATGGATATAAATTTGAAGTATAGAGCAACACTGTGAAAAACTAAAGTATAGAGCAGTGAAACAAGATCATCAATTAGGAAATGACTGAGTGAGGAGAAAGTATATAGAGAAAGGGAAGCCAAACCTCATGGAGGGACCAAGGGGATACCTAGCAAAAGACTTAGTGACTGAAAAAGAAACAGAAAGCTGTTATCATTGCTTCTCAGCCTTTTGGCTAAGATTAAGTGCAGAAAACTGTTGTCAGAAAGAGTGACTCTTAACTTCAGAGAAACTGAGTTGTCTATATAGCGATCATAATGAAAACCTTGAGAGAACCTGGAGACTTCTTTCTTTGGAAGAAGATATAGGGAAAAATTAACTCAATGACTAGATTTGGAGGCAAAAAAAAAAAAAAATCAAGCTATCATTAATGAAAAGAGAAAGAAAGCAGGCTAGTGTGAGCTGAAGGAAAGTTAAGAAAAGTTTTGAGAAAAGAAAAAGGATAACAAATTCAAAAATTATAAGAAATCAAGGAAGCTAAGAATTAAAGAAAAACAATCAGGTTTTGTAATTAAGAAATAGTTGGTAAGATTTAAAACAAATACATCAGTAACGTGAGGCCCAGAAAGTAATCTGTTAATTTTGTTGGGGAAGAAAGGAAGCAGTGACTATAAATAATTTCTTAAGAAGTTTTATAATAAAGCTAAGCAAGACTGAAAAATACTTATTGACCCATGGTCAAAAAGAGGAGGAAAAATCATCTCAAAATGTCTGTAAAAAATTAAAATGCTAAAGCACATGCTAAATTATAAATTGGGGGAAATCTCATAGATGGAGAAGATATTAGCAAAGTGAATCAACTAAGGAAGTGATAAAAAATGCAGATAATACTTTCCATTACAGCACAATCCTCAGCAGTGATACCAGATTTTTAGATTGCATACTCTCAGAAATTTGGTCTGTTTTCTCCTTTTACTTACCATGACCCATTTACTTTTTATCTAACTCCTCTTGTACCCTATCACACAAATATAGATGCACAGATCGAAAGTGATGTGTTGATAAGAAATTGAACATTGCCCTCATTGAGAAGAAACTAACCAATCCCAAAACCCTTGACCTAAGCAGATAGGAGACATTTAGGAGTTGTGTTTCTTGGGGTGAGGGGGAATCAGGGAAGTAAAGTTTGCATTTTTGTTACGCAGATGGTAGCTGTGTTTGCACTCTCCATCATTTTAAATGCTGCACTTTGAAGACCACCATTGAGACCACTAAGAAAGTGAAAGTGAAGTTGTGTCTGACTGTGACTCCATGGACTGTAGCGTACCATGCTCCTTGGTCCATGGGATTTTCCAGGCAAGAGTACTGGAGTGGGTTGCCATTTCCTTCTCCAGGGGATCTTCCTGACCCAGGGATTGAACCCAGGTCTCTCACATTGTAGGCAGACGCTTTACTGTCTGAGCCACCAGTGAAGTTGAGACCACTAAGCAATAGATAAATACAATGTTTTTAGCTTCAATTCCACTTTCTCTGACACAGGAATGGACACAGTGTTGGAGGCAAAAGGATTCTTAGCAGCATTACTTTTTTCACCTCCCTCACCTGACTGTATGCTACTTAGCACACATACAGGCACTGAACTCTGTAGGTGTAAAAAGGAGGAGAGTGAAAAAGCAGCTTAAAACTCAACATCCAAAAAACTAAGATCATGGCATCTGGTCCCATCACTTCATGGCAAATAGATGGGGAAACAGTGGAGATAGTGAATGAATTTATTTTCCTGGGCTCCAAAATCACTGCCGATGGTGACTGCAGCCATGAAATTAAAAGACACTTGCTCCTTGGAAGGAAAGCAATGACAAACCTAGACCAAGTATTAAAAAGCATAGGCATCACTTTGTCGAGAAAGGTCCATATAGTCAAAGCTATATTTTTTTCAGTTGTCATGTATGGATGTGAGTTAGACTGTAAAAAAGGCTGAGCACCAAAGAATTGATGCTTTTGAACTTTTGTATTGGAGAAGACTCTTGAGAATCACTTGGACTCAAGGAGATCAAACAAGTCAATCCTAAAAGAAGTCAACCCTGAATACTCATTGGAAGGACTGATGCTGAAGCTGAAGCTCCGATACTTTGGCCACCTGATGCAAATTGCCAACTCATTCAAAAAGACCCTTATGCTGGGAAAGATTGAACGCAGGAGGAGAAGGCGGGGGGCAGAGAATGAGATGGTTGGATGGCAGCATCGACTCTATGGACATGAGTTTGAACCATCTCCAGGAGATGGTGGAGGACGGGGAAGCTTGGTGTGCTGCAGTCCATGGGGTTGCAAATAACTGGGCACGACTTAGTAACTGAACAACAGCAACAACAAAAATTAAGAAAAGAGATAAAAGAGAGTTTCAATCTAAAGTTAGATACTTGACTGAAGTCTGAATATAGTTTCAGTTCAGTTCAGTTCAGTCACTCAGTCATGTTCGACTCTTCGACCCCATGGACCACAGCACGCCAGGCCTCCCTGTCCATCACCAACTCCCAGAGTTTACTCAAACTCATGTCCATTCAATCGATGATGCCATCCAACCATCTCATCCTCTGTTGTCCCCTTCTCCTCCCACCTTCCATCTTTCCCAGCATCAGGGTCTTTTCAAATGAGTCAGTTCTTCATATCAGGTGTAGTTTGAAAGTAAAGAATATGGTCTTAAACAGTGGCAATGAAAAGACAATGGAAAGCATTTCACCAATTTGGGATAGTGTTAATGCAATTTCCTGTGACCTATGTACAATGAGGCCAAACATACTGAAATTTCAGAGTTTGGAGCAAAGAAAGGTTTATTGCAAGGCCATGCAATGAGACAGGTGGCTCATTCCCTAAAAAGCGCTGGACTCCCTTTTAAAAGTGTTTCAGCAAAGCACTTTTAAAAGCCAGATGACAGAAGGAGTTTACAGGGTCTGTGATCCGCTTATGCACCATTCTCTGATTGGCCAATGGTGAGGTAGCAGGGTGATGTCACAGTGGTTAACATCATCAGTCCTTAGGCTCCAGGAGGCGTGGGGTTATGTGCCCGTGAACATCATGTTATTAGCATCTTCCATTTGTTGCAGGGGAGGAGGTTTTTTAACATCTGCAAAATAACTCGGGAAGTGTTCATCAAATACTGTTATCTAGATACTTCAGAGAGGAGCTAAGTAGAGGATATGGGGAAGGTTTCTTCTAGGGAAAGCCCCACTGGGTTCTGCTTGGTTATAAAAGTATATTACTTGTAGAGCTCATGTGGTGTTAATTCAGATTGTTCACAGTCTTCCCATTGGGCATATGGACACTTCTCATAACAAATCAACCTGTTTACGTAGATGTGAGGTAGGAAAATAATTTTCTCTCTCCTTTCTAGATGTGGGCTGATAAAAGACTTATTAACAGGAGAAAAACAAACAGAAGTTTAATAACACACATACCTTCTCTGGGGCTTCGCTGGTGGCTCATTGGTAAAGAACCTGCCAGCCACTGCAGGAGACGTGAGATACAGTTTTCCTTCCTGTGTCAGGAAGATCTCCTGGAGAAGGAAATAACAACACACTCCAGTATTCTTGCCTGAAAAATCCCACGGACAGGGGAAATTGTCAGACTATAGTCCATGGGGTCACAAAGAGTTAGACCGGACTGAGCGACTAAACATGCATAGAAGTACATACCTCCTATATGCATAAGATACTGAGGAAAACTGAATAACTCCCCCAAACAGTGCAAGCCCATGCTTTAAACACAATCTCCAGCTAAAGGCAAAATAAGATCTTGGGGGAAGGAGTGAATAGTTATGGGAGGCTATCAAGAAAAGCACAGTAGAATAGGGTAAAGTCATTATGCAGATTTAGGCCATTACCTAATCCATTGACAAGAGTTTTTAGAGTCTTTTTCTGATAGAGAGTGGGAAATACCCTTAAAAGTGGAAATTTCCCTTATAAATGTAAATATCTTTTACAAGCGAATAGCTTATATTCACTTTATAGAATATCTCGTGTCTGCTGTTTCTTAAAAATAATGAAGCTAAAATAATTCTTATGCCAAAGAAGCATAATCTGGGGTGGAAAATTCTGCTCCCCTTCATAGATAAGCTTTTTCATAAACTCAGTTACTGAATTTTAAGTTAGAATTCAGAAATTTAATTAATATCTATTAACAGGTTTGTGGATTGATAATTTGTAAAATAATAAATACTGCTTATTAAATGAAGTATATTCCTGGCAAACTCATTAAGTTTCTTTACTACATAACCCGCAAATTTATATATTTACTAATGATTAAAACTATTATTAGCACTATACTATAAAAATGAAACTGCAAACAAATCTAATGACAGATGGTAGTTTATGACATATTAATATGACTTTACTGAAAAATCAAAGGATCCCAATTTAACAGTTAGCAGTATGTAAATTTTAGTAAAAATAAAGTGAGGTCAATGTCCAAGACAAAATTAAAATTAATAAGATATGAATAGGTAAATTAAAGAAATTTAAAATGTTCCTGTTGTGCATTGAAGGATATGTTTAAGATAATTTATTAAGAAAAATTGGATTTAAAAATGTTCCATGTAGATAAATTAAAATGTCACTGTGTTCCCTGACATAGCTATGTTTAAATCTTATTATGTGTTTACATTAAGTATTAGAACTTTGAAATTGTAATTCTTACAATTTTGAAAGCATATTATATATGTTAATTTTGTAAACTGATGCAAGACTGAGTTTTTTTTTTTTTCCCCTCTGTGTTACAAAGTTCTCCTAGAATATTGGTCTGATTTTGAGAACAGAGAATTCTAAAGGAAAGTTATTATTTTGCATTTAACTAAACTTTTGATGCTTTCCAATTGTGGTGCTAGAGAAGACTCTTGCGAGTCCCTTGGACAGCAAGGAGATCAAACGAGTCAGTCCAAAAGGAAATCACCCTGAACATTCACCAGGACTGATACTGAAGCTGAAGGCCAGTACTCTGGCCACCTGATGAGAAGAGCCAAATGATTGGAAAAGACCCTGATTCTAGGAAAGATTGAAGACAAAAGGAGAAGGGGGAAGAAAGGGATGGTTTGATGGCATCACCAACTCAATGGACATGAATTTGAGCAAGTGCCCAGAGATAGTGGAAGACAGAGGAGCCTGGCGTGCTACACTCTATGGGGTTTCAAATAGTCAGACACGACTTAGCAACTGAACAACACAGCAATTTGATTAAAATGCCTGTTACTGGCATCCAAAATATACCTCTTTGGCATAAGGATTATCTTGAACTGGTTATTTTTAAGCAACAGCAGAGGTAGGAAAAGCTCTGGAAAACTAGGAAAAGTTATTCTCTTGTAAGATACATTTACCAATAAAAGGGAAATCTCCATTTAAAGCGTGTCTTCATCAGTACCAGGAAGAGAAGGAGGATAAAATACCTAGAATGGATAAGGCACCAATTTAAATCTACATAATAACCACATCTTTATTTACTGTGTTTTCCTGGTAACATCCCATAACAACTTGCCTCATCCCACTCAGCCCCCATATAACATATTTTATCCTTCAGTTCAGTTCAGTTCAGTCGCTCAGTCATGTCCAGCTCTTTGCAACACCATGAACCGCAGCACACCAGGCCTCCCTGTCCATTACCAACTCCCGGAGTTTACCCAAACTCATGTCCATTGAGTCCGTGATGCCATCTAACCATCTCATCCTCAGTTGTCCCTTCTCCTCCTGCCCTCAATCTTTCCCAGCATCAGGGTCTTTTCCAATGAGTCAACTCTTCGCATCAGGTGGCCAAAGTATTGGAGTTTCAACTTCAGCACCAGTCTTTCCAATGAACATCCAGGACTGATCTCCTTTAGGATGGACTGGTTGGATCTCCTTGAAGTCCAAAGGACTCTCAAGAGTCTTCTCCAACACCACAGTTCATAAGCATCAAGTCTTTGGCACTCAGCTTTCTTTATAGTCCAACGCTCACATCCATACATGACTACTGGAAAAACCATAGCAAATAATTTAAGATAATATGAAAATTTAAATAAACCCTGAAAGATTTTACATTATATATTTCCAATAAAAGAATACAACAATTTGGAGAAATAAATAGTATTTTCTCCACCAACAACAAATAAGTTTATGAGAACCTGAATATCTGCAGTTGTTATAATTCAGTAAGCTTAACTTTGGTCTTGATACATTTGATACTTCATATATTGCCTGTAATTGATAGTGTCTTCACATCAGATGAGATTGTGATTGTTAGAGAAACGTTATTTAGAAACTTAGTAATTGTAACTATTTTCAAGTTAGTATTCTATTTATCCCAATGTATATTTTCTGTAGTGCTTCCCAGGTGGCTCAGTGGTAAAGAATCTATCTACCAGGGCAGGAGACAAAAGGGGTGCAGGTTCAATCCCTGAATCAGAAAGATCCCCTAGAGTAGGAAATGGCAACCCACTCCAGTATCATTGCCTGGAAGATTCCATGGACAGAGGAGCGTGGCAAGCTACAGTCCATGGGGTTACAAGAGTTGAACACAACTGAGTGACTGAGCATACACACATAGATATTTTTTTCAGTAAGCACCATTATTTTTCCAAGTAGGAGAAATTTGTCTCTAGGCACTTTCTTTGTGTTAGTAGAGTAAATTTCCAAATACCAGAAGTGTTGTGGCTGCTTTGTTTTCTGTGCAGTAAAATAATCACATTTTCAATGACAAACCCTTTAGCCATTATTTTCTGTTATGGGTTGAATTATATCCCCTATAAACTTATATGTTGATGCCCTGACTACGAGTATCTTGGAAATAATTAAGATGACACTATATTGGAGTAGATTGGGCCCCTAAACCAGTATCACTGATGTCCTCATAAAAAGAATGCTTTGTGAAGAGAAAGATATGGACGTAGAAGGAAGATAATGTAAAGCTACAGGGAGTACATCTTATACAAGCCAAGGAAAACCTGAGGCTATGAGAGTCAGGAGAAAAGCGTGGGACATGATAGTCATCAGAGGGAAATAGCTCTACTTACTCCTTGATTTTGGACTTCAAGCCTCCCGAACCATGGGACCACACAGTTCTCTTATTTCAGCCACCTGTGTGTGATACTTTGTTATGGAAGCCCTAGAAAAGTAATATAATTTCTTATCCTTTTATGTTCAGACATTACTCCCAGATAAATTTAGAAGGTAGTATCTCCACTTAGGTGAGTCATTTGGAAAATTGCAGTTTGCTTCTTTTTCTATCAAGTAGAGAGTAGTAAAAACTCAGAGACAGTAATGTAGCTGCTGGTTAAGGTAGTTCCTACTACCATAACAATCATTTCAAACTCTCTGTTCTCTCTCTCTTTTTTTAACCCTTATACTTTAACAAAGTTCTTTACATAATAAATGCTGTTGAGGAAAGCTGGATATCTCGTTTCACATCTGGTAGCATTATGCTGTCCTCATCTGTCCACCAATTCAAAAAGAAAACCACATTCTTATGCCTAAAAACAAATCTTTTAAATAGCTGGCTAATTGAAAATCACTATGGATAAATCCCTTAATTCTTAAACACACTTGATCACAATATTATAGAATATTAAGGAGACACAAATTGACACTCATGAGCTATACTATGTCTATTTAAATATTGTTCAGTCAGATGCTTATATCAGATGCAAGATCAAGTCCATTTCTATATATTTTATTTTTATCCAAAAGTAACACAAAGTACAAAACAAAACATATATTTGAGCAAAAGAGCAAAGAATATGAACTATAAATTCTACTACGTTAGAATATAATTAATAATGTCGTCCCAAATATCGGTGACTATGTAATCTCTGGTAACTGACTTCCTGATAGTTTTGTGTCTGAAAATTTCACATTTATTTTGGAACAATAAAAATTTGCTTGCTGATTAATTTATATGATGGTATATCATTTTGTTTAAAGATACTTTGTCATAGGTCCATGGTTAATTAATTTGTATAATGCACACATTTCTTATTGCAATAATAAATGAGGACTACAATACAAAATAAGAAACAATGATATTATTTTTAATACTATCTGTATAATACTATTAAATGATCTTTAAGATTTTGCTTATTTAATTCATACAACATAACAAATATATAGGTATGATTTTTATGCATATTTAGAGTTAAATTAACAGAAATTTAGAGGCCTTAAATAACTTGCTCAAGTTGCAGTAATAAAATTAGAATCAAAGGAGAGACAGTCTGACCAAAGAGACAGTATTCTTTATCACTATATATTAATTTGCTATACTGCTTGTTTTCTTCTTCCCTTCCATTCTTATTCTTTCTTCTTCCCTCTTTCCCTTCCTTCTGTCTCCCTTTTTCTTCTCTCTTATCTCTGTTTTTCTGTTTTGGTAATAACCAAATATAACTTTGAAATATTTCTACTACTTTTTATACACTTCTGCCACACTGTGATAAACATCTCTGGATTTCATATTCTATCCATGCTCAAAGACATAATATGTATATGCATATGTGTTTATTATATGTATATGTATTATATCTGAATTGCATGGCCTGTTAGCATTGCTTTAAAAAGTATATTATGCCAAAAAAATTAGAAAAATGGTAGGTTAAAAACAATTCCAGTAAAAAGAAAAAATAGCTATTGAAATGAATTCCATGATAGATACAGTTGCTCACTGAATAGATGATATACATCAATGTTATGGTTAAAGCCATCATGCATAGATCAAATATTACACGTGCATTCACTCAGTGTGATAGCAAATATAACTTCCTGGCTTTATCAAGAATGGTATATTGTCATTTAATACAAAAATTTTAAAATCAAAGGTGCATATGAGTTTAGCACTTTTACAGATGTACACAAATTACTAAGTAACTCAAAAAATAAATACTGAAAATATTTTTGTAGGACAACTAGTAAAATTTCCAGGAATACATTTTCAGAGATATTTGATTAGTTGCAACATTAATAAGTGATTGCTTTACGGAGAAAAGCAATCAGATAATCTATCCTCACAGGTACAAAATTAAAGCTTTTCATAAAAGTTTGAAATTACTACTTTCACTGTGGTTAGGAACTCTTTTATATAAGTGGTACTGATTATCTCAAAAACACCAAATTATGAGTATTTCTCCTTGCATGCATGTGTGCTCAGTGGCTCAATTGTGTCTGACTCCTTGCAACCCCATGGACTGTAGACTGCCAGTCTCCTCTGTCCATGGGAATTTCCAGGCAAGAACAGTGGAGCAGAAAAAAAAGAATACAGAAGCAGGCTGCCAGCTCTTACTTCAGGGGAACTTGCAGACCCAGGAATCGAACCCACATTTCCTTCATTGGCAGGTGGATTCTTTACCACTTAGCCACCTGTATGCATATTTCGCCCTAGGCAAATCACTTTCCCTTGAGTTGGAAACAGGTTAGAATTTAAAATATTAAGAAATATGTGATGAAACTGTAGCATCTTGAAATGATATCAATCATGACATCATTGAGGTTTCCCTGATTATGAAAAACAATTAAATTGGTAAAAGAAAACATGACCTCCTCTTTTCGAAAAGAGGAGATATCCAGTCTGAGTGTTCCAAAGTAAAATATTTGTAGAAGATCAAGTGGAGCATTAATTCTCTAAAATACGGACAGTTTTGAACTATATTTCATATACTATCATTTAATTCTAGCACTTACAAAACAGACATTGATATAATCTTATCATACAGGAAAGTTAGTGAACATTACTATAAGGTTCTCGAGATGAATGTGACCAAAAGGAAAAAAAGGAAAATAATTTAGATTTTAATCTATTTTTTTAACAGAATACTCCATCAGCTTAAAATTTGATGAATTGGCAACAAATTAACAAAAATAACATTTGTATTGTAACTTGAAAAAACAAACTGCTCTCCAATATTTGATCAATAACTTATAAGCACTAATTTAGATTCTAGAATAATAACATGTATTGTTAGCTATCATGAATAACTAAAATTATGTGCAGTCTACCTAGTATTGGCAGCAAAAATGAACCTATATTAAGCATAGTTCCTGTAAGAGTGTCTAAATATTTATGATTAAAGTAAATTAAAGTATTTATATTAAGGAAGATGTTTTGCATATAAAATATTTTTAATTTCAGATAATAATAGATAAAATGGTTAATAATAAGACTGACAAGTTTTTAGATTACTTTTCAAGGTAAAAATGTTATTATATTTTCTCATTACAACATATGAACATCTACAAGTACATCTTGAAAGCATGGTTAGACTGTCGTCATGGAAACGTTGTTCCTGTGTTACCATTCCTGAGGCTGTGGCAAAATTTCCTGGACTCTGCTCACAATAACCTTAATATTATGCAGTAATGCCATTGATGCAATGAATCTTTGTACAATGTATATTGAAATTGATATGCAATCCTCTATAAATTGACAATAAGACATTTTTAATTCCTATATTAGTAATACTTATTGATAAAAAAAAATGCTGGATTATAACAAAAGTTTCCAAATTAATACTTTTCTACTACATACCTTCCAGTAGCTTTATACATTTAATATATGTTTGCATATATTTATATATTTTATTGGAGAAGGAAATGGTAACCCATTCCAGTCTTCTTGCCTGGAAAATCCCTTGGACAGACAAGCCTGGCAGGCTACAGTCCTCGGGTTCACAAAGAGTTGGACATTACTGAGTGACTTCACTTTTCATATATTTTATATGCATATAATGTATTTGTTTTTAGTCATTAATGTTGAAGTGTTTTGAAGGAAAATAGTTCAAGTTATTGCAAAATTTGCTATAATATTTTTAGATGGTCATAATTCATGGTAGAATTTAAATATGAATGATGTACATTAGCAACCATTAAAGTTAACTTCTTTCATACTGGGCTCAATTTATTGATTATTTTCCAGATTGTTTAACAATCAACTTCTCATCTCTTAGTCTTAATAAGCAATTTTGTGTATTTTGAACAGTCATTGAGTAAATTAAACAAGCACTTATGAATTTTATATTATGGATAATCTTTGGGACTGAAAATCAGAAAAAATAATCATTACAATAGCACCAGTAAGTTATGTGTAATTCTTAATGGATGGGCAGAGAATGATGACAATAATAATTGCAAAATCTAATATATTATTATATATATTAAGTTATATTATTACTTAATGCTATTAATTAATATATATTAAGTATTTATTCTATTACAGGTACTTTCATTAGAACTTGCAAGTCTCTGGTTGAATTCTGTGAGGTTTTATTCCTATTTTATAAACTAGCAAATCCAGGCTCAGAAAGATTATATAATTTGCCTAATATTGTAAAATTATTAAGTGGTGAATATAAAACTAGAACACCAATTCATCTGATATTAAAGACAATTTTCATAGCAGTAGCACTAATTTATACTGCTTTTCAGAGCAATGAACTCTGAGCCTAACTGGAATTAAGATATAAACATGAATTTATGTTTTAAAAGATAAGAATTAATCAGGCAAAAGAAAATATCATGAGCAATGAAAGCAGAAACATGATATAGATCTTGCTCCCATTGTTTATCAGCATTGTAAGTTTTGACCAATTATTAATAGGTAAATATATCAAAACCAGAAAAATAATATTATGTAGGTATAGGTTCATTTCAATGAATAAATACAATTATGTATTTAATGAATATGACTCAATATTCATCAACAGGATGCCTTTGAAAAACAAAACTAGTGGTCCAACATTATTAAACAACTGTAAAATTATTGAAATACTTTTATAAAGCTCCCTTAAGATGAATAGTGGCATAAATTAAGACTTCTGCTTATGGGAAGTCAGGTTTTATTGCAGTAGTTCATAACAAGTAGTTCCTTATGTTATAAACAATGAACTATAAACATGACTCACTTATTGAAACTACCAATGCCATGGTTTCTTCCATGGGAAGAAGTAATGTATACCTTCTTTAGTGTTATGGTTTTATATTTCTAGAAGTGCTATAATGACATTATATAAACAATATATTTATACTAAAAATTTAAAAAGTAAAGCATATAGTGTTTTTGCTTCTCAGTTTGCACAGTGGTTAAAAAAAAAAAATCTTCCAGCCAATGTAGGAGATATGAGAGACACAGTTTCCATCCCTAGGTCAGAAAGGTCTCCTGGAGGAGGAAATGCAACCCACTCCAATACTCTTGCTTGAAAAATTCCACAGACAGAGGAGTCTCACAGGCTACAGTTCATGGGGTCACAAAGAGTCGGACAAAATTGAGCGACTGAGCATGCTCCCATAGTGTTTTAATTACAGTGCCTTAGACATAGTTATCATTCAGTAAATCTCACCTAAATTTCAACTAAGTATATATGGGCATACTGCCATCTTTACACAGTTGGATAAGAAATTTAGCATGCTGTAGGCTAAAAGTGTGAAATCTATCTAAAATATGATTTCCTGATGTTTTCTCTGACTAAACCATGACTCTGCCCTCTATTTGATTTAATTATTCTTGATTGGAACTCTTGGACTTAACTGTTTAAGGTATAGCAAGTTTTAGGATCTCTTCAGTTCATGTATGACAATTAACTTCCATTAAAGAGATATGATAATAAATATACTATATAAGCAATCAGGTAATTTTTCTTTTACATAAGGTTAAAAGCACCACAAGGGAAGATCATTTCTGTCCTAAAATTGATAAAACATGGAAAAACCTTCAAAATCATAATTTTTTAAACCCTTGAGAGAGTTTGCTCGGTGAGTGAATTCCAAATGACGACAAGCTCCTCACAGAAAGGAGACATGCCCCCTGTTTCACTCAGGAACATCATGGAAGGAAGAAGTAATTACCATAAAATTTTAAGGAGAAAATTACAAAAGTTTATCAAGTTCTTAAGGGCTAAGTGAACTGAGATGATACTTTAGAATCTCTAGGAGTGCCAGACTGAAGGGGTGTCTCCCCCAGTTGCCATCATCTGCCCTCACTGCATCTCCACCAAGTGACTGTGAAAAATATGAGGAACAGGATATGACATTTGAAAGAGCTCACCTGGGTGATACTAGTATGCAGGGCCTGCTAAAATTTGATGATGGAATAGGAGTACTTGGCCAAGCTCAACAGCTCTGAACCCTGCAAGACAACAACATGGTGATTAGCTGTTGATTTCTGGTTTCCTCCTGTCTCCAATACCATTCTCTGTCAAGAAAGTCGCTTCTGCTTGAAGAGAAGCAAGCCGTTGTCCCGGACTGAAAACTGGTAATCGTAACCATGTTTTAGTCAAGTGGACTTGCCCTTCACTGTTGAACATAAAGGGCATGGAAAAATAAGTCATTGAGCTGCTAAAATCACTTGCAACCTAAGCTAACTCCCCAAATCCATCAGTACTATTATCTCTACCATTCTCCACCTGAGGAATGGTTTTTATGCAGTAGGAGCAACCAGGGAGAATAGATGATGCAACTTCAGTTCATGAGCAGCTGGTTTATTTACATTGCCAACAATACTCAAACAAGCAGATATCATAAGCCATTGGAACCCAAGAAGTTCCAGAGCTCCTATATTTAGTACAATCTCATTTACTTATAAGTCAAATTGAACTTGTTCACATCACATTCTTTATGCACAAAAAAATAGTACTCTTTCCAATCAAATTCCTCTTCTAATCTTTCATAGCAGAATCTATCTAGATCATGTGGCTTTCGACCTCTTGCTGTTTAACTTATTTACATTGGATTTTTGCAGTAAAATATTATAAGCAAGAATAAAGAGTCACATAAGTGGTTCAGAAGGGAGCTGCATGCAATGCAACAGGATGTGCCATTTGGTTGATTTCATTTTTCTTCTTTGATATCATGGATATAATGATATGTGATTTTCAAACTGCCCAGTCTCTTTCTCTTTCTCCATAACTTGCCAGTATCTTAGAAAACATTCCATCAAATTCCTGGAATTTGACATAATTCATTTTTATTAACTAAACATAAAATATATTACCTTCTTGCAATACATTGGATTTCCTTTCTTATCATGCTATGCTTCACTTACATGTGGGTGCTGCTCTCATTTGCTCAGCCTAATGATTAAAGAGCTTTCTCTGGAATCAGATCTATACATTCAATTCTAGACTCTGCCACATTTTGCTGAGTGTCCTTGGGCAGGTCATTTACCTGTTTTGCCTCAAAGTTTTCATATGTAAAATAGAGGTTAATTAGTATCTAACACACAGGAGTGTTGTGATAACAAAATTAGTTTATTGATGAGAGGCATTTAAAATAATCCTTGCACTCAATAAACATTCAGTGTTAGCAACTTAGAAGTAACTATTTAAAAACTGTTTTCAGGTGAACACTGTGAGTTCCAAGTAAGTCACTTCTGTAGAATTAGGGGAAAAAAGTGAAAAAGTAATAAAATACAATTCTTTTAAAAACATATATGACATCTAATATAAACTTATAATTAATCATTTTGGTCATTTTATTTAGCTTTTTTTTTTGTTTTTCTTAAACTTGGGGATATTTGAATAGAAAGTAAGATTTAACTAATCTGCCTTTTCCATGATAGCCTTTGGATAATTTTCTTAACCTCTTTTTAGCTTAGTTTCTTCAAGGGTATTGTTTCTATATCGGGTAAACACTGGGGGGAATTGGTAATTTAATACATGTAGAAAACTCAATAAATATTACTCTTTAAAAGAAGAGTTAAAAGAGAAACATTCACAATTTCATATGATTCAACCCAGGAGTTACTGTCCAATATACTTTTACTCCTAATTCATTCTAATTTGGGCATTTTTATTGTGGTGGTAGACATTATAAAAGAGAACAAAGCATAAGAACAGGAAAAGAAGGAAGAAGAAAGCATTCAAGAAGTAATTGTGAAATTGAACTTAATTTTAGGCTACTTTGTGTGATCTCTTTAGAGACTTCACCGAATCAGGTTAATTAATTGGTATATGATCCTTGGCAGTAAGACATGCAGAAAGAATGAAGGTACTTACTGTCTGGTGAGTACCTCCTACGTGCCCGGCGACTTTCATGTGTCAGTAACGTTATTATGAATAATAATCCATGCATGCATGCCAAGTCACTTCAGTTGTGTCCCACTCTTTGCAAGGTGTGGACTGTAGCCTGCCAGGCTTCTCTGTCCACGGGCATTTTCCAGGCAAGAATACTGGAGTGGGTTGCCATGCCCTCCTCCAGGGGATCTTCTTGACACAAGGACAGAACCCATGACTCTCATGTCTCCTGCACTGGCAGGTGGGTTCTTTACCGCTAGCCACTTGGGAAGCCCATAAATAATAAGTAATGCTTATTGAGCATTAACTATTTGCCAGGCACCATATTAAGATGCTTGTGGGCCTGTGTGTTTAGTCGCTCAGTTATGTCCGACTCTGTGACCCCATGGACTGTAGCCTGCCAGGCTACTCTACCCATGGGATTACCCTGGCAAGAATACTGGAGTGGGTTACCATTTCCTCCTCCTCGGGATCTTCCCAACCCATGGATCAAACATGGGTCTCCTGTGACTCTTGCATTGACAGACAGATTCTTTACCACTGAGCCACCTGGGAAGCTTGTTAAGATAGGTTACATACATTTAATCCTCTAAACAATCCTTAGAAACATTACCTCTTAAATCTTATTAAGTCATGTCTAGTCCTCAGTAAAACTCCAGAAGCTATGATTTGTTTTTATTTGTTTTTATTGAATTATAGTTGATTTACTGTGTTAATTTCCACAGTACAGCAAAGTGAATCAGACATATGTCTATATATACTTCTTTTTCATACTCCTTTTCATTATGCTTCATCAGAGGAAATTGAATATAGTTCCCTGTGCTATATGTAGGAACTTGTTGTTTATCAGTTCTATATATAGCATTGATCATTTACATTTGTTAACCCCAAACTCTCAATCCACCTCCCGCTCTTGGAAACACAAGTCTGTTCCCTATATCTGTCAATCTGTTTCTGTTTCATAGAGTTTATTTGTGTCATAGTTCAGATTCCACCTATAAGTGATATGGTATTTTTCTTTCTAACTTATTTCACTTGGTATGATAATCTCTAGGTTCATTCATGTTGCTACAATGGCATTATTTCATTTTCTTGTTGTTGTTGAGGAACCACTGCACTGTTTTCCATAGTGGCTGTACTAATTTACATTCCCACCAACAGTGTAGGAGGGTTCCCTTTTTACCCTTTTTGGCATTTGTTATTTGTAAACTTTTTAATAATGGCCATTCTGATCGGTGTGAGTTAGTATCTCACTGTAGTTATTATATCTAGAAATTAGTGATGTCGAGCATCTTTTCCCATGCCTGTTGGCCATCTGTATGACTTCTTTGAAGAAATGTCTACTTAGGTCTTCTGCTCATTTTTCTATTGAACCGTTTCTGTTGTTGTTGTTGTTACTGAGTTTTATGATCAGTTTGCATATTTTAGAAATCAATCCTTTGTCACTCATATCATTTGCAAATATTTTCCCCCAGTCCATAGTTTTCCTTTTCATTTTGCTTATGGTTTCCTTTGCTGTACAAAAGTTTGTACTTTTGATAAGGTCCCATTTGTTTATTTGTTTTTATTTCTATTGCCTTGGGAGACTGGCCTGAGAAAACACTGATACAATTTATGTCACAGAATATTTTGCCTGTGTTCTCTTCTAAGAGCTTTGTAGTGTCATGTCTTGTATTTAAGTCTTTAAGCCATTTTGAGTTTATTTTTATGTATGGTGTGAGGGTGTGTTCTGACTTCATTGATTTAGATGCAGCTGCCCAACTTTCCCAACACCACTTGCTGATGAGACTGTTTTCTTCGTTGGATATTCTTGCTTCCTTTATGGAAGATTGACCATAGAAGTGTAGGTTTATTTCTGGGCTTTCTATTCTGTTCCATGGATCCATCTATCTGTTTTTATGCCCGTACCACACTGTTTTGGTTACTGTAGCTTTGTAGTATTGTGAAGCAATTATTTTGTTGTTTTATGTTGTTTCCCAATATACAAAACAAACAAAAATTATTTTATTTCCCAAAATGTAAGATTTTGTCCTTATATAATATGTAAAATCTAATACCTTTGTCCAAGATCACAGAGGTATACAGTGAAAAAGCTGGAATTCAAATCCTGAGTTATCTGACCAAGTGACTATACTCATAATCATATATATACTACCTCCATAAAATTCTCATCTTAAAATTATGAAGTAAATATTATACTTTCACTTCAGTAGGGGAACTGAAGGATAAGTGTTTGATTTCCTGAAATACATTTTTTAAAATCAGAAAATACAGTACATGCTAAGTATATTTAGCTAACATATTTGGTACATGGTAAGTCATCAACACATTTTTAATCATTTTTAATATTATCATTTTTATTTAGGGTATTTAACCAGTTTTGGAAAAGCTAGGATTTCAGTCCAAGACTGTGTTCCATATGCATTTACAATTGCTGGCACAAAAATGAACATATATCCAATGTTCTAATGCCTTCAGTTTTGTAGACTGAAACTGATTCAGCCTTCCTGGTTAACAAGGAAAGATAATCTTGCTTTTTTGGTTAATTTCTTATATATAGAAAAATTCAGAAGAATCACTATTTATTTATTTTTTTCATTTATTTTTTATTAGTAGGAGGCTAATTACAATATTGTAGTGATTTTTGTCATACACTGACATGAATCAGTCATGGACTTACATGTATTCCCCATCCCGATCCCCCCTCCCACCTCCCTCTCCACCCGATCCCTCTGGGTCTTCCCAGTGCGCCAGCCCCGAGCACTTGTCTCATGCATCCAGCCTGGTCTGGTGATTGATCTGGTTCACCCTAGATAATATACATGTTTCGATGCTGTTCTCTCGAAACATCCCACCCTCGCCTTCTCCCACAGAGTCCGAAATTCTGTTCTGTACATCTGTGTCTCTTTTTCTGTTTTGCATATAGGGTTATCATTACCATCTTTCTAAATTCCATATATATATATGCGTTAGTATGGCTGTATGAGGTACCGTTACACACCAGTCAGGATGGCTGCTATCCAAAAGTCTACAAGCAATAAATGCTGGAGAGGGTGTGGAGAAAAGGGAACCCTCTTACACTGTTGGTGGGAATGCAAACTAGTACAGCCGCTATGGAGAACAGTGTGGAGATTTCTTAAAAAACTGGAATTAGAACTGCCATATGACCCAGCAATACCACTTCTGGGCATACACACTGAGGAAACCAGATCTGAAAGAGACACATGCACCCCAATGTTCATCGCAGCACTGTTTATAATAGCCAGGACATGGAAGCAACCTAGATGCCCATCAGCAGACGAATGGATAAGGAAGCTGTGGTACATATACACCATGGAATATTACTCAGCCATTAAAAAGAATTCATTTGAATCAGTTCTATTGAGATGGATGAAACTGGAGCCCATTATACAGACTGTAGTAAGCCAGAAAGAATCACTATTTAAAGACACTTGCCTCAGACTATATTTATATCTATGCTACTGAAAAATCCTATCATTTCTAGTTGTACCTTTTAGCTTCCTTCTCAAGGTTCACAGTGCTGATCAATGAATCAGAATATTTTCTTTTCTGATCATGCTCCAGTTACTTATTACATCATGCTGGCCTGTGCTCCAAGGAGATATTAGGACTTGAGGATTAAACTTAAAGCATTATTAGCTAGCAACTAATAAACTCAGATATTCAATTTTATCATTTAACAGGTAGTGAAATAAGTAAACTGGAACTTTGTGGTAGTTGTTTGCAGACTCATACATGTTGTGATATTATTTTTGTATACTAACCTCTAAGTTATTCTAGGGAGAAAGCATGGCCTGATGGAAAGAGGACAGATTTTGGCATTTGGACAGTCTTGGTCTCATACATACTCCTTGTGTGAGCTGTAAAATATTACTTTAACTTTGGATTGGTGTCTGATTTTCCCAATGTATAAAATGGGATTAATGAAATCTACTTTACATGTGTTGAGTACTAAGATAATATATGAAAAGTCATTCTATAAGTAGTAGACATAAATTCAAGTAATTTCTCAATCCTGCATCCACTTACATAATAACCTTTGTATTCTTAACTTATTGTTTATGTTAATGAGATTGTGAGAGACTTTGGAGATTGTTTTGATAGAAATAAAATTATCTCAGTATTTTATTAATTAATGTTTCTAATATTAGCAGAATTTTCTGTGTCATCATTTTTACCACCACCACCATCATCAAATCTGTCCTCACTAGCTAATGGAAAATCCTCAATGATCCATAAATCTACATGAAAGACTAATTATGTAGATGCTATTAATATTTCATTAGCAAACATAGTTGTAGGTATCTTTACAAAAAATAGTTTTAAGAGAAGATTTTTACTTTTATCCATTAAACAATTGAAGACATATCTATTTTCATTTTTTAAAAAAATATGGCTTTTAACTTCAGCTATGTCATTGGACTCAGAAAGGAACATTCAATCATGTTTAATGGAAATAACTTATTAAATATTGTAGAGAGATGACTTTGATGATACTCTCATTAATTGAAGGTTGCCATAACAACTGAAGGTCTGCATTCACCACCTCATAGTTACAAAGAGAACTAGCTGAACTATGTCACCTTTATTATAATTCTTAACACTTGCACATGTGTGGCATGCCTAATTTATCTCAAAATGATATTGAGGTGAAAAAGACATGACAAAACTTCCAATATGGGGACTTATGTCCATTTTATTCTCACAGCATATCACAAATTTAATTCATTTTCTCTGTCCCTGGATATCCTAGAATATATTTATTGTTTTCAAATACATAATTGTACCCAGGCAATGCTCATCAGATTGGATGCATATGAATGTATTATATATAAATATCTTTTTATATAATATAGCCTTAACTCTATTATATCTTTGCTTATGTAACACATGTACGGGTTAAGCAATGAATAGATGTTTGTTGAATGAATACCATATTAGAAAGTAAATAAGGACTTTAATTAGCAAATACAGAGAATTAATGTTCTCTGTAGAGCAGCATGAAGCTGGCCTTCCAGGGAAGTAATGGCTATGTAGCTCGGTCATCACCTTGCTGAGACCAGACATATGGCAAATAACCACATAGTTTCCACTCTATAAAGTATATACTGAATGCAAATCCCCACTCAGGTCAACTGCTTTAAAATTTAACTCCATCTCCTTCTGGTGTTCTTTCTCCTATCCTCAGCACTGGTAGTTCTATTTGATTACACACACACACACACACACACACACACACACACACAGTAGCAAATACTTTCATGGAATGAGAAAATTTCTCTTTGATTCTATTTTAGTATGGTCAAAGGCCCTTCTTTTTACTCAAATGATTCACTACCTGCTGTTAACAACCCAGAATTCTCCCATTACCGTACAATTCATTTACATAGCTGAATTTTATTAATATTAAAAAATTCTTGGTTAGAAAGGCAAAGTTTTAATTAGTCATTTACACTTTTGTTCAAACATTATAATAAGATATACACTTCTCTGACCCACCAGACCTGCTTATCTTGCCTGAATATGTGAGCTTGTTTTACTCTGCCTCCATAGCTTCAGACATAATGGCTTTTTCTCATGTGTGAAAACATACTCTACTTTTTCCTATCTTGATTCTATCTTGTATGACCCTTATTTGATTTGAAGTGTATGCATCTCAGTTTGATAGAGGATTGATCCAGGCAGATATAGCCGAGAATATGGAGCTTCTTCCCACAACAACTTCCAGTTTACAGGGATGGTACTTGTGGGATAGGCAGGTGACCAGGATGTCTCATCAACCTCCACCCCATGTTGCAGAAGCATTATTTTAGGAATGTACACCTGAGACACCTGAATGTACACCTGAAAAAGTTGGCTTAAAACTCAATACTCAGAAAACTAAGATCATGGCATCTGGTCGCATCATTTCATGGCAAATAGATAGGGAAACAGTGGAAACAGTGACAGACTTTATCTTTTTGGGCTCCAAAGCCACTACAGATGGTTACTGCAGCCATGATTAAAAGACGCTTGCTCCTTGGAAGAAAAGTTATGAGCAACCTAGACAGCATATTAAAAAGCAGAGACATTACTTTGCCAGCAAAGGTCCGTCTAGTCAAGGCTATGGTTTTTCCAGCTGTCATGTATGGATGTGAGAGTTGGACTATAAAGAAAGCTGAGCACCAAAGAATTGTTGCCTTTGAACTGTGGTGTTGGAGAAGACTCTTGAGAGTCCCTTGGACTGCAAGGAGATCCAACCAGTCCATCCTAAAGGAGATCAGTCCTGGGTGTTCATTGGAAAGACTGATGTTGAAGCTGAAACTCCAATACTTTGGCCACCTGATGTGAAGAACTGAATCATTTGAAAAGACCCTGATACTGGGAGACATTGAAGGCAGGAGGAGAAGGGGATAACAGAGGATGAAATGATTGGATGGCATCACCAACTCAATGAACATGAGTTTGAGTAAACTCTGGGAGTTGGTGATGAACAGGGAGGCCTGGTGTGCTGCAGTCCATGGGGTCTCAAAAAGTCGAACACTGAAGTGAACTGAACACCTAAGACATGTGGAGCTCCCTCCGTCTACTCAGCCTCCACTGGTAATATGAAAGCTCTATCGAAGGCATGACAGGTCGGGACACTAGGCTTTGATTGCCCTTAGCCTCTCTGTCACTCAGGGTGGAAGTTCCACCCCACGAGAGGCAAAAGCTGAGAAGATCAGGGACAATCAGTACCTTACTAGTGGAGCATGTTTGTCATCTTGAGAGAAGAAGGCCAGATTTAAAAAAAAAAAAAAGTCCTTAAACCTGGGATGAGATATACATGGCACTTTTCTACAACCAGTTCTTATTTATGTCTGCTTGTTGTTTTCCTAGTATCATTCAGCTCAGAACCACACAATCTGAATTTCAGAAGAAATGCCTCCTTGGTTTTTTTCTAGAACTCTTAGAATCTTCTTTATTTCTTGATCCTTTCTGTTGCCATTTTCATTGCTAAAGAGAAAAAAAAAGCTTTCTCACATTCTTTCTAAATCCATGGATCCAAACTACTGTTAGATATATCAATATTTTCAATGAAAACAGAAAATTATTGTTTGAAGCACTTTTCAAAGTACATGTCATCCATTAAGCAGTACTTGTTTAATATTCTAGCATGAATAGCACAAATATTTTGAGCACATTTATCAAAGTTGGAGATCAAGTTTTTTCTTTATAACATGCTAATGTATTTGGTGGTTTAGTCACTAAGTTGTGTCTGACTCTTGAGATTTCATGAACTGTATCTGCCAGGCTCCTCTCTCTATGGGATTTTTTCAGACAAGAATACAGGAGTGAGTTGTCATTTCCTTCTCCAGAAGATCTTCCCAATCCAGGGATCGAACCAGAGTGTCCTGCATTGCAGGCAGATTCTTTACCATATAAGCCATCAGGAAATACATTTAGTTGTTAAAACTCAGTTTTAGTATAATTCATTCTTTTAGTCTGCTCAGGCCGCTATCAGTTCACTTTAGTCTCTTATTCGTGTCTGACTCTTTGTGACCCCATTGACTGCAGCACGCCAGACTTCCCCGCCCATTACCAGCTCCAGGAGCTTGCTCAAACTCATGTCCGTCTAGTAGGTGATGCCATCCAACCATCTCATCCTCTGTCATCCGCTATGTCAGTCTGCTATATGTTGCCCCCTAGACCAGGCTGCCATAACAAATTATTATACCACAGACTTGGTGGATTAAATAACAGAAATTTATTTCTTACAGTTCTAGCTGTTAGGAAACCCAAGATTTGGAAACCCAAGATTTCCAACCCAAATCTTGGAAACCCAAGATCAAGATAAAGCAACTAGGTTTCATCTGAGGACTCTTCTCTTGGTTTGTCGCTGGCTACCATCTTGCACTGTATTCCCATAACCTCTTCTTTCTGCATTGGGTAAAGAGAAAGAAATAGTTCCATTCTTCTTCCTGTAAGACTACCTATGTGATTAGAGTTTCTAAGATTACAGTTTCACTTTTAAGACCTCATTTAACCTCACATAAAAAAACTTATTTTCAAGTACAGTCCCATTGGGGGTGGTGATTTCAACCTAATTTGAGAGGAAAACCATCTATTTCTTAGCATTTAAATTGGGCTTTTACTGTGAATATGTAGTGGAAGATTCAGTCATTGCAACAGTGAGTCTATTTTAATACTTCATATCCTTGAAAATGTTTAGTGGTGAGATTTCCTAGCCTGATGCAGTTTAATACTTGACCTCTCTTTCCTTTTAGAATGGTTGCCAAATGGTCTATAACCTCCGCTATGACTAATTTTATAGTCACTTTCATAGCAAAGCCATTATCTTTTAGCAGTTTCTGAATGATTTTCCAAGGATATTTCACATGTTAAACCTATAAACATTCCAGTGTGATATTTGCTTCCAATTTCTTTGTAGCATTTTCAAATAGATTGAAAATAGATAAAATAGATTGACAAAGATTGATTTTAATATAGAGCTTCAATTTTTGCTTGGATAATAGACCACAAATGGCAGAAATTATTATTAAAATGACCTGGATTAAAATATTTAACTTGATTCTAACATAATTTACATGTACAAAATGTCAAACGTTTTAATGATTATAATAAATGCAAGTTGAATTGTTATTCTTTTCCTCTAAACTACTACAACTGATATTCACTAGAAATATCAACATGAAATTTTAGCAAACCATTTCATTAAGAGGGTTTTATTAACACTGCTAGGATAGAAATAAAACTAAGCAATAAAAAGACAGCATGGTAAAAAGATGCAGGAGAGCAAACAGTTTCAAGAGATTTTGGGGGTAAATTAATTTATAGATAAAGCTAATTTACAAATTAAGATAATAAATCTGAGTTTTGATCACTGTAATTAGTAAACTCTTTTTTTCATTAAAGATTGCATTTTTTGGATATTAAATAGTCACAACTGAAATATTTAGTAGTATCTATAAATTTAAGATTTTAATACATAAGAGTTTTTCCTTAACTAAATTTATGATCGTAATTAAGAAGTTATTATTTTTCAAGTGTGTTGTCTTGAATTACAAATATTTTTTACAATATAATTAGTGTTACTTATCTAAGTGACAGCTCTTTAGTTTTGCCATTTATTATATCAAAATGAATTCAGATTCATAAAATATATCTATTTTAACTTTACTTTGCAATTACAACTTAAAACCTTCATGGCAACAAATCAAATGTATATTTTAATGATAGAAGTGGAAACCTTTTCACATAACTTGATGTTTCTATACATTAAAATTTTTAGTGTTCTTGACTTTCTCTTTTTTTATATACTATTTCTTCTTAATTGGCTAGTGAATATGACAAGCATAAGTAGAATTTGTTCTGTATTGGAATATTCAAAGAAGCATAGATAACCTGTTCTTATTAAACTAAATTGAAGGAGTTGGTGATGGACAGGGAGGCCTGGTGTGCTGCAGTCCATGGGGTCACAAAGAGTTGGACACGACTGAGCAACTGAACTGAACTGAACTGAAATTGAAGGAAAACATTTCTGCTTACTCTAAATCATGTATCTCCAGAAGTTCTCTTTCATTCAAAAGGTATAATTTCTTATTTTTACCTTCAATTAAAGAGAAAATGAATTGGGACCTAGTTGCTCACACTTACTTTTTGTGGCCCACATTCTAGGTTAAGGGTAGGAAGCACATAAAGTCTATCTTAGACACATCTAATACTTGGGCCTTGATAGAAACTGCTACAGTTGAATCAGAATAAGAGAAAAACATAAAGGAGATAAAACTAATTCATATAGGAAGGAGAATTAAAGGTCTAACCCTCATATTTCTTCATATATGAAGAAGTCAGCAAGCTTTAACAACAAGAATGCAGTTTTTAAAAGAGAATTATCCCAAATCAAAATCCAACTAACTGTTTTGTAGGTATTGATATATAGATACAAAATTTATTTGAAAAGGTTGAAGAACAAAGTTAAAGTACTTAAACTACCTGATTTCAATATTTATAAAGCCACAGTGTATCAATATATCTTGGAAGTGACAAAACAGACTTGTAGATCTATAGAATCAAATAAGCAGCCCAGAAATAAAACAGGACAAACATAGTTACTTGAGTTTTTGCAAAGGTGCAAAAACAATTTAATGGAGAAAGGATAATCTTACAATAAATGGTAATGAAAAAGTTGGAAATCCATAGTCAAAAATGTGAAAATGACATAGAAATGGAGCTCATAATTTACTGTTTCAAAATATAAGTTCAATGTGTTATGACTAGCATAAGTCAAAGATTAAAATAAATAGGAAATATTCATTATTAACTAACAGTTTCTATTTTTTTTCTTTTTTCTTCCTAATTATGTATGTGAAGATTTGCCTTATCTACAGATATTAAACAAAAATTTAAATGACCCATTTTAAAAATTCTGTTGTTTTACTAAAAAATAAATATATAAATAAATAAATATATAGTGCCACTCCCTTCTGACCTGCAAGTTTTCTGTTGAAGAGTCATCTAAGAGTTTTCTTGTACGTAAGTAGTTGCTTTTTCTTTGTTGCTTTTAAGATTCTGTCTGCAATATTTGCCACTCAAGTTATAATGTGCCTATGTATGAACCTCTTGGGATTCATCTTGTTTGGAACTCTCTGTGCTTCCTAAACCTGGATGGAGCTATTATTTTTTCCAGTAAGTTATCTGCCTCTTTCTCTCTCTGTCTCTCTCTCTCTTCTTTTCCTAGAACTTCTATGATGCAAATGTTAGTATACTTGAAGTTATATTATAGGTTTCTAAAACTATCCTCACATTAAAAAAAATAATAATAATTCTACTTCATGTTCAGCTTGGGTGATTTTTGCTTCTCTGTCTTCCAGGTCACTGTTATGTTCCTTTGTTTCATGTAATCTGTTTCTACCGTCTAGTGTATTTTTTTATTTCAGTTGTTGTATTCTTCAGCTCTGTTTGGTTCTTTATATTTTCTAACTGTTTGTTAAACTTCTCACTGTGTTCATCCATGCTTATCCCAATTTTACTGAGCATCTTTATCATCATTACCTTTAACTAATGGGTAGATTGGGTGTTTCTAATTTCTTTAGTTCTCCTTCTGGGTTTGTACTGTGTTTCTTTGAATGAACATATTTCTCTTTCATTTTGCCTAATCCTCTATGCCTATCTGTACACATTAGGTAGACTGGTTATGTCACCTGATCTAGGAGAAGTGACCTTGCGTAGAAGACATGCAGTGGAGCCCAGCAGCGTACTCACCTCTGGTCACTCGAACTGTGTGCTGTAGAGACGCACCCCATGTGCACTGCATGCAGCTTTCCGTTGTGGGCGTGCTAGTGGGTGTGACTTGTCTCTGGTTGGCTACACAGCCCTAACTTGTGTGGGCCTGCTGAAGGGTGGGATAGTCTTCCTCCAAGGTTGGCAGCTTTGCCTGGTCATGTTTGGTTGCTCTGAGCCTGCTGGTACATTGGGCAGGCTCCCAGAATGGCTGGCAGTGTGGCCTGAAGGCATGTACCTGCTTTGAGCTGGATCGTGGGCAGGGAAACCACTTATCATTAACAGGCTAGAAGAGGGATCCCAAAATAGCTCTTACCCGCACCCATGTCATCAAAGTGGATTGAGCTTCCCCAAATTGCTGTCTCCGTCTCCAAGTGGAGTCCCAGTTGCCTCCCCCCTCTCCAAGAGGCTGTCCAAAAGCAGCAAGTAGATTTGACCTACACTCCTTTCAAACTATTACCTCTACCTTAGTTTTCAGAGCATGTGAGATTTTGTGCACATTCTTTAAGAGTGGAGTCTCTTCCCTATAACCCTTTGCTCTCCCAAGTATAAGCCCCAGTGGTTTTCAAAGCCAGGTGTTCTGGGGGCTCATCTTCCCAATGCTGGACCCCCAGGCTGGGAAGTGTGATGGGAGGTTCAGAATCCTCCTTGGGGAAGACCTCTGCAGCTCTGATATTTCTCTTGTTTGAGAGCTGCCAATTAGGGTGTGGATTCTGACTGTATCATGTCTCTGCCCCTCTTACCTATCTCTTTGTGGCTGCTTCTTTATAGTTAGTTATGGAAAACCTATTATGCTAGTCTTAAGATCATTCTCTTAAATAGTTACCCTGTAAGTAATTGTAATTTCATTTGCCCATAAGAGGAGAGTTCAGGGTCTTGTATTCCACCATTTTGGCCAAAACAAACACGTTGATATGTTATTGAAATTGCCTTACCTTTTGATTTGTTTATATATACTTAGTATATTTTGATAGAGGCATATTAAATGTTTTAATTAAAATTGTGGATTTATCCACTCACCCATAGGATTTCGTTTCATTTGTCCAGTTTTACTGAGATATAATTGACATAACTTCACTAAACATCAAGGAAATGCAAAATGAAAATCATAATGAGATTTCACCTCACTCCTGTTAAAATAGTTATTATCAAAAACGAGAGATAACAGGTGTTAGTGAAGGTGGGGAGAGAAGGGAATCCTTGTACATTTTTTGTGGGTATGTAAATTGATACCATCATTTTGGAAAAAATGTGGAGGTTCCTGAAAAATTAAACATACATGATCTAGTGTTCCCCCTTCTGGGTATTTATCAGAAGAAAATTAAATCACTACCTCAAAAATATATCTGTGCCCCCCCGCCATGTTCATTGCAGCATTAATTACAATAGCCAACACAAGGAAACAATCAAAGTAAATGACCATCAAAGGATAAGCGGATAAAGAAAATGTGACATCTATTTCCCTGATGATTAATGATGTTAACCACATTTTTATTGTATTTAACTGTTTCTCTCTTTTAAATAACAGCATATAGTATTCCATATTTACTCTTTCACATGGAAAAATATTTGTAGCAAAAGTTTTTATAAGGACTTAGTGTGCAGTAAAGTCTTTCCAGTTGGTGAAATTATGTACTGTTGTGTTCTAAACCAAAAGGATGCTATCACATGATGAAGATTTCAGGAGATGTTTATGTTGTGGTAATTTCTATATGAGATCTAGATGTCAAACTTCTTTGTTCACAACATGTGAACAAACCTGCTACCAATTCCTTCACACTCACAAGAAGAAAGCAGATAGGGACAGAATAGCCACAGGAAACACTCCCATTTATGGGAATGAGAGCAATTCTGAAATCCTCCTACTGGGAAAATACTGTGAAGGCTACAAACCGGTGGAAAAAGAAAGTTCCTCCATTATACTCAACTTTTACTTTTTGTATTTTACTTTTTTCATGTGTTTCCATGATTCCCTTGAAAGACTTTTTATTATTACTATTAACTTTCTAAAACTCATCAGCCTACAATGCGGGAGACCCGGGTTCCATCCCTGGGTTGGGAAGATCCCTTGGCAAAGGAAATAGCAATCCATTCCAGTACTCTTGCCTGGAAAATCCCATGGACGGAGGAGCCTGGTAGGCTACAGTCCATGGGGTCACAAAGAGTCGGACACGACTGAGCGACTTCACTTTTCCTTTCTAAAACTCAAGATAAAGTATACATTGGGTACATATGTTACTTAAGTGGTTTGCATGTTTTTAAGATGCTTCTTCCTGAAGGAGATTGAATGCCCACAATCACAACTAGCTTGTGGTTTCTTGGAAGTACAACTCTAACACAAACATTTTATAATTTGTATCTGTTTGATCCCTACATTGAAGGTTTTCCAGGAATCATACGCACCTTCGTTTTTCACTTCTCAGTTTGTACACAGTCTATATTTTTCCTTTTTTTTTCTTTTTTCTGTAGTTTTATTCTTTTTCATTTCAAACAGGACCACCTTAAAGCTGTTGTGATTCCTTGGGAAAGGCTTGATCAGGTCTTTGTCTTGTGAAATATTTTGTTCATTTATAAGACTTAACAGGACTTTCCTGGTGGCTCAGGCAGTAAAGCGTCTGCCTGCAATGTGGGAGACCCAGGTTCGATCCCTAGGTAAGGAAGATTCCCTAGAGAAGGAAATGCAACCCACTCCAGTACTCTTGCCTGGAAAATCCCATGGACGGAGGAGCCTGGTACACTACAGTTCATGGGGTTGCAAAGAGTCGGACATGACTGAGCGACTTCACTTTCACTTTCTTTCATAGGACTTAACAGATATCACACTGTTAGTCTGTTATTAGCTCTGATTTAGCTTTGTTTAAACTTTTCCTAGATGGTTATTTATTTCTCAAAGATTTTCTCTCTCTCTCTCTTTTTTGATTGGGGTGGGCCTAGGGATCTCAAGTCAACTGGCTTTTACAAAAAGTTGTAAAAAAAAAGAAGACTTTAGATTGCTACAAATTTCCTATTTCATTTCTTCTTTGAAAGTTAATAGTTGTTTCCTTGACTTATTTTTATTTCTCTAACTCCTTTCCTGATATAGTCACTAATAAAAATATGCTTATATTTATAATTTTTTTAAAAAATATGCTTATTTCAGTTTTCTGATCTCTTTTGTAATAGCCACAACTTCAGAAAGGAAAATTTCAGACATCCAAAATATTCTCAAGTAACAGTTTAATTAAATATTTTGCCACTGATTGCCATTTTTCCAGCTTCCAGAATGTTTCTTCATCATCTATTTTCTTAAAATATAATTTTCCTAATGATAACTCTTAATTCTTGAAAAGTTACTTTATTCAAATATTTAATTTTTCTTTATAAGAAAACAATGTGTAATATACGTTTGAAGAATTTACTCAATAATAGCTGAATTTAGAGTTGGTACATTACACAGAAATACTTACTTATGAAAATTTTGATAATTTAAAGTAACCTCTCCCATACAACATCAGATACCATTTATCTTTGTTTTCATTAGAATCGAATAAATTAAGAGAATCTATATAATGGTTGACCATTTATAGCTATAAGAGTATGAAAGGTAACTGAAGAAATTTCTAATTAATGGTCAGAGAAGAAATCCAGATTAAAGGAAGAACAGTGATAAAATTCCTTGGTAACTTTTTAAAAGATAAATTTATTAATTTATTTAGAGCTGAACTGGATCTTCATTGCTACGCCGCTTCTCTGTAGTTGCAGTGAACAGGTGCTACTGTCTGTGGTTCACAGACTTCTCACTGCAGTAGCTTCTCTTGTTTCCGAGTGCAGCTCTGGGGCACGTGGGTTCAGTAGCTGCAGCTCCCAGGCTAGAGAACAGGCTCAACAGTCGTGGTGCTCTGGTTTACTTGCTCTGCAGCATGTGGGATCTTCCCAGACCAGGGATTGAGCCAATGTCTCCTGCATTGACAGATGGATTCTTTAAGATAAGATAAGATTACCACTGAGCCACCAGGAAAGCCCTGATTCTTTACCACTGAGCCACCAGGGAAGCCCTCTTGGTCACTTTTAATCTTTGCAATTATGTTTGTGAGATAAAATAAGAACTCCTATGTTTTGACAACAAAGAGTTACAGAACTTGAGGTCAAATAGAAAGCTTCAGGTTCTGAAAGGTTAAGAGGCAAGAGTCACAAGGATGTCAGGAGGAGAACCAGGGCAGGGATTCAGGCAAGTAGGATTTATGTAAGGCCCTAATTAATGAAGAAGAAAGGTCATTTTCTGTGTTTGTGTGTGCTCAGTCGCATCTGACTCTTTGCGACCCCATGAACTGTATGTAGCCCACCAGGCTCCTCTGCTGGAATTCACCAGCAGGAATACTGGAACTGATTAAGAGCTAACACCTTGGGAAAGTTACTAAGAGTTATGATATGAAATCAAATTACAAATACATATATGATACTAAAAGCCTCTACTCTGGTAGGTAATGGTAGTCTGATATTATCAAATTTTAATATGTTTAAACAATACACGAGCACAATAAGCTACTTTCATATTATAAACCCCTCTAGCCTCATTGTAAAGCCAGGTGCTGTTTCACTATTGGGAAACACACGAAGTAGAACATTTATTGCTATTATGCCGAATAAATGAAGTGAAACAACAAAAGGCCTTTGAATGAACTGTATTTTATGGCTAAAGCACACAGAAGATTAAATGAAAAATCAACTTGAAATTCGTTCATCCACTTTACTTATTCACTGGTATGTGTGTGTGTAAGAGCCCAGTCCATTGAGAACAGAAATGCCAGGTTCTGGTGCTCCATTATTATGGTTGAGTTACAAAAGAGCCTAAGTCAAGAATTAAGAAAATAAGTGTGGCATATGATATCTGAATTATGTAATTAAAGACTGAGAAGAAAAAGTATAAAAACTATTTTCTAACTCCATGTGGATATTTAATGAAGTAAAGGAGTTTAAATTTCATAGTAGAAACTTGCTCATATCTAAGTATATATCACAAATATGATATTTTAAAATATTCATTTAAAACCAAATATTTAAACAAGTTTCCAAACTATTAAAAATGTCATTTTGGAG
Organism: Cervus canadensis; assembly: GCF_019320065.1. NCBI lineage: Eukaryota > Metazoa > Chordata > Mammalia > Artiodactyla > Cervidae > Cervus > Cervus canadensis. Next base: position 51,505,464 of record NC_057405.1, on the reverse strand, counting down.
GGACAAAATATAGATTTGCTTTTCTTATGTCTTGACAAATGTTTTCTGTCCTGCTTCCTCTATCATGTTCGGTGTTATTTTCATTAGCTTTATTAGCCTAAAAGACTCATGTTCCTATAAAATAAATTTTATGGTATGGGAATATTAATTTGTGTGGAACTCTGACAATGTTGGCTGTAAAAAAAGTAGCATATACTGTCATAAGCTGTTGCAGAAAATCAATAATCCTACATATTTAAAATCAGTATGATGTTGAAATGGGTTACAATGATATGTTATTGATCTCTTCTTAAAAATATTGTAACATCCATAAATCAGTTTTCTGAGGCCATAACATTAGCTATATATGAGGCCAGTAGCATTACTCATTTAATATCTCTGTTGATTGGTCCTTAATCCTTTTCTTTTGAAATAAGAAAGCTAGAGAAGAAATTTCTAGTGCTACTATAGCATAAACATCTGTGTCTTTCAGTACTGCTGGGGTTTGCTTTCCCTTTAAGTATGTTTAATTTTTTTATTGAGCCACTGAAGAAGGAATTCATAGGGCCTGGACTCCATCTGAGGCCAGTCCTTGCTGATCATGCTCAGCCACCTCTCCAATGGACTCTGAACTCCCTGCTTAGTGCCTGTGGGAACGACAATGGAAGGATAAGACCCCCTCCGGACAGGGGAACCTTGAAGATCACATCCAGGTTACTCATCGCCTAAGAGAAAACATCCTCTAATTACCCCTGCCTCCGGACAGTATCTATCGGAATGTAACCACAGGCTTATAGGTTATTAACTGGTTGGAATGTAACTGCGGGGTTATTGATTATTAACTGTTTGAACATATAATACATGAATGATGGGGTTATTGTGATTGTATTTACCCTTCCTTTGTAAGCCTCAAGGGATTTGGGGTGGTGGGTTTGGACACGTACACATGGGGTATAAAAGATTCTCACAAATGCTGGTCGGGGCCCTTGGCTAAGAGGAGACTCTGCCTTGGGCCCGCCGGTGTAATAAACTGCACTCCACTATCTGCATTGTCCTTCTGAGTGCGTTTGTTTCCCGGAAAGCGTGGCTATAACACCACTAGCCTTCTATGATTCATGGGGTCGCAAAGAGTCGGACACGACTTAGCGACTGAACTGAACTGAAATGAACTGAGCCTTCAAAATGCACTAGAGTTTGAAAGAAGGCTGGGGAGGGGGTTGGCAAGGAGAGAGAGAGGGAGAGAGAAAGAGACAGGCAGACAGAGAGAGAGAGAGAGAAAGGAGAAGAAAAAGAAGGAGGAGGAAAAGGGGAAGAATACTTTGAATTTAGCTCTTACTTCAGTTGACTTTGTTATGATCAATCTGATATTTTTTCAATAGTTTTATTTAACATATTTGTCATATTTTACTTGAAAAGTACTGTTTTCCAAAGCAGCATAGTTAAAATAGGCTTTTGTTCACATAGTAGGCTTAAAAAAATAGAAGGTAAAATTTATTGTATATAAATTAATTATAGCACTAAATAATTTAAATCAGTATATAATTGGGGATATAACAATGGAAAATATTTTAAATAGAAATCAAGTAACAAAATTATGTTTAATTTTTATCACAAACCATCATATGTGGATCATTTATATTTTTTTCTAAATTGTTTTCTCGAATCCTAAATTCAAATGAAATGTCACATAAAGCCCAGCATAGAATAGATGGCCTCTCACATCCCACTTTTGACAAGCCATGCTTTGGGATTCCTTTGTAGCTCAGTCAGTAAAGAATCTGCACACAATGTAGACCTGGCTTCAAAGCCTAGATCTGGAAGATCTCCAGGAGAAGGAAATACCAACTCCCTCCAGTATTCTTGCCTTCACTTCTTCAGCTCTCCCAGTTCCCAGCATTTTCAGAGACTCCTTGGATCACTTCAGAGCTCTGCAAACAAATTTTAATGCTTTCCTAAATAATACTCAGTGTTTGCCACATCTCTCATTTTCTTCGTAAGAAAATATATTTAAAAATGAGTATAAATTTATTAAACAATTATAATATAATAAGATATTATTATTAACATGTTTTTATAAAAACAAAAGTATTATTGATATGTTTATAAAAAACATGATATAAAATGTGTTTACAATAGGACCTCTCTTTTCCAAAAGAATGGATCTGAATATAAAATATATTGGAGTAAAGAAAAACATTAACCATAGTTGTTTCAGTGCTGTGTAATTTTGAAGTGAGCTTTACTTTATTTTGGAATTATGTATTTTTTCAATAATTTAACATATATAACATAAATATAATAATATCAGGAAAAGATTAAACTGAGATCACTACCAAAAATCAGTGAAAAAAAATTTGTGTAAATTTTGTTTAAATTGTCTTTAACTCAACTCTTTCCTAATAAAATCATTGCTGGAATTATGAAATAATTAAAGGAAACAGTATAGATTTTTCTCTTAAGTCCATATAAAATCAGTGTTCTTAAAAACACTTTAAATTATTATATAGTAAATAATTTGGGAAATACCACATAGTATCCTTTAACTTTAGGTGCATAATTAATTATATTAGACTCTTAAAAGCTAAAAAATAAAGATCTTTAACTTTGTTTAATCAACCATCTTCCGAAGTCATTTCACTTAACACCTGTTATGATGGAGGAGGAAAAGAAAAGGGAATCCCCTCAAGTTCCAGAGGGACATTCAAGAGAGTGAAATGGTCACTATATATATTTTTTCTTTTCTTTTTTCATACATGCACATTTTCATGAATGTTTGATTATATACTGATATCCTAAGGAATTTTGCTCCTGGCAACTGTTCTTTAGGGAAAGAAAATCTGTGCATATTTATAAAGGACTCTACACACTATATTTTGCTGGAAATATCTCTATTTTTAGTCAGTTTTATTTAAAGTAAATAGTAAGATCTCAATGTCTTTCATCTTCAAAACAAATGGCTCTGTAAAAAATATAATTCATACAGGGGAGAAAATACTTGAAAAGAAAACAAGTTAGATCAACATGCTACATTAACTTTGATTCTCTCATACATTGAATTGTATATAAATTGACAAAGTCACTGTTCAGACAGACTTCAGTTCTTGTTATGGTTTAGTTCTATTAGTTAGATTAGGATATGTTACTGTAACAAATAGAACCCAAATATATATTAGTTTAAACATAATATATTTTAATATTTTACTAATATTGTCATCTAATTTAGGTGCCACAGATCATTTGGTGGCTCTATTCCACAAATTGACTTAAAGAATATAAATTTCATTCATGCTGTCTGTATTCTATTCCCCAGGGCCTTATCAGTATGTAGCTGCCCTTTCTTAGAAGTCTTAGTCTAGAACAGTATGTAGGACATTCACCCTATTCCAGTGATGAAAATAGTCACATGGGACAGTTCTAGTCAAGGAAAACCTAGGCTCACAAATGTAGTCCTGGTTTGAACAGCTAGAGTTTAGCTCCAGTTGTATGCCATAAAAGGGAAAACTGTGTATTGATAGACATCTCTATTATTAAAAATGAAGTATATTCCAAGATATGTATTATGATTTGGAAACAATCATTAATCTCTTTTTTACTAATTATAATATATTTAATTTCTAAAAGAAATTTAGTTGACACTAAGAATCATTCTTTAATTTCAGATTATCAGATAATGACAACTATGTAAAATGCATGTATGTGTGAATCATAACTTATCTGGTCTATAGTTGAAGTTATTATTCTTTTAAATACTGCTTGAATGGACTTATATGTGACCTTTCAGACTTTCTCTTACTTTATGATAGACAGTGACCCTTCTCTGATCAGGCCATTGCACTCCACAAGTGATAGAATAAATTAATTTTCCCTACCTAATAAACTATATCTAAGTCGCTTCAGTTGTGTCTAACTCTTTGTGACCTTATGGACTATAGTTCACCAGGCTCCTCTGTCCATGGGATTCTCCAGGCAAGAATAGTGGAGTGGGTTGCCTAGTCCTTCTTCAGGGGATCGTCCCTGGAGTATTCTCAAGATTTCCCTTAAAATAAACCACTTAACTCTTACTCTTAAAAGCATTATTCAGTGCCATTATGAACAGAATGAAAGCATTTCTACACTGTACTTATACAATACAAAGCACAAGTAAAGAGTGGCAAAACCTAAAAAAAAAAAAATAGCCTCCTTGTTTAAAATTTTATTTATTTATTTTTGTTTGTGCCAGGGATTTCAGTTCTCCAAACAAGGATTGAACCAGGGCCCTCGACAGTGAACGCATGTGTCCTAACCACTGGACTACCAGGCAATGTTCCACAATTAATCTCTTCTAAAACAACTGTCTCTCAGGAGTACTGCTTAATATTACCCACTGGGCCAGATTTTCTTTTTAAGAAATGGGCACACGAATATCACAGTCATATCTGTTCTTTCAGAAATGAGTAAAATCTGTTTTCCCTTTGAATTGGTACAGAATTCTTTGCCTTAAGGAATGCATAAAAATGATGCTGTATTGCTTCCTAGTCTAAATAAAAAAGGTGAAATGGTAGGTTGACAGATTTAGATACTTAGTAAATAACAATATTGAAAAGATTTAGAAATACTATGGAGTCAGTACATAGTGTGTTTGAGAATCATTTTTAACACATACAGTGAATTTAGACAATAAACACATTAAAACATTCATAATATAAGGATAACCACATCCAATGTCAACAAAACCCAAACCTTTGTATTCTAAAATAATTTATAATTATCTCCTCAAAAGAAATCATAAAAAAATCCTAAGTATGGTGTACCAGAGGAAAATGTCTTTATTCTAATCATATTTACATCTTTTCTAAGTTTTGTTCCTTATGTCCATTTTTAAATTTTTTTACCACATACAAATTTATATCAGGATCTCCCTCCCATGTGTTAAACCCCCATATTCTCTGTCTTGGTTAGTAGACATTCTCAAAATTCACTAAAAATACAGTTTCAATCAATATAATTGAAAGCAGATTGACTGCATCTAACACTTGGTTTGAAGTAACTGTCCACTTATTATTAGTTAGCTTTAGAGTGGCTTTTCTCTGTATCTTTGTGACCCTGCAGCTTTCTGATCTCAGTTCTGAGCCAGGGTCAGGATCCCGGGTCGGGCCTATTCTGTGGTGATGGTAGGGATTAATTCTCATACTGTTCAGCGTATAAGTGCCTTCCTGTCTTGTAAGCCGATGATTGACTCTCCCAACTGGAGAGCACACACAGAAATGCCTGACACTGTCTGTGTTGCATTGTTAAATAACTGCCTTGGCTGAGGGAACTTGGAAGTATTCTCTTCCACCCTCAGTTACCTCTGCAATGCAGACTATTCAGCCACATTTTTCTTTTATCTTAATGTTATCCACCTGGCTAGAATCTCAGCTTCATCACTTTCAGTTAAGTTCAGTTACTAAGTCCTGTCCAACTCTTTGTAACCTCATGGACTGCAGCATGCCGGGCTTCCCTGTCCTTCACCTTCTCCCAGAGTTTGCTTAAAATTACATCCATTGAGTTGGTGATGCCATCCTGCCATCTCATCTTCTGTCATCCCCTTCTCCTCCTGCCCAATCTTTCCCAGCATCAGGGTCTTTTCTAATAAGTCAGCAATTTGAATCAGATGGCCAAAGTTCTGGATCTGCAGCTTCATCATCAGTCCTTCCAATGAATATTCAGGGTTGATTTCCTTTAAAACTGACTGGTTTGATCTCCTTACTGCAAAAAAGGGTAAAATGTGTCCCACCTTCATTTCCAAATGATAAGGATAATTTCTTTCATCCAGGAGTTGCTCAATAAATATTTTGAGTGAATCATTTATTTGGAAATCTTAAAATCAAAATTAGTATCTAAAATTAAAACTATTCATTTAATTCTTGTCAATTATTCACCTCATAGTTGTTCTTTAATCTTTCCAAATAGCCAGATTCTAACTTCTCTCCTTTTTCTTAATCTGTAAACCCTGTCATATATTCTTCTTTTCTTATATAGCCTATTCTCCACAACCAAGTCCCTGTCTATACCCACAACTGTAATATATAAATCTGCAAGTCCAGAATAACAAAGATATATATTCATTTTCAACTCTTTACCAAGCTGAACTTGACCAAAGAAAAATATCTTTATATATATAGTGTATTATTAGCACCCCAAATTGTTCTGTTGTTCTAGTAAGTCCATCTCCCATTATCCTTCAAGGCTCTTTCAAAATTTGGTCGCTTAACCAAATCCCTTTATCCATTAGTTTTCTACTCATCCTGGGTAGATAGTCTCTAACTGACAGAGAATATAGCCTCAAGCATGTCATCATTCATTCTCATGTGCTCTTTCAGAAACTTATTGCCATCCTTCCATTCATCTGTCCACCCATCCTTCTTTCACATCTAATAGATGAAATGAATCTCCCTCCACTTGTGTTTCAGATCAAGCCTACTATCTATGCCAGTCTCCAGTTAACTCCAAAATTCTGACAAATTATGTCACATCTCCCATTCTTCATCCTCCAACTTTTATTAATTCTTCACATCAATATTTGAACACAAAGTTTCTTGCAAATTTTGGGAAAAAACAGATTCTTCCTCTATTCTATACCATATACTACGTGCCAGTTTATCTCTCTGCTCCCTTTCAGAAATTATCTTTACTTGACTTTTCTATTTCCACACTGTAATGAATTTCTCAAATACTTTCCATTTTTCTTCCTTTCCTTACTCAACCACCTTCTTATTGAAAAAGTTGCCTACTTATGGTAAATGCAATAGGTGTTGTTATTTTTATATTTTGTCGTCAGACTACATTCTAGCTTTTAATAGTTTTAGTTACCTTGATGTTTTCACTTTGATTTACTCCAATTACAAAACGCTGATTTTCCTGCCATTTTTGCAACCACTTCTGAATTTTTAAATAATCTTCTTCTTCTCTTACTGCACTCTCTACTTGTTCCTCTGTATAACATTCAGTTTTCCCTGTATACCATTTCCCTGGGTGGTATCTGTTATTTTGCTGATATCCACTTTGAGCCCCTATGGGGAGGAGGAAATGGCGACTCACTCCAGTATTCTTGCCTGGGGAATCCCGTGGACCGTGGAGCCTGGTGGGCTGCTGTCAATGGGTCGCACAGAGTTGAACACAACTGCAGCAATTTAGCATGCATGCATGCATGCATTGGAGAAGGACATGGAAACCCACTCCAGTACTCTTGCCTGGAGAATCCCAGGGACGGAGGAGCCTGGTGGGCTGCCGTCTATGGGGTTGCACAGAGTCCGACACGACTGAAGTGACTTAGCAGCAGCAACAGCAGCTCCTATGACTTCCCTGGTGACTCAGATGGTAAAGAAACTGCCTGCAATGTGGGAAACCCAGGTTTAATCCCTGGGTCGGGAAGATACCCTGGAGAAGGAAATGTCAATCCGTTCCAGGATCCTTGCCTAGAAAATCCTATGGACAGAGAAGCCTGAAGGTCCATGGTGTTGCAAAGAGTCAGGCACAACTGAGCGACTAACACGTTCCTTTCCTTTCATTCTTGTTAACATTCTTTCACTTTTAACCAAGCTACCAAGATAAGAATTTTCTTAGAAATTCTGTAAATATTTTTCAGTCATCCTGAAATATTCAGCTGCATGCGCTACCTCGCCTTGTTTCCTACTCTTCCTTTAAATCATAACTCATTTCCTCTGAAGAGCTCATGAGTGAGCACATGAAGAGCTCAGCAGAGGCAAGTAGAGCAGGAAGGTTTCACATTAAAATGCAAACTAAAAATTGATGAAAATGTGTTGCTGAGAAAACAACGGTAGATCAGAAAAATGTCTTCTCTGAAAAATAAATATCAGATATGTGATTCCTTGGGAGCTTTATTACTGTTTGGTGAAAGGTGGGGAGAATATTAAAATAAGGAATTGAAAGGTCATAAGAGTGAGAATGGTCTAGTGGTTTTACCTACTTTCTTCAATTTAAGTCTGAATTTGGCAATAAGGAGTTCATGATCTGAGCCACAGTCAGCTCCTGGTCTTTTTCTTCCTGACGATATAGAGCTTCTCCATCTTTGGCTGCAAAGAATATAACCAGTCTGATTTCGGTGTCAACCATCTGGTGATGTCCATGTGTAGAGTCTTCTCTTGTGTTGTTAGAAGAGGATGTTTGTTATGACAGTACGTTCTCTTGGAAAAAATCTATTAGCCTTTGTCCTGCTTCATTCTGTACTCCAAGGCCAAATTTGCGTGTTACTCCAGGTGTTTCTTGACTTCCTACTTTTTCCAGTCCCCTATAATGAAAAGGAAATCCTTTTTTGGGGTGTTAGTTCTAAAAGGTCTTGTAGGTCTTCATAGAACCGTTCAACTTCACTTTCTTCAGCATTACTGGTTGGGGCATAGGCTTGGATTACCGTGTTATTGAATGGTTTGCCTTGGAAACGAACAGAGATCATTCTGTCATTTTTGAGATTGCATCCAAGTACTGCATTTCAGACTCTTTTGTTGACCATGATGGCTACTCCATTTCTTCTAAGGGATTCCTGCCCACAGTAGTAGATATAATGGTCATCAGAGTTAAATTCACCCATTCCAGTCCATTTTAGTTCACTGATTCCTAGAATGTCTATGTTCACTCTTGCCATCTCCTGTTTGACCACTTCCAATTTGCCTTGATTCATGGACCTAACATTCCAGGTTCCTATGCAATATTGCTCTTTGCAGCATTGGACCTTGCTTCTATCACCAGTCACATCCACAACTGGGTATTGTTTTTGCTTTGGCTCCATCCCTTCATTCTCTCTGGAGTTAGTTCTCCACTGATCTCCAGCAGCATATTGGGCACTTACTGACCTGGGGAGTTCCTATTTCAGTATCCTATCATTTTTCCTTTTCATACTGTTCATGGGGTTCTCAAGGCAAGAATACTGAAGTGGTTTGCCATTGCTTCTCCAGTGGACCACATTCTGTCAGGTATGACCTAAATCAAATCCCTTATGACTATACAGTGGAAGTGAGAAATAGATTTAAGGGACTAGATCTGATAGAGTGACTGATGAACTTTGGACTGAGGTTTGTGACATTGTACAGGAGTCAGGGATAAAGACCATCCCCATGGAAAAGAAATGCAAAAAAGCAAGATGTCTGTCTGAGGAGGCCTTACAAATAGCTGTGAAATGAAGAGAAGCAAAAAGCAAAGGAGAAAAGGAAATATATTCCCATTTGAATGCAGAGTTCCAAAGAATAGCAAGGAGAGATAAGAAAGCCTTCCTCAGCGATCAATGCAAAGAGATAGTGGAAAACAATAGAATGAGAAAGACTAGAGATCTCTTCAAGAAAATTAGAGATACCAAGGGAATATATCATGCAAATATGGGTTTGATAAAGGACAGAAATGGTATGGACCTAACAGAAGCAGAAGATATTAAGAAGAAATGGCAAGAATACACAGAAGAACTGTACAAAAAAGATCTTCATGACCCAGATAATCACGATGGTGTGATCACTCACCTAGAGCAGACGTCCTGGAATGTGAAGTCAAGTGGGCCTTAGGAAGCATCACTATGAACAAAGCTAGTGGAGGTGATGGAATTCCAGTTGAACTATTTCAAATCCTAAAAGATGATGCTGTGAAAGTGCCACACTCAATATGCCAGCAAATTTGGAAAACTCAGCAGTGGCCACAGGACTGGAAAAAGTGTGTTTTCATTCCAATCCTTAAAAAAGGCAATCCCAAAGAATACTCAAACTACCACACAATTGCACTCATCTCACACACTTGTAAAGTAATGCTCAAAACCCTCCAAGCCAGCTTCAGCAATATGTGAACCATGAACTTCCAGATATTCAAGCTGGTTTTAGAAAAGGCAGAGGAACCAGAGATCAAATTGCCAACATCTGCTGGATCATTGAAAAGGCAAGAGAGTTCCAGAAAAACATCTATTTCTGCTTTATTGACTATGCCAAAGCCTTTGACTGTGTGGATCACAATAAACTGTGGAAAATTCTGAAGGAGATGGGAATACCAGACCACCTGACCTGCCTCTTGAGAAACCTGTATTCAGGTCAGGAAGCAACAGTTAGAACTGGACATGGAACAGCAGAGTGGTTACAGATAGGAAAAAGAGTACATCAAGGCTGTATATTGTCACTCTGCTTATTTAACTTATATGCAGAGTACATGATGAGAAATGCTGGGCTTGAAGAAGCACAAGCTGGAATCAAGATTGCCAGGAGAAATATCAATAACCTCAGATATGCAGATGACACCACCCTTATGGCAGAAAGTGAAGAGGAACTAAAAAGCTTCTTGATGAAAGTGAAAGAGGAGAGTGAAAAAGTTGGCTTAAAGCTTAACATTCAGAAAACTAAGATCATGGCATCCAGTCCCATCACTTCATGGGAAATAGATGGGGAAACAGTGGAAACAGTGGCTGACTTTATTTTCTTGGGCTCCAAAATCACTGCAGATGATGATTGCAGCCATGAAATTAAAAGTCACTCCTTGGAAGAAAAGTTATGACCAACCTAGACAGCGTATTAATAAGTAGAGACATTACTTTGCCAACAAAGGTCCATCTAGTCAAGGCTATGGTTTTTCCAGTGGTCATGTACAGATGTCAGAGCTGGACTGTGAAGAAAGCTGAGCACCAAAAAATTGATGCTTTTGAACTGTGTTGTTGGAGAAGACTCTTGAGAGTCCCTTGGACTGCAAGGAAATCCAACCAGTCCATCCTAAAGGAGATCAATCCTGGGTGTTCACTGGAAGGACTAATGCTGAAGCTGAAACTCCAATACTTTGGCCACCTCATGCGAAGAGTTGACTCATTGGAAAAGACCCTGTTGCTGGGAGGGATTGGGGGCAGGAGGAGAAGGGGACGACAGAGGATGAGATGGCTGGATGGCATGACCGAGTCGCTGGACATGAGTTTGAGTAAACTCCGGGAGTTGGTGATGGTTAGGGAGGCCTGGCGTGCTGTGATTCATGGGGTTGCAGAGTTGGACACGACTGAACTGAACTGAAGAGTGAGAAATTTCAAGAGATATAAAAGAAGCAGATAGAACACAGGTCATCAAGGCAGACAAACTACCAGTAGAGAATCAAGGTCTATATGTACTCTACAGTGGCTGTAGATTTGTCTTCACAAATCCACAACTCATTGTCCAAACCATTTGCACAGAGATGCCTTTTGGAATTCAGGTTTTTGTTTCCTTTTTTTTTTCCTTTCCAGATTTTACAAAAGTAACAGAGTGAATGTTATTACTAAACAGCCCTGGCAATATCTGAGGCAACACTCTTTAGTCATAAACGTTTATATGACTCCATTGAAATATGTAAGTATTCATTACATATAATATTCACACTAGTTAAGATAAAAACTTAAATAGTCACATGTAAATTCAGGTCAGCTTTTCTAACTACAATTATATCAAATTTAAGAATAAATCATGCTGTGTTTTTGGAGACACTAGATTTTGAGATTGCAGGAAAAAACATGGGTCTTCATCTCTTGAGAATCGGAATGCAGTGAACACAAGTGAAATTGAAAATCAAGAGCGTCAACATGTAGTTAGAAATATAGGTATATAATCCCTATATTGCTTATGGTATATTAAATCAAACTAAAAGTAATTAACTTGTTGGAATTTACTTTTAAGGTCATGTGAAAAAAGAACAAGAAAAAATGGAAGGAAATTATGGGTAGCCAGAGAACATTCATGAAAGTTCAAAATTTTTAATTCTGAGGTAATATCTTAGTTTAGAATAAAGTAATCAGCCATTTAGTGTTTCACATGCTTAATTCCTAAAATGAAAAACCATCCTTGGCATCTACCTTTAAGAAAAATTACCTGATCTCAAAATATATATAAAACAGTGTAAGGTCATGGACTAAAAACAATAATCTTTATAAATGTTAATGAGATGTTGAATTAAAATAAATGTGTACTTATTTGGGTTTCCCTTGGCAGGAAGGCAGGAAGAGTGGCTAGGCAGTAAAGAATCCACCTTTAGTGCAGGAGACACGGGAGTGGTGGGTTCAATTCCTGGATCAAGAAGATCCCCAAAGGAGAAAGATACAACCCACTCCTGTATCCTTGCCTGGAAATTTCCATGGACTCAAGAACCTGGCAGGCAACACTGCATGGAGTTGCAAAGAATCAGACGCAACTGAGCACACAAGCACACTGTACTTATTCGGAGGAAAATAAGCTTTAAAAAGTTTATGATAGTATGCTGTAATATTCTTTATCTTTCTGGCTTACTTCACTCTGTGTAATGAGCTCCAGTTTCATCCATCTCAATAGAACTGATTCAAATGAATTCTTTTTAATGGCTGAGTAATATTACATGGTGTATATGTACCACAGCTTCCTTATCCATTCGTCTGCTGATGCGCATCTAGGTTGCTTCCATGTCCTGGCTATTATAAACAGTGCTGCGATGAACATTGGGGTGCATGTGTCTCTTTCAGATCTGGCTTCCTCGGTGTGTGTGCCCAGAAGTGGGATTGCTGGGTCATATGGCAGTTCTATTTCCAGTTTTTTAAGGAATCTCCACACTGTTTTCCATAGTGGCTATACTAGTTTGCATTCCCACCAACAGTGTAAGAGGGTTCCCTTTTCTCCACACCCTCTCCAGCATTTATTGCTTGTAGACTTTTGGATGGCAGCCATCCTGACTGGCATGTAATGGTACCTCAGAAAGATGGTAACGATAACCCCATATGCAAAACAGAAAAAGAGACACAGAAGCACAGAACAGACTTTTGAACTCTGTGGGAGAAGGTGAGGGTGGGATGTATCGAAAGAACAGCATGTATATTATCTATGGTGAAACAGATCACCAGCCCAGGTGGGATGCATGAGACAAGTGCTCAGACCTGGTGCACTGGGAAGACCCAGAGGAACTGGGTGGAGAGGGAGGTGGGAGGAGGGATCGGGATGGGGAATACACGTAAATCTATGGCTGATTCATATCAATGTATGACAAAACCCACTGAAAATAAATAAATAAATAAATAAAGGAAAAAAAAAGTTTATGATAAAGTAATCAAAAAATTCTACTCCTCAGGGAAACATAATTATTTGTATTAAAATATAGCATTGAAGGGCTTCCCAGGTGGCACTGGTGGTAAATAACCCACCTTCCAGTGCAGGAAACTCAAGAGATACAGATTCGATTCCTGGGTTGGGAAGATCCCCTGGAGAAGGAAATGGCAACCCACTCCAATATTCTTACCTGGAGAATCCCGTGAACAGAGGAGCCTGGTGGGCTACAGTCATGGAGTCACAAAGGGTCAGACACGACTGAAGTGACTTAGTGCAGCACATAACATTAAAGTGTTCTCAAATAAATATTTCTCTAGATATTTAAATGTTTAGAGATGTTCACAAGTTACAATACCACACCAAATTTAAAAGACTAATGAACATGACTAGCTTAAGTAATGCTATCAATTTAGTTTTATACAGAAGATCTTGATTTAAAATGTCAACTTAAAAAAAAAATAAATAAATAAAATGTCAACTTGATTCTTTTATCACAGAACATAAAAAGATTTTAGTGGAGTATTTTCCTCCTGTTTTCTAGATGAAAGAAATTCTGCATCTCACCAATGTGTTTTTTTAATTGAATGGTAATTTCATTTCAATTCAAGATTTTATATGCCTTTCTAAATTTTGCCATGAACTCCACATGTTCTTTTTAATTGTAAGTATTAGAGACCTGCTTTTATGCATCTGATTTTGCCTCTAAAATAATCTTTAGAACTGCTTGTCTCTTCATTCAGTCCTGTTTTGCTATAGCACATGACCTTACCTCGTTTCACTTGAATTGCTGTAGTCTTTTCCTAATGATATATTCTATAATTCTTAGAGGCTTCTGCCCGTGGAAAGAAATGCATTTGAAAATGTATGCTTTATTTAATATTTAATTATTAAATAATATTCTATTACTGAAGATATTTATCCCCAAACAAAACTTTTTGTATTAATGTTCTCCAGAGAAAAAGAATCAATAGAATATATTCAGATATGTATATTCAGATGTGTATATTAGAATATGTATACACACAGATATACACACACACACACACACACACACATATATATATATGAGGAGATTTATTATAGGAATTGGTTCATGTAGTTATCGAGTTCATGAATTTCACAGTCTGCCTGCAAACTAGAGGCAGAGAATAGTTGGTGGTATAATTCAAGTCCAAAGGCCTGGAAACCAGGGGAGCCAGTGGTATAATTCATAGTTTGAGGCCAAAGGCCTGAGAACCAAGAGTTTAATGACTGAAGGCAGAAAAGATGGACATCTCAGTTGAAGAAGAGAGAGAGAGAATTCATCATTCCTTTTTCTTTCTATTGTATTCAGGTCCCCAATGGTTGGATCACGCAAGTTCGTATAGGTAAGGGCAGATCTCTTCAGTCTAGTAAGTCAAATACTAATCTTCCAGAAACACCCTCACAGACACTTACAAAAATACTTTAATAATGTTTTACCAACTATCTGGGTATCTCCTAACCCAGTCAAGATGACAAATAAAGTTAACCATCACACTTTGTGGATCAAAAATTTCATTTATTTTAGTTTAAAATATTGATGAAAATTTGATATATTATATTCTACTAGAATTAATAAGTTATTATTTCTGACTGCCTTTTTATCCACAGGTTCACTAAATAGGGATTCTGTCATGCCTTATTTTACTCAATGTCACATTAGCATTTAGGTATTATTACATTTATTTTTTCTCTACATTAGAATTTAAGCATCGTAAGTGTGGAAACAATATGTTTTACTCTCTGCGATATCCTCATCAATCACAATAGTGTCTGACAAATTATAAGTGCTCAATAAATATTTTATGGAGGCATGAATGATTGATTAATGTATCTGTCATTCCAGTGAGATGTCAAAAAATTTTATGTGCGTTTACTCAATACATAACAAGTGCAAATTATGGTCAGTGCAATGGGCTAAATAATGTGAGTATTTATAGAAATAGTTTTGAAAATGCAATATGTTGATTTAACATATACAGAAAATATATAAACAAAATGTGGCATGGGACACAGAAAAACACAAATAGATTTAAAGGAGATAACATTTCTGTATGGAAATAGATCCACTCAGCAGGTAACAGCACAATATATTTCTTGTCAGATGCACTTCATAGGTTCCCTCAGATTCTTACAAAATCATACATTTGCTGCATAGTATGTGGTGAATTCCCTCCAACCTCCAACAATCTATATATTACCTTAACCATTTGTTAACTGTCCTGGGCATGGAAAAGAGAACGGAAAAGAGCAGAAGAGATATGTAGATATCCCTAAACAGATTCTTTGTCTTCTGCTTTGTAGGATCCAGGAAAATCCATTCCCAAGTAAAACATGTAAACTAACGAGAAGAAAGGCTTGTTAAGTGATGTGCTAGCATTGAAAACTTTTCCCATTATAATTATAGTGGTTTTGTATTTGTATACATATACAAATATGTATATTTCCCGCTTAAATATACACATATATTCACCAATGTGTACCAGCTAAAATTATTTAACAGGAAGTTAATTATTTTTTTCCAAAAATTGAACTATTACTCAGCAAGTTGGAGAATTTGCTTATCCTTTTCAAATATAACCGTTCTGGCAGTTAGGTTCATATGCTACTATTCACTGTTTTCCACTGCTAACATTATTCAGCACTTTTCTGAGCAGTAGTAGTTCCAGGTCTTCCCTTGTGATTCAGCTGGTAAAGAACCCGCCTGCAATGGAGAAACCAGGGTTCAGTCTCTGGGTTTGGGAAGATCCCCTGGAGAAGGGAAAGGCTACCCACTCCAGTATTCTGGCCTGGAGAATTTCATGGACTGTATAGTCCATGGGGTTGCAAAGAGTTGGACACAACTGAGTGACTTTCAAAAAAAAAAATTATGAAGGCATATTATTTCTTTATGATGGGATTTTCTACATTTAGATAGAACCATAAAGAAGGCTGAGCACCAAAGAACTGGTGCTTTCAAAATGTGGTGCTGGAGAAGACTCTTGAGAGTTTCCTAGACAGCAAGGGAATCAAATCAATCCTAAAGGAAATCATCCTGAATATTCATTGGAAGGACTGATGCTGAAGCTCCAATACTTGGCCACTGGATGCAAAGAGGTGACTCACTGGGAAGGACCCTGATGCTGAGAAAGATTGACAGCATGAGATGAAGGGGGCAAAAGAAGATGATGGCATCCTCGACTCAGTGGACACCGAGTTTGAGCAAACTCCAAGAGACAGTGAAAGACAGGGAAGCCTGGTGTGCTGCCATCCATAAGGTCACAGAATCAGACATGACTTAGCGACTGAACAACAACGGGACTTTATAATTCTCTCATTTAACTGTCTTTTCTCATCTTCAGTACTGCTCTTTACTGAGAAGTTTGCATCAATTTCAAGTTGGAACTGAGTAAAAATCAACTAAAATCAGAAATGAAGGTCAAAGTAACAAGTGTCTGGTTTTCAAAAAACTAATATTTTAAGAGAATTTCAAGAAACATGTTTTTCTTTAAGCTACCTGAATGAAATCTTCTAGTTTTAAAAACTGTATTAATACAGTTTTATATAAACAAATACATTTTTGTCTTTAAAAGAAATCTAAGGCCTTTGGCATAATTATTATATATTCATGACACCAATAGCATATTTTTATGATTAACAATATTTGTGAACTGTTTTGTGGAAATAAGGGAGAATGGAAAAATAGAGATAAATCTAAATGAACAAGTGATACACAGGAAAAAAATGTAAAGGTCAAAATTAGCATTTCAAGCTATATATACCAAGATCTTTTACTCAATTTGTTTAAATATTTTCATGTTAAAAAATCAGAGTGGTGCATATTAAAATTTTATAGTGCAATTTGTCTTCCACAAGCATGACCAACAATTCACCTAAGCCATGGATATCAACTAGGGTTGACAATGTGAAATTAGATTTTATAAATGAATTATGACAGACTGCCTCTTTGATATGCTAGAATAAAATTTCAAAAAGGAACCTCATATAACCAGAATAGTAGATAAATTATTGGGCTCTCAAAGATATCCACATCCGAGTTCCTAGAACCGCTGAATATGTTACCTCACACGACAAAGGAGAATTAAGGTACCAGCTGGAATTATGGGTGCTAACCAACTGACCTCAACATAGGGGGATTATCCTGGTGGGGCCAGTGTAATTACAAGGGCCTTCAATGTGGAAAAGGGAGACAGAAGTTTCCATTTTTGAGTGATGTTTTGTCTGAAAGGCTCCACCAGATTTTGCTGGCTTAGAAACTAAAAAAGGATAAGGAACCAAAGGAATGTGGGTACCCTCTAAAACCTGGAAAAGAAGAGGAACTGGATTCTTCCCAAGATCTTCCAGAAGGAAATTCAGTTCAGTGAGACAAAAGCATGTAAGGTTTCTGACCTCAAGAGCTGTAGGATAATAAAGATAATAAATTTGCACAACTAAGTTCATGATAACTAGTTGTAAACCGTGGTAGAAAAATAATATATGCACCAAAAATATATGCTAAAGAGAAACTGTGTAAGCCAAATTTATATTTTGACTTCACTTTTGTAGAAATTAATATACAATAAAGTATAAAAATTAAATCTAGTTATCATGCTGTTTTCAAATGTATTTTTATATCTAATGTTTTGAGACTTCCATTTCCTTTCCCAGACTTTTCCCCCAAAATTCAAGGTAAATCTAATATTTCACACCTTGTAATTTTCCCTGAATTTTTAAAAAATTTTAAAATTTAAATATTTGAGGCAAAATATGCACGCATGCTTGCCCTGTCACTTCAGTCGTATCCGACTCTGTGACCCTATGGACTGTAGCCCACCAGGCTTCTCTGTCCATGTGATTCTCCAGGCAAGAATGCTGGAGTGGGTTTCCCTGCCTTCCTCCAGGGGACCTTCTTGACCCAGGGATCGAACCGTTACCTCTTTTGTCTCCTGCATTGGCAGGCAGGTTCATCACTACCAGGGCCAACTGGGAAGCCCTGAGGCAAAACATATAATGTTCATAATCAAATATGCAGTTAACCCCAAAAATAGCCGCTTTAGTTATGAACTGATGATTATCTCACAGCCTTTAGTTTCTGTTGTATACTTGACATCTCATTAAATAGTCTATTACCAGTACAAATGCTACAAGCCTTAATACAAATACATAACTTTTACATCTTCCCCCTTCTGTACATTATACTGCTTTGGTTAATAGCACTTGTGTCTCCATTATCTACATAAAACATCATGTGGGTAATTTTTTTTAAACTTCTAACCACATAACCAGTCTCCAGTGTTTTTTGTCAATTCTTTTATTTCTGTTCTCATTGTCATTATCTTATTTCTAAGATCTTTCATTTCATGGCTTCTTGACTACATTAACCTGAGATTTAGTGTTCTTCTTTGTAAAATACAAAGGAGTGAAAAACAAAAATACTAAAGTTCTTGACACACACAATCTAATGTAATGAGCATGATATTCCTGTGATGTATACTTCTAAAAACATTCTGTGAAATAAATGTAGGCAGTAAATTGAGTTAATGTATTAATTTCAGTATATAATTCAATGAATATTTATGTATACTCATTTAAATATGTATGTATGAGTACATATTTACCTAGGAAAGTTCCTTGTTGTCTTTTCCTAGCCAATCCTGGCCCCTAGGCACCAAACAAAATCCTTGTTCTGACTTCAAACCATTGAATTATTTTACCTATATAGGGATACCTCAGATGTTGCGGGTTTGATCCCAGACCATTGCAGTAAAGCAAATATCAAAATAAAACAAGTTACATGAATATTTTTTGTTTTCCAGGGCATGCATATGAAAGTTATGTTTAGAAATTAAGCCATTGTCGGTTGCATCATTTGCAAATGTTTTCTCCCATTCCGTGTGTTGTCTTTGTGTGTGTGTGTGTGTGTGTGTGTGTGTTTGTGTGTGTGCATGGTTTCCTTTGTTGTGCAAAGCTTTTAAGATTAATGAGGTCCCATTTGCTTCTTTTTGCTTTTATTTCTATCACTCTAAGAGACAGATCCAAGAAAACTATTGCTATGATTCATGTCAGTGTTTTTTGTCTGTGTTTTCCTCTAGGCATTTTATAGTATCCAGTCTTCCATTTAGCTCTTTAATCCACTTTGAGTTTACTTTTGTATATGGTGTTAGAAAGTGTTTGAATTTCATTCTTTTGCATGTAACTGTCCAGTGTTCTCAGCACCACTTATTGAAGAGACTATTCTCCTTTGTATATTCTCACCTCTTTTGTCATAGATTAATTGACCATGTTGAAATTATACACACAGCTTATACAGCCTAATATCAAACAACCCAACAAAAAAATGAGCAGAGGACCTAAAGAGCTATTTCCCAAAGAAGACATGCAGATAGCCAACATGCACATGAAAGGTTGTTCAACATTGCTAATTATTAAAGAATTGCAAATCAGAACTACAATGAAGTATCTCATTACACCAGTCAGAATGACCGTTATCAGAAAGCCTACAAATGTAATTAATGCTGGCGAGGTTGTGGGAAAAGAGAGCCCTCTTACACTGTTGGTGGGAATGTAAACAGGTACAGCCACTTTGGAGAATAGTGCAGAGATTCTTTAAAAACTAAAACCACATTACCATATGATCCAGCAGTCCTACTCCTCGGCATGTATCTGGAAAAGATGAACCTCTAATTTGAAAAGATATATGTGCCTCAATGTTCACAGCAGCACTGTTGACAATAGCCAAGACATGGAAGCAACCTAAATGTCTGTTGACAGGTGAATGGATAAAGAATACGTGGTGGAGTATGACGCAGTGGAATATTAAGTGAGTGGAAAGTCACTCAGTTGTGTCCAGTTCTTTGCAACCCCATGGACGTTATAGTCCATGGAATTATCCAGGCCAGAATACTAGAGTGGGTAGCCTGTCCATTCTCCAGGGGATCTTCCCAACCCAGGTGTCCTGCATTGTAGGTGAATTCTTTACCAGCTGAGCCACAAGGGAAGCCCAAGAATACTGGAGTGGGTAGCCTATCCCTTCTCCAGCAGATCTTCCTGACCCAGGAATTGAACTGGTGTCTCCTGCTTTGCATGTGGATTCTTTATCAACTGAGCTATGAGGGAAGCAGAGGAGTATTAATTAGCCATAAAATGTGAATGAAATAATGCCACTTGCAACACATGGATAGACCTAGAGATTATCATACTAAGTGAAGTAAGTCAAACAGGGAAATAAAATTATCATATAGTATCATCTATATGTGGAATCTGAAGAAAAGATGCAAATAAACTTATTAGGAAACAGAAACAGACTCACAGACATAGAAAACAAATTTAAAGATTACCCTAGGAGAAAGAGGGTAGGGGAGGGATAAATTAGGAGGTTGACATTAATAGACATATGCTATCTATATATAAAATAAAAAATAGTGATCTACTGTGTAATACAGGGAGCTATATTTGAAATCTTATAATAATTTATAATGCAAAAGAATCTGAATAACTTAATCACTTTGATGTACACCTGAAACTAACACAAATTTGCAAGCCAACTATACTTCAATAAAATTTTTTAAATAATAAAAAATTAGTTGTAAAGATGCATATATCTGAATAATGAAGGTTTTCTAATAATTCTTATCAATTATGTTAATAATTATGATGATGTGATTTAAAATGAAAAATCCCACTGTAACTAGAAATCCAGGTGTGATTATTTTATTTTGCATTGTCCTCCACATAACTGTTACTGTGGGTTGAGGGTTACTTGCACTGAACACTTCATTATGATTTCTGTATGTTTAGAGTAGTCCCATAACTAAAAAAAAAAAAAAACAGGAGGGAGGGAGGGAGTAATTCTTTGTCAGTTTGACCTTGAAGGGAGTTTGAGAATAAAATATATAAAATCTATCAAGCACTCTGAGATCTTTGAAGTAGGGGTTATAATACAATGTAATATCACAGAAATCTAACAGATTATGAAGGAGCAATGTATTAAAGATAGTTTATCCTTCAACAGCTTAATCTTTGACGGGGCCCCAGGCAACTGCTAGGATGCTAGCACCACTGTCAACTATTATATGCCTGAAGAGATAAATGGAACAGCTATACAAATATTTACGTTACTTTTTATTTTTATGACTCATACTGAAAGAGAAAAGTGGTGCAAATAAATCAAGAATTAATATGCTATTTTCCATAGTCTTTTAAAATGCTTATCCATTTAAACCATTCCACAAAGTAGAAAAAATGGAACTAGCCATTTTAAAATGGAAAGTTATAGCCTTTAAATTTATAGAATATTTTCTGAACTATTTTTAGACATGAATGCTTCTATAAATAATATATATTTTTATTCCTAATAAGGCCTATATAAAGCTCCAATGAAAGTATACCAGAGAAGTTATTTTCATCTTTAAAAATATGTTATAAAATTCTATATTAGTGTAGCAGATTGGTATTGAAACAAACGCTTGTAGTTTGGGGACTTTATTGTATGTGTAGTTTTAATTAATTTTAGAGTTTATGGTATAGAATAAAAGGCAATAGATTCAGCGATGAGGGAGCATTTTTTCAATGTACATTTTGTCTAAAATTTACTATAAACATCTTCAGGATTAAAAGGTACCTGTGCTGAGATGCCCACTATTGTCTGCCCGCAGCAGTAGTCTTGGGCTTGAGTAGATGAACACACTCCGGGGACACAGTAAAGCAAGTTCATTTAGCTTAACAAAACAGAGAAGACCGCCAATAGGGTACCTACAGCAGAATGACAAACTTCTGGCTCTCACTTGGCACCTAGACATATGTCATCAAGAGAGGCGCAGCCAAGTGGGCCAGACATTTCTCTCTTTAGGGAATGATCATCACTGGCCTTCCTTTGCTGGTCACATGGCCCCTTCAATGACCTCACTAACCCCTACCCTTATTTTAGCACTATCCTATCAATTTATGACTACTCATCAATTTTAGATTATATATAATCAATGTCAACAACCACATGACTATACAACTTCAAAGAAAGACAGGAAATACTGTTAACAAATTTATTCTTGTAAATTTGACAATTTAGTTACAGTGAGCCAATTCCTTGATAAGTGAAAAATGCCAAAACTCGCCAAAGAAGTAAATAACCTGACTAGCCCTATACCTATTAAATATGTTTAATTTTTAACTTAAAAATTCAAGACATTATATATATATAAATCTAGGCCCAGACAGGCCCAGGCCCAGACACTGGCAAGTTCTGCTAAGTAGTTAAGAAATATATAATACACATTTTACATAGCCTTTTCTAGGAGATAGAAGAGGAAACATTACCCTAATATCAGAAGCAAATTAAGGCACTAGAATAAAACTACAGAACTATGACTTTCATTAATATAGAAAATCTTTAAGAAAAATACAAGAAATTCTTTTTTTTCAATAGTTTTTAAAAATTTTCAGTATGATAGAGATATATAGACATCTCATATATATACATATATATAATATATTTTTTCTATATATATATATATTCTGTTTGTGTTGAAAGGGTCAATAAATAAACACTGACAACCTAATAGTAAGCATAACTTATTCTTAGATCTTGGTTTCTCCAAAGAAAAAGAACTCTCCAAAAAAAAGAACTAGGATTCCTTGACAAAATGGCTGATTTTAGTCCTAGGAAAAGGAAAACACATGCTGAATATGGAGCCTCTTGTAGTGTCATAAGTAGTCTTCAAAAAGACAAATAAAAAAGGGTTAATGGACTGTCAAAAGGACACAGGAGCCAACCTCAGAAGAGCTCCCAGTGGCCAAAGTTGGAGCAATTAGAGCCACAAAATAAATAATGTTTATTATAACTCAAAGAATAAAATAAACACCCACACATCTTTGAAACCAAAAATAAAATATACATGATTGAAAAAATAAAAAATTGGATAAAATGGACATCCTTATTTTACAAGAATTTCAAGTAAAAATTATAGAAGGCAGGTGATCCTAGAAAATTGCTGTTAGTACTCCTCAGTAATGAGTACTGCAGGTGAGATCTATTGATTAATATTTTATTAGCAAGTCAAATATTAGGGAGAAGCAAGATATTTGCATACCCTCAAATGCTCTTTTCAAAAATATATAAATTCATGTGATTGCTTTAACATGTATTCACAAAATTGTTGATACCTCTCCTTCTGGTGGTATGCGTTAAATACAATTTCTTTGAAAGTTGGCTGGACTTAGTGAATCACTCTAACAAATTGAATATGGAAAATGAAAAGTAGTGACTTTAGAGAAGAGAAACCTGGAAGATATCACTTTAATAACATTGTTAACATCACTACTTATAGGTCATGGTGACATATACCCTCTGAAATGAAAGGATAAGGGCCCATGGACTTTTTGTAATCTTTCCACAAAAATTATAATCTAGTGTAATCATAGGAAAACTCAAATGAGAGACATTCTACAAAATATGACCACTAACATTTAAAATTGTCAGTCAACAAAACTAAGTAAGCCAAAGAAACTGTCACAGACTTGAGAAAACTAAGGTGATATCATAATTAAGCTCAATGTAGTCTTCTAGGTTGTATCCTGGGACAGAAATGGGACTGTGTGGAAAGACTGGGGAATTCTGAGTAAAGTATGTTAGCTTCTTTTACAGTCCTGTACCAATGTTTAATTTTTACTTTTGATAAATGAACTGTTTTTTGTAAGATGTTGACATTTAAAGAAGAGTGACTGGTACATAGGATTTCTCTATACTATCTTTGCAATTCTTTTGTGTATCTAAAATTATTTCAAAATTAAAATGTTTACAAACAAGGATAATAACAAAGATAACTTAAGATGCAAAAGGGCAAAACTGTCTGACAAAAGACTATGAAAAACAACAGACAGTAAAAATAGATTTTTATAAGTAATCTAGATAATGCAATCACCATTATGCAGACTCTAGAATAAGCATGGTTAATATAACCAAAGAAATAACGGACAATATCAAAAATTTCACCAAAGACTGGAAACTATCAAAGAAGAACCAAATGCATATTTTAGAACTTGAAGCTACAATAACCCAAATTAAAATCACCAAAGATCATGACATTACTTTTTGAGAAGACATTTCTCTGCTTCTATTTTACTTGGATCGCCAGAGTATTTGAAATTGCTGATCAACTCTCTCTTTTAGCTCTTACTACTTCTCATCAATTTTCTCCTCCAACATCTTTTTGTTGACTTAATCTCTAAAATCTGTGCTTTAAAATGCCTCTTTTATGTATATTCATTTCTATATGCCCAAGCTTTTCTGATTTGTGTTCTGTGTCATCCTACATAACTAGTAATATACTGCTTTGAATGTAGATATTATTTACCACAAATTAGGCAAATGTTGATTTCTCAGAATTTTTCTCTTTCTTTTTTCTTGTTTCTTTTTCCAAAAGGTAATTAAATTCCTTGAGGATTTGTGTTTCCCTGAATCCCTAAAGCTTTTAATACAGTGATTTACACATAGTAGACATTCAAAACATGTTGATGAATACAGCTTATACAGGGAGACTTGTTATACTTTAGCACCACATTATTACAGTCTAAGAATAAATGCAAATATTCTTGGTATTTATGGCAATATCGGGCTTTCAAAATAAATCTTTAATTATCTTTTTCATTATGATGACACCACTTAATTAGAAATGACATACTTGTAAAACTAAAGTGCCACTTTCAAAAATTCTGTATGCAAAGCAGAAATTTTTATTTATGGCCCTTAATTTTGAAGTTAAATATGTTATTTTTCTCTTGTTATTTTATTTCACCATTTTAATTATTGAATATGTTCAGAGATGAAAATAACTATGAAATGAAATACCTCTTATTTTCATAAGCAACACTTGATTGTTTTGCTCTAGCAGGTATTTTGGGAATGAAACACAGTTGTTCTGTGCTTGCAACCTATTTGTCCTCTGAATTACTGTGGATTCTCACTAAGCATCCACTTATGCAGCAGAGGAACTAATATTCCTGATGAGGGCAATAAATAAGGCAGTGTATGCTCCTAGTATAGAGTGTATATAAGCAAAGTGAGAAAACTAATCAAGCTAACCAGACTGCAAAGATAAAATGAGATTAGGTACGAGTTCACTTTTTAAATGGAAAGTCAAGACACAGATGCAGGATAATAGAAACATAATTATTCTCATAACTTCTATTTAATGATTTTAAAAATATATAAAATGGTTTATTAAATGTTACACATTGATAAACAATTGAGAGATATTTCATACTTGAGAAAGCTCAAAGGAAAATAGCATTTCAGAATTTTTAACACCTCAAAGCCAAAAAGTGGGAGATATGAGCAAAAAAGGGGAAAGGGGAAAGAGAATTCCCATATGTGAGAATATACACTGATGAAGTTGCAAAGCAAACTAGCACATGAATCATACTTGTATTATTATTATATAAGGCAAACAGAATTGAACTCTGGTGAGCTTAATGCATATAAGATATATACATATGTTAAATTCCACTGTGTACATTGGCCATTTGTAATCTACCACATCTTATTTCTCCACTGAAAGATGAACAGCATTTTAAGAGCTCTTTAAATGTTAGAAATGATGATCCGAGGTTATAGGCTGGTAATACTTTATTCAATATTATGAATTCAAAAGCAATCCTTTGAATAGATCTTCAAATCTATATTTGAGATTAAATTATAAGGTAGTTTAGGGCTAGTTGACCTTTTTTAAGGAAATCAACCCATATATATCTATGTATATGTCCTTGCCTTTTCTTCTTGCCATGTACATTTCCCTGTATCAATGTCCATTAGATTGTCTATCTTTATTTAAACAGCTGCTCCTTAACAACGTTTAGAATCATAGGATTATAGGAAGTATATTTGGTTAAAAACATGTCAGCACAATTTTAACTTCCTCCACAATGTTTACCTTTACAGTGAAAGTGAAAGTGTTAGTCACTCAATCACATCTGACTCTTTGCGACTCCATGGACTGTAGCCTACCAGGCTCCTCAGTCCATGGAATTTTCCAGGCAAGAGTACTGGAGTGGGTTGCCATTTCCTTCTCCAGGGGATCATCCCAACCCAGGGATTGAACCCAGTTCTCCCCCATTACAGGCAGATTCTTTACCAGCTGAGCCACCAGGGAAGCCCTGCAGATAAAGAAAATGTAATTTATGACTTTTGCATAAATCACTATTTTATTTTTTTCGTTTATTTTTATTAGTTGGAGGCTAATTACTTTACAATATTGTAGTGGTTTTTGTCATACATTGACATGAATCAGCCATGGAGTTACATGTATTCCCCATCCCGATCCCCCCTCCCCACCTCCCTCTCCACCCGATTCCTCTGGGTCTTCCCAGTGCACCAGGCCCAAGCACTTGTCTCATGCATCCAGCCTGGGCTGGTGATCTGTGTCACCATAGATAATATACATGTTTCGATGCTGTTCTCTTGAAACATCCCTCCCTCACCTTCTCCCACAGAGTCCAAAATTCTGTTCTGTACATCTGTGCCTCTTTTTCTGTTTTGCATATAGGGTTATCGTTACCATCTTTCTAAATTCC
The DNA here is from genome assembly GCF_019320065.1 of Cervus canadensis. Taxonomy (NCBI): domain Eukaryota; kingdom Metazoa; phylum Chordata; class Mammalia; order Artiodactyla; family Cervidae; genus Cervus; species Cervus canadensis. Next base: position 51,478,897 of record NC_057405.1, on the reverse strand, counting down.
ATATATATGTGTTAGTATGCTGTAATGTTCTTTATCTTTCTGGCTTACTTCACTCTGTATAATGGGCTCCAGTTTCATCCATCTCATTAGAACTGATTCAAATGAATTCTTTTTAATGGTTGAGTAGTATTCCATGGTGTATATGTATTTTAATAAGCACATAAAGTACAAATAGGAAAGCATTTTAAATTGTAAGAGCCCACAGTACATATGGTAATATGTTAATAGGCTGCCTGATTGTATATATGTCTATAGTTTGTCTATGTAAAAAAATCACAGGTGGATAAAATTGGGCATTAAATGTAAAATTATAGAATAGTCAGGGCCCTATATAAATTAGTTTATATTGGCAAGAAGCACGTTAAATAAATTCCATCCTTTTAGGAGTGCTAACCACCTTGCCATGAATTTTATTATTAATTTGTAGTTAAAATAATACAAAAATGCAAAGTTGGATAATTTCATTTCAAATGTGAAGCAAAATATAACTAACAAAGGAAATGCATGTGCAAATTAACAATTATTTTCATGTTAGAAATTCAGTCTTCATGTTCACTTAAAAACAGGAAAATTTTTGTGGATCTAATTAAAAACTTTATTGTGATATGAACTTGATCAGAGATAAGATAAAGATGCATACTCTTTAGATTAAAACATTATGTTTTTCTGTGTTTTTGACCCTCACGCCTTCTATATTTTCTAATTTTTTGAGTGAAAAAGTAGAAATGTATCTTCAGGTAGGCTTAAAAAAAATTCATGTGATATTACATATGACTTCAATACTTTCTAGTGTGTGTTTCTAGGAATGTTGTAAAATGTACAGATTTATTTAAAAGTAAACAGGTGTTTAGAAAAAAATAAATACATTAGTGAGTTTTATACACAGACATTGCATCAAAATTAATTGCATATAGGGATTGAATGTCAAAATTATATAGCGAAAAAAGAAGAGTAAGATAGACTATGTATAAATATCTCAGCTTAGCCTAAAGTAGATGCTGATTCTAAGTAATGTCTCTATAACCTCTACAGTCTTTGCTTCCTGCCTTCATCTACAAAAATTAAAGACAATGTGAGGATTAATTCAAATAATAGTGATATAGCCTGCCAAAATATGCTAGAAGATAATGTCTAAAATTGTGAAGCAAACTTCTTTCTGAACAAGAAAACAGCAATATCAACATTTTATATATTAGGTTTTTTATAGTTGATAAAACAATATGAAGATATATGTGTGTTGTTGCTTCATTTGGAATACTGCCAATAAATTAAATTTTTGTCTGACCTCTGTCTTATCTACATTTCCAAGTTACTTAAAAATCCTTGCTAATAAGGTAAAATTATAGAAGCTGAATGGGCTTCCCTGGTAGCTCAGATGGTAAAGAATCTGCCTGCCAATCCAGGAGATGCAGTTTCAATTCCTGGATTGGGAAGATCGCCTGGAGGAGAGCATGGCAACCCACTCTAGTATCCCTGCCTGGAGAATCCCCATGGACAGAGGAGCCTGGAGGGAAATAGTCTATGAGATCACAAAAAGTTGAACAGGACTGAGCAGCTAATCACAGCACAGCATAGAAGCTAATACATATTGGTAAATTCATCATTTACACATAGAGGATGACATTTAAAATTGTGTGACACAAAAATCACCTGAATATTCTTTTCCACTGTAAGCTACACATTAAGCACACATTTTGAAATATAAGTATATTATCATATCACCATCAACAGAAAAGTCTCTTCATATGAAATCACTATTTAATGGCTATGTAGGAAATTTGTGTCTTTGAGGAAAGTACTTTATGCCTTTCAGGCAACTAGATAAACTGGGTGGCAGTGTATTATGTCATCAAATAATGACTGATTTCAATATTATTTTTATTTTATTTGTGCCTGCAAAGAAACTATATTCTTCATTCTTTTAAAAATTAGATGAGCTATCAAAAAACATTTCTATTTAGATCAAATCTTGATTTTGAAATTATTTGGGTATAGTTTCATTTTATAGAATGTTCTTCAGGTTATGTTTGTCTACTAAAGGCTGCCTGTATTGGAGTATAAAGATGTGGATAAGATGCACAAGTTGTGTTATTGATCAGAGAAGGACTGAATGTGATAGACACACATGATGTCCGTTATCAGAGAAACCCATGCTGAGACAGGGCAGGGTATTATTATTAGTTGTCACTGTGGCTTATAAACCTATAGGGGACTGTGAGAATTTCCTTCTTGGAGAAGATGGAGCACATATACAATTTTCAAAAGCCTCACAATTGTCTCCAGTATTTCTACACAGTGCATCAATGCCCCAGAGCAGCAGTACCAACCTTTTTTGCACCAGGGACTGATGTCATGGAAGACATTTTTTCCATGGGCCAGGGTGGGGGGATGGTTTCAGGATAATTCAGGCAAATTACATTTACTGTGTACTTATTTCTATTATTGCATCAGCTCCACCTTGGATCTTCAGGCATTAAATCCTGAAGTTAGGGACCCCCCCAGAACACTGTATCTCAAACCTTAGTGAGAGTCAGATCACTTTGAGGGTATGTGAAAATATAGATTTTGACCTACTCCCAGTGTTCTATTTCAGTAGTTCTATGGGGACCTCGAGACTTTACATTTCAACCATATTCTAGCTGCTATTGATGTGGCTGCTCTGGGCCTCACACTTGGACACAACCACTTTAGAAGGTGCTGTTTCTCCAAAACATGCCATTCATGGGAGACCTTGTCAAGGGTGAGGGAAAGTATTCCCTCCATTGGTGATTTTACTGTCTGGATCTTCAAGTAATATTAATATTAGACACACAGCCTGCATTTTTATAAACTAGAAATATAAAGGACTAACAATTTTTACATTTCTTTAAACTTAGCATATATTATATACTAGCCAAGTGATTACTAAAGTGAATAAGCTGGGGTCTTTTGACCCAAAATCACTGCAGATGGTGACTGCAGCCATGAGATTAGAAGATGCTCGCTCCTTGGAAGAAAAGCTATGACAAACCTAGGCAGCGTATTAAAAAGAAGAGACATTACTTTGCCAACAAGCGTTCAAATAGTCAAAGCTATGGTTTTTCCCATAGTCATGTATGGATATGAGGGTTGGACCATAAAGAAGGCAAAGTGCCGAAGAATTGATGATTTTGAACTGTGGTGTTGGAGAAGACCCTTGAGAGTCCCTAGGACAGCAAGATCAAACTAGTCAATCCTAAAGGAAATCAACCCTAAATATTGGAATACTAGAGCTGAAGCTCCAGTATTTAGCCACCTGATGTGAAGAGCTGACCCATTAGAAAAGACCCTGACAATGGGAAAGATTGAAGGCAAGAGGAGAAGTGAATAGCAGAGGCCAAGGTGGTTGGATGGCACCTGACTTGATGGACATGAGTTTGAGCAAGCTCTGGGAGATGGTGAAGGACAGGGAAGCCTGGCATGCTTCAGTCCATGGGGTCGCGAAGAGTTGGACATGACTGAGTGACTGAATAACAAAATCTAGTTCAAATTAGTTGGGTTATAAAGAAATAAAAATTGGTAGCTCGTGGTAAAGAGATGTTCAGAGAGGAGACAGAACACAAAGGAAAAGAAACTAGTGCAACATTAAATCTGAGTCAGAAAAGACTTTCAGAAGGAGCTGGCTTAAGGGTTATGTCTTGAAAGATGGATAGATAATACATATGTCATAGCAAAGTATTTTCAAAAATGGAACACTCTATAATGTAATCTAATCCATTTTTCTGATATATATGAAAATTTAAGACAAACATAAGTTTATGGTCACTAAGTGATTTGTGCCATTTTTTTTCTTTATGATTTTGCTCCATTCTGAATACAAATTTTATTTATTTTTTGTTGTTGTTGAACATATATTTGTATTTCCAGACTAATTCTCATTTAATTAAAAGATTTGCATTTCCTTGATTCGGACTGGGAAAATATTCCCCTTCAGAAGTTTCAGGTAAATTTCTAGGTGTTTTCCAATGCTAAAAAGAAATATAACTATAAACATAAACATACATACCTCCTCCGGTAAAAACAGTGGATCACAGGGAGGATACAGACATGGGGGAGGTTTCTTATAGCTCTGTGCTTTTCAGCTAGAGGAGTTAGAATGAGGCCAAGACTGGCCTGCTTTAGAAGAAAAAAAATCTTACCATGCTGCAAGAATAATTTCTGCCAATTCTGTTTCATCCCATCCCCCTTAGGAGCATGAAGAGATTTCTTGTATAGGGGAAACAAAGCATAAATATCTACTAACTAGAAAGAACTGTTTATTAAATATTTAGTGGGGCCATGCTTGTTGCAGTGAAATCAATTTGAATTTAAAACAATTGTTCTTAAACATTTCAATATATAATATTTAATTGCCCAAACAATGACAGAAAAGAAAAATCATTCCAGGCAGAGGAACTAACATACATAGCAGCACTTAAACATAAATCTGAATGAGAAATAAATGCAAGCAATTGTTTTCCCTGGGACATAAAATTAAGATGTAAATAATGATGGGGTAAAGTAGTTTATTGGAGAAGGAAATGGCAACCCACTCCAGTATTCTTGCCTGGAGAATCCCAGGGATGGAGGAGCCTGGTGGGCTGTTGTCTATGGGGTTGCACAGAGTCGGACACGACTGAAGCGACTTAGCAGCAGCAGCAGCAAAGTAGCTTATGTATCACTCATTGATACACTGAAAACTTTCTTTGTGTTTGGGTGTGTGTGTGTGTGTGTGTATGTGTGTGTGTGTGTGAGATAATCCATATAATGCAGTAGTATAGAGTTATTAAGAATACTATGTTTGGCATAAGATTTAAAAGTCACTTTTTTGAAATGAACGTACATTTAGTTTGTAAGATTGTTTATGCTGTTAATTCATCATATATTTACTAGGAATGCTACATCTGTCAGATGCTATTTCATAGTACTGATGATACAGTGTTAAACAATTCTTGGCCCTCATCAAGACTATATTCTATATCAGTGAGATTAAAAAAGAAGAGATATATATTTTAACAGAATTAATCATGTATATAATTATGGGATAAATATATCTGAAATATCTGAAGTCTTTTCATATTAATTTTCAAAAGAAACAGTGGGAAATCATCTCATGAAGGATACCATAACTAAAAAAACACTCAGGGAATAAGAGAAAAGTAATGGAAACCAGGGTTGTATAATGCAAACGTTCCTAATACATAAAGAGTTTTGATAGAGTGTATAAAATAAGACAGTAAAATTCAGTGTAAGATACTATTCTAAAATTGAAAGCATTTCCCCTGAAATCAGGAACAAGACAAGGGTGCCCACTCTCACCACTACTATTCAACATAGTGTTGGAAGTTTTGGCCACAGCAATCAGAGCAGAAAAAGAAGTAAAAGGAATCCAGATAGAAAGAAAAGGAGAACTCTCCTTTAGCCAGATGACATGATCCTCTACATAGAAAACCCTAAAGACTCTTCCAGAAAATTACTAGAGCTAATCGATGAATATAGTAAAGTTGCAGGATATAAAATTAACACACAGAAATCCCTTGCATTCCTATACGCTAACAATGAGAACACAGAAAGAGAAATTAAGGAAACAATACCATTCACCACTGCAACAAAAAGAATAAAATACTTAGGAGTACATCTACCTAAAGAAACAAAAGACCTATACATAGAAAACTATAAAACACTGATGAAAGAAATCAAAGAGGACACAAACAGATGGAGAAACATACCGTGTTCATGGATTGGAAGAATCAATATTGTCAAAATGGCTATTCTACCCAAAGCAATCTATAGATTCAATTCAATCCCTATCAAGCTACCAACGGTATTTTTCACAGAACTAGAACAAATAATTTCACAATTTGTATGGAAATACAAAAAACCTCGAATAGCCAAAGTAATCTTGAGAAAGAAGAATGGAACTGGAGGAATCAACCTGCCTGACTTCAGACTCTACTACAAAGCCACAGTCATCAAGACAGTATGGTACTGGCACAAAGACAGAAATATAGATCAATGGAAGAGAATAGAAAGCCCAGAGATAAATCCACGAACCTATGGACACCTTATCTTTGACAAAGGAGGCAAGGATATACAATGGAAAAAAGACAACCTCTTTAACAAGTGGTGCTGGGAAAACTGGTCAACCACTTGTAAAAAAATGAAACTAGAACACTTTCTAACACCATACACAAAAATAAACTCAAAATGGATTAAAGATCTAAATGTAAGACCAGAAACTATAAAACTCCTAGAGGAGAACATAGGCAAAACACTCTCCGACATAAATCACAGCAAGATCCTCTATGACCCACCTCCCAGAATATCGGAAATAAAAGCAAAAATAAACAAATGGGATCTAATGAAACTTAAAAGCTTTTGCACTACAAAAGAAACTATAAGTAAGGTGAAAAGACAGCCGTCAGATTGGGAGAAAATAATAGCAAATGAAGAAACAGACAAAGGATTAATCTCAAAAATATACAAGCAACTCCTGCAGCTCAATTCCAGAAAAATAAATGACCCAATCAAAAAATGGGCCAAAGAACTAAACAGCCATTTCTCCAAAGAAGACATACAGATGGCTAACAAACACATGAAAAGATGCTCAACATCACTCATTATCAGAGAAATGCAAATCAAAACCACAATGAGGTACCATTACACGCCAGTCAGGATGGCTGCTATCCAAAAGTCT